>NC_081836.1:10008409-10311439 GCF_030867095.1 Alligator mississippiensis
ATAAAACTTTATCCTAAAACTCGCTCTGCAGCTATTTTTGCTCCCAACTAACCAAACACAATATAGTCACTATCAGCCATAAGTCTCAACAGCATTCAATTTGGGTAGAAAAAGATTGCTGCCAGATAAGCCAATAGTTTGCCTAAAGACATGGATAATACATATTCAGTAGTTACGTGTACAAGTAACAGGACACATTGCAGGTGTTTTGGTCTAAGGGAACAGACTATTTTCATGACTCTCATAAATGTTGTGGTTTCCAAAGACTAAGCACAAAGGCATCAGCCAGGAAGTAAAATGGGTAGATTAATTGCCATCTGTTTTGTCCCTTCTAGCTGGCAAAGCTAAAGGGAAGATGCCAACTGAGCCTCAGTGGCCCGTGTGGACTAAACACTGTGCCCTCCACAAAGCCTAGCCATCCCTTTACACCTTTCACTCAGCAGCCATGCAAGGACTGTTGTGCTACAGCCTGGCAGGGACAAGACGGGTCCCAATCATGGGGAAAAACAAGCTGCCTTCTGCAAAAGTCACACTCATTTAAGGATCTCGGTACACTTCCCAAAGGTAAGTTTCGTTCACCTTTTAAAGCTGGCTAAGAGAAGCTACAAGAAGTTTAGGGCCTGACCCTGTGAGATAGCGAGCATTTCCACAATGTTTTCGTGGAGATTCTGCATCTTTCCAGGAAGCAACAGGCACCTTAGCACCACCCTGATGAAAATACATTGAGTGTCCTTGAGTGTCTTACCCATGGCCCCACATACTGGCAAAGACCAAAAAAAATATTTTTTTTTAATAAAAATGACCCGTGCGCTAAATCTGACCATGTCCCCTATCTGACAGCATGACTCCATGTTCTCTCTCTGTCTCCCTCCTGTTCCAACCTAGGGATATTCTCAGTTTCCGGTAAGCCAAATAGCAAAGTTGCCTAGCCTGTTTTTCAACTCCAGTGCTTTCCCAACAGGAAGAAGGATTCCAGAGTGTAACTCCCTTCTGCCTTTCTCTTTACCATTGGTATAGCCCCAGCAGTCAACTCCCTACTTTAGAAGGGCACAGGATGATATATGCTTCCAGCCTGGCAGGCCTGAAAGTCTCTCTCTCAGGCCTCTCACTATGCAATTTCAGGTAACTTAATGCTATCATCTGGGAGATGCAGAGTGAAACAAAGGTTGGTAATAGGGGCTTACACATTCTCAAACAAAGCCTCTAACAAAAGTACCAGATACAGAATATGTCCAGGTCAAGCCAAAGCAAAATGGACAAAAGTGCTTTCTCTGTGTCTGCAAACCTTAAGTAAAATTTTCCAGAGGCTCTAAGCCATTTAGGGCCTAAATACCATTTTCTAAGATGACTTAGACTACAGTGACAAGTAAATGGGGTTTGAGGAGGTTGGGAGGGTTGCAAATTTTATACTGGGGGGGTAGAGAAAGAGTCAAAAACACTGCTACCCAGGAGTCTTGGATTCCAGAACTGATGATTTCATTCTATTAGTGCATTAAACAGAAGTGAAAGGGAAAATATTCATGAGGAGGTGGGGGGGAAAGATGGATAGAAGAAAGGAGAGAGAAATATGAAGTTAAATTACAAAAATGATATTAAACCAAATTTACATACAGACTCCTTCTCTAGGGTACCACAAGGTTAACATTTACTGATCCAGCTAAACCTCCATAAACTTGTTAGCTCGCCTTAATCAACTTCAGCATTCCCTTTCAGCAGGGGGCATGCTCAGATAAGAACTAGCTTTAGTTCCTGTGTCTCCTGCTCATAAAAGCTCGAGGAGAATGCTAAAGCTATTTATGCACACGCCCACTGGGAACCTCTCTCAGACATAATTGCTTTGAAATAAACTGGGAGAGAGAAGATCTAAATACACAGCTTTGATATACAGTAAATATGTTCTTTCATCAGGATCTTCTTTTCCTTGCTGCTTATTCATTTGAAAGAAACTGTCACAGCTGAAATGCACAAATTGGTAAATGCAAGATTTCCTTTAAGAGGTGCATGATACATGCGCTGGGACAGGGGAAGAAATAAAGGCATCCCTCAAACAGACAGTTCTTCAGTGTGCTTGTGGGAAATGAAGCACAGTCAACACAGGCCTGAAGGTTCATTTCTTAACTCTCATCAATGCCACTCTCTACTGCTCTGGCCAGTTAAGGGGGCCTTAAGGTTTCCACAAGTTCTCCGATCAAATCCCTTATTTGAATTATCCCTTGGAATAATTCAACTACAGAGTCTGTACAAAAACCAGAACGGGCATTAGCCGGAGGTCTCTCACTCTACAGGCAAATTGAATGCAGGCATCCACGAGGGGGTACATGACAGAGGAATGATACCAGGAAGGTTTGCCTTCAAATCCGTTTTGCAGACTTTAATGAGCAAAGATTTATGAAACCTTTCATACCAGACAAGGGATAACCTTTGCCGTCATCCTCCAAGACACAAGTGATACCGGCTCTGAAATACTAGGAGTTTGTAGGACCTGTAACCTTGTTTTCACTTGGGGCAGGTCACTTCAGGAATGGATCCGACTCTTTTTAAAACAGGTTTTGCAGAAGTCAGGTGTAGCTATCATAGTTGTCTTGCCCATATAACTCTCTATACCTCATGATGGTCTAGCAGCCTGGACTGGCAGAGACACTTTCAGGGTTAGCGGCATGTTATTTCATACTGGAAGGGAACAATAGCAAGGACTTTGGAGCCCTTTCTGATGAAAGAAAGATACAGCAGACCTAAATCTGCAGCTATATGACTGGCAGTTGTCCTTGTTCCACTCCCAGGGAAAAACAGCAAACTCAGGGAGTCAAACATTAGCTAATATGGGCTTGATCGTGAACTCTTTACTCAGGCAGAACTTCTACTGAGAGTTTTGCCTGAATAAGGCATGCAAGGCCAAGCACTGAAAAAGCAGAAGGGAGACCTGTGGGCAAGAATAGGAAACACAGATTAAACAATCTGTCGTAGGTCAAAGGTTACTTGTAGATCAGTTACCACTAGGGGCTAAAACAGCCTGCTCAATACCATCTACATGCTACTTCAAATTGCTTGGACTTAATGCTTAATCTTCCCTGTACTAAAAGTTTAGGCCTAACACAATAAAAATGTAATGCTTGAACAGTGATGGCCTGTCTCAAATTTCACATAGCTTGCAACTTCGCAGAACTTTGAGAGAGGACACAAGGTCTGTGAAATTCAAGTTCAAAAGCAAGTCAGACTGCACAGCACAGGAAAGCAGGGTCAGATGCATGCCCCCAGTTCTCCAGACTTCCATCTGTCTTTCCCTCTTTGCTCTAATTGTTCCTCTTTGGGAAAGCAGGAATGCATGTTATTTTTAAAAGTACATGTCATAACAGATGCAGCTGAAATTAAAGCGTAGTTTTAAATAGATTGAACAATCAATTACTTCACTTGAAGCAGAATGCATTTCTGCCCTAGAAGCTAATCTGTCTTGAATACAATTTCAGGGAGTTAATTTGAAGAAAACCAAAGGGAGAACTGTTTATGCAGACTTCATGCTGGATTTGTTAAATGCTGTGAGGTTTTAAAGAATTTCAACCTCCCTCTAGTACGTTATCTCGACCCACAGACAAATCCAAATCTAGTTACTGCGTCTGATACAGTAACAAGTATTTCCTAACACTGGCAGAAAACCAGTTAATGCCTCTACAGATTGAGATACTCCCCAAGAAACATTTCCCCTTCCCCTTTCTCTTTGCCTTGAGTGACGTTATTAATTTTTTTTACTCATCAGGGACTATGATGTCACAATATAAATGTCACGGGAACACCTCTCAGGAGAGTAAAAGGAAACCACGTCTTAGAGCAGTCCCACACTGTACAAGAGAAGTAATCGCAATGACAACGTTCTTCTCCCTCACCACGTTAGGTTACGCACACGGTATATTCTTCCGGTGATGTTTACAGAAATATGGCAAGTGCCACTTGGACACAAATCCTTTCTTCATCACCCGGGAAAATAGCAGACCGAACTCCATTTTCACTGTACTATCATAAATTCAGGGCAACAGTGCAGACTGCTTCCCAACACCACCTTGCAAGTAGTTAAATGACACCTGCAGCACGGAAACCGAAGCTTCTAGAGAAGCGGGGCAATTAGGACTAATGGAAAACTTGTTCCCGGAGCTTCCCAAGCCCTCTTTCAAAGGGTCCGTCCCTGGCTAACTCCCTGCTCAAATGCCTGCAAAGGTTTTTTGCGCTGGACTGTTATGCTCTCTTATGAAGTCTGAAAGGAGCAACGAGCCTTCAAATCAATTTAGCAACTTGAGTCAGAGACTCGCTGTCCGAATGTTACAGGAGCGCAAAGAGTTAACAGCAACAACTAAATCCTACAGATCGTAAAAGCAGCCACCACATACCTCCTTCTTCCAGATTCAATTAGATTTTGTTTTGATTTAGGCTTTTGTTAATTACCCGCTGCCATTTGAGCCTAAGTTGGTGACATAAATGAATTATCCCAACATAATGCCTGTATTTAAAATTAGATTTAGCCTCTATAAATACCGTTCCCCCCCCAACCACCACCGGCCGACTCCTTCCAGTAACAACAAGGCTACGACAGACCCTCTTCCATACCCGACGCTTAAAAACTGCAGTTCTGAAAAACTGCAGTCACCTTTGTCAGCTGTGGCCTTCTCTTCCAAATATCTGAGTCGGGGATTCAATTCAGGGTTAAAAGGAAACAGTTTCATAAGATCAAACAGCGAGAAGTGGCAGGAAGGGGAGGAAGAAAAAAAAAAAGGCAAGTTACATAAAGTGCAATTGTACTTACAGTCTCCTTATTGGGAAGTAGCTCCTTTCGGATTCTGAAGAAGTTCTTTCCGTACTGTCTCAGCCCCTTAATGAAGCGTTTCTGTGTTAAAAGATAATGAAAAAAATCGGATGTCAGCAGAGGGGGGGAAAAAAAAATAAAAAAAAGAAGAAAGAAAATCTCTTTAACCAGCACAACAGCGGGGGTGGGGGGAAAAATGGTCTTCGCTCTGGGATGGTGGATAAAAGGGGGAGACTATGTGCACACACCCGGAGACTAAGAGGGAAGAGAAACCGGGCTTTAGAAATCAAACCACAAAAAAAAAAAAAGGGAAAGAAAAGCAGTGAATAAAAATTAAAAAAAAAAAACCCAACAAATCTCTGAAGTGGGCTCGCTTCAAAAAATCCAACTTCCAGTTTTGGGAGCTGAACGCGGAGAAGGGAGGGAGGGGAAGAAAAAAAAAAGAGAAGACAGGACCCGGAGATGCCACCAAACCTCCCCGGGGCCGGAGGAGCGCAGCCGGGTCCTGCCCAGGAAAAAAAAGAAGGGGGGAAAGACCAGCTCTTTCTGGCTGGGGAAAACCAGGCAGGCAAGCGGCGGAGGATGCCCGGTGCTGGCGGGGGGAGCTGTCCGGACGGGTGCAAAAGTCCTGGCGCACTGGGGGAGGGAGAAATAATAATAATAAAAGCGTTGCAAGCTGGTGTGAAGGCAGATCCCCCCCCCCCACCCCCAAAAAAAAAGAGGTGCGAGGAAATCCTTTGGGGGAATGCAAGCCCCCCCCCCCCCCCGCTCCCTGCAGCCGCGGGGACCGGCCCGGGGGAGGCGCGACCTGGCTCGGGCGGCGGCAGCCACAGGTCCGGAGCGGGAAGGTGCCATGCACGGAGCAGGAGGAGGAGGAGGAGGGTTGTCACTCCGGGCTCTGACACTACAAAAGGGGGAGGAGGAGGAGGGAGAGGGAGGAGGCGGCGGCGGCGGCGGCGGCTTAGCATGTGATCCGTGCTGGGCCGAGCGGCGCGGAGCTGCAAGGGGCTCGGGCGCGCCGCAAGAGGCGGCCTGGATCCGCTCCGCCCCGGACTCCGGCCCCGGGGCCAAGCCCGGCCCGGCCGGCCACAGGGCTGCGCTGCCTGGGGCCAGGTCCGACTACTGCACCCTACAGCCGTGGGGCAAGGGCGGGTGAACGCCGCCCCTTGCAGCTGAAAAAAAAAAAAAATGGATGGGTGCAAAAAAGTCCTTGCACACTGGGGGAGGAAAGGAATAATCACAAAAAACTGTTTGCGCGAGAAGGATTTTCCCAACTTTTTTTAGTCCGTAGGTCTGGGGGGTGTTCGGGGCTGGAAGGGACCGCGCGAGTCCGTCGGATAAGAGAGACCGCTTGTTGTTGTTTTTTTGTGGCAAAAATCTAGTTGGTCTAATAAAAGATATCAAGTGCGGATTACATTGACCCAAAGCACCTCGTCTCCAGGAGGGGCGGAGGGGGACATGCAGGCAGCGCCCAGGCATAGGATGGGTGGCTTAAGGTGGCTCCCATGTCCCGGGGCCAAATCTTGGTGCAAGCACCCGGCAGCGTGCCAGGCGAATAGCTACCTTCCCCTAGGCCGGGGAGCAGGGGAATTCGGAGGCTGCAAGGGTCCTCGGAAGATCGTCGGGTCCAGGCCCCTGCACCAGGCGGGGAAGATAACTGTGGGGGGGGTCAGGTGACCCCAGGAAGGTGAGCACAGAGGGGAGGTCGGCCTTTCGTGGCCCCACGGTTGAGCAGGGCATCATGCCACGCATCGCCGTACCCATCCTGCTTCCCACGCCCGTGTGCAGTGATGCTGTAGGACTAACCTCACCCAAATCCCAACCCTCCATGGTAGTGAAAATGCTACGGGTCGACTGCTAGGAAACCCACCTAAGCAGAGGCAGGAGTCAGCCACCAGCCACTGGCACTTTGGGATTAAACCCCTGTAAGCGAGCCGATTCACTTGCTTCTATGTCTTTTAAGCCACTGGGTCAGCCACGCCAGCGAAAATGCAAGAGAAAGGAGTAATAAAAGCATCCAGGCTCTTAAACAAGGAATTGGAGCGAAAGGAAGAAACCTGCCTCCACCCATCACCAGATTTCGGACAAGAACATCTATTGCATGTCACCAGGACTGAGTGCCGACCGCTGCTCTGACCACTGCTCTCACTGGCGCTTCTCACTCTCAAAAACGGCGATGCTTCGCTCTGTTGCCAAGGGCCCATTTATTTCCCCTACCATGCCCATGCTTCTTATGTTGTTACAAGCTTTTACAACAGAGAAAGATGGCAGGAGCAATGGAAAGAAAAGACTGCCGAAACACCCACACCTCTATTCTACAGCGCAGTGCAATGCACCTCTATAACCAACTGCGTGGGATGAAGATCAGTCAAGTCACAGTATCATCTGCCAGCATCTAACCCAAAGTGCACTTTGTGCTTCCAACAAAATCATGTGCAGGCAGCCCCTGGGGCTGGAAGGACTTTCACATCATCATTACCGCATGCTGTACCATGAGTATGCTGCCTTTGCAGCATCAGGTAACAGAGTACGAAGGGAAGGTCCATATTAGGAGTTTACAGAAATAAAAACATGAAGAAAATCGTTCCAAAGAGCAGTCATTGAACAGTTCCATTTTGCTTAGCTGGACCCTCTGCCTATGGAAGGGAAGGACCAGTGCTATATGTCGAGGCAACTTGGCCCATGGCACAGGGCTGCAAGAGAGAAAAGCTGGGTTCTACTTGCTTTAACAATGACTTGCTGTGAGACCCCTGGCAAATAACCACTGAATCCTCAGTTTATCCATCTCTAAAATGGAACCGACTTCCAAGGGATCAGCTGGGCCTCACAATATAAGTGGCAAGTGTGGACTCATAATCTTCAACCATCTGATCCGCTGCCCTTTCCCAATCCAAATACAACCCTTTCCACAACAGCTGTCAGATTTAAAAATATCTAGGTTAATAGAATCGCCATGATTCAGTGCATAAGCAATGTTGGGGGCAGAACCAAAAGATACCACTGTAGACTTGGCCTCCTTTCTGAAGCACTGAAGAGATTTCAGCAGTTATGTTTAATCACCGCTTGCAAGGTTTGGGTATAGTACATTTGTACCCTGAAGCCCCAAAGCCTGATGAATTACTTTCTCCATTCACATTACCTGCTTGTGATGTGTACCAAAATGACTGTATGTTTATGAAAGGTGGAGCTTTCCTACCAAGGAAGAAGATAGAGCTACTTCCAGAAGGAGTTCAGAGTTGACTTTTGCAATTTTGTATATTAAAAATTAAAAAAAAAACAACAACTACCAGATGAACTTTTTCACATTTTCCCTCCACTTTGATCAAACTTTCCAACAGTCCCAAGTTGCTCTCATTTACTTGTAGATACCAGCAGTCCTAATCAGGGATGTAAATGTGGACTATCTTGTCTCAAGAGCAGCAGATTAGAAAATGCCCGGTTTCCAAAAGTTGGAGTCATGTCTGGAGTTTAGGGGCATTCTGAAAAACCTTACCAATTATTCTGTGTTCCATGCACGTCTTTGTCTACGCTTATGATCTGATATGGCTTCATCATTCAATCATCCCAACCACACAACCTGACACAGTGCTTGTTAAATGGAATTGGCATGGTGAACAGTACCGTTTCAATCTTGATATCAATAGCGAATGTCCTTCCAAAGGAGATGTTCTAGTTCAACCACAAGTTACTTGGGCCGATGCAGAAATCACTGGGTGAAATGCCATAGTTTACGTTATGCAGGTCAGACTTAGGTGATTGCACTGGCTTGAAAATTATGACAAAAAGTTGCCACAAGATAGCTAACATACATATTTACCCATCAGTGCCCATTTCCAAAACAAACTGGTTAATTTTAATTACAGCTTCCCTGCCATAAGCAGATTGCTGCTGAACAAAACTGAAACCACCTTATATTTCTCATGCAGAGACTAAAAAAGCAACCAAAAAAAAAACACCCCGTAGTGCGTATTAAATGAAAACAGTGGCTGGCCATTAAACATGACAGCGCCAGGTGTTCAGTCTGTGTTCCACACAAAGAAGAGTGGGCTTCTGGTTCTGATGTGCTATCATTTCTGTATCCACATGAACATCCTACAACTATAAAACAGCCCTGTGCAAACAGAAGCAAAAAAACCCAAAACAAAACAACCCCCTCCACCCAAGAAAAAAACCAAAAACCACCAAAAAAACCAAATGTTTTTCTTCTAAATTATCTTTGGGCAAATGATACAGCTCCAGAATTTAGATAGAGGGAAAAAACCCTGCAAAATAGCAATGTTTAAGTGTTTTTATTTCAATTCACTTGCTGAACTGTTCCTCTTGCTCTAGTCCAGCAGTACTCTGCCCCTCGCCCACGAGCTACATCTGGTCCCTAGCACTGTCTCATTAGGCCTGCAGGGCTCCCCACGGGTCCGAAAATTTGTCAGTAGAGGAGCAGCAGGTACCACCCCCCGCTGCCAAATTTCCAGATCTGTGGGGAGCCCCGGGCCCTGTGTGCTGAATCGGGGCTCCAGGGCAGGGAGGGCTTGGTGCCAGGAGCCAGGTCCCAATCCCCCATTCAAGGGCAGCTAAGGCCATGCAGGGTTTGATCCAGCCCACGGACCATCCCCGCACCACTCGTCTAGCCTGTAGTGCCATGAGCTCAAGGCACCACTGCTCTAGTCCCTTTAGTCAGCTCACATTGCATCTCTGCTCCCTGTCCACCTGCATCCACTTTCCCATTCCTACCCCCTAGTCTCGCACAGTTAAGGCCGCTCTGAAATGCACATTTTGCTGTCAAAAGGACTGAATTAGGCTTTAACTTGTTGTTCTCCAGTCTGCTGTGGGCCAAATTAAGCACTTTTTTAAAAAATGGCCATATACTCTTTCTGTACAGATTCTGCCTTGGCCTACTTTTTCAATTCACCGCTAAGTCAGGAATAACCCATTGCTCCTATGGGGTTTTTTTTAACAGGGTGTAAGACACTGCCCCGCTGCTTTGGGAATGTTGAATTTTGTAACTGATGGAGTGAGGGAGCCTCTTAAAATGATGGGAGACGGAAGTCTTAAAACGATGGAGATGCGAGTCTTGATCCTACAAGTGCCGAGGCAAGGGAGGAGTCTTGATAAGAAGGAAAAAAAGGTGCATCTGGAGCAAAATGGTTTACAAATCGTTGATACTTCTACCCCTTTTTTGGTTAAAAATGCAAGGTGCAAATTTCAGCTTCTGTATCGAATGCACGCAACAATTATATTTGTTACACAATTAACATTTGAACAGCACCTGGAAAACGAAGAGTGCAGCGGGATCTAAATGAAGGCTAAGCATCCTTAGTAGAATTCTTCCTATTGTTGCACGGTAGCATTAGGAAACCTCGGTGGCTTACCGGGTCAGTTGTGGTGGATAGACAACACAGATATGCTTTGTGAAATGGTTGCCATGGCTATTGACTAGTCAGAACACAAGGTCTCCTAATGCCGTTGTATAATTTGAGCTCCCCCAACGTAATTTATTAGGTTCCACAGTATCCTGCTACAATGTGTAAACAGGGGGCTATAAATAACCAAGGAAGCACTAGGAACAAGCATGTTAATGTTTGCATATGTGTTACTTGTAGGTCCCATATTTTATCCCAAGAAACAAATACCATGACAAGATACACAAAGCCATTATGTTCTGACTAACAGAGCTCAGATGGCATGTTTATCAATGTGATGATAATGCCATTACGATGCTGTAGTTAAGGTTATGCGTCAGGGTTTCTATTATCAAGGGATTAGAGCTTGGCAGGGAAAATTTGCTGCTGCCTGATGAAAATCAGCACCCCAGATTTTAACCCGGGACTGAGGGCAGCTGGGGTTTTTTGGTTTACTGCATAAACATGAAACAGGTTGGGCTACGCAAGGTCTAAAAATGTACAATAAACCCAACAATGTATTATGCAAAATGGCAACAATCTTCCTATGTATATTTAATTTTACAGATTCAGGTGCAAACCCTATGAATTTCAAAAATGCAAACTTTTAAGATTCTATAGAAACATTAACTTGCTCAGAAATACCTTCTGGACCACTTCTGTAGTGAGGTTTTTTTTTAGCCAGTTTTAGATCCAAGTTATTTTTTCCCCTCAAACTTAGGAAGTGACCCACTCTTTACTGAAATGTTATTTCCACTTTTGGAAAATTTTCCCTAGATAAAGGAAAAGAAAATACATGCCCTAGCATGCCACAAAAGCTATCCTCCCCACCCTACCCCCCCCCACACACACCAAAACCATTTTCTCAAAGAACAGATGAAAGGATTTTCCCCTCACACTTTCAGAAATGTTTTCTCTCTTAACTGTGACCAAGAACAGAAAGTTCCTGCCTCAAAGAACACTTTTTCATTAAATTATGGTCATCTGACAACAGGGAGGGCGGGTGTTATAACAGAAGTTTCAGTGTGAACCAGTTTTGCTATAAGCAAGTAGCATTTAAGAGATGTTTTTCCAAGCCCTTGCTAAGTAACCTGGTCATCTCCATTTAATATGCCCCCAACAGGTTTCACAACAACAAGCAGCAAAAAAGTTTTATGGTCTTAACAGTTAACAGCGTAAAAACACAAAATCCATAAAACCATCTTTTAATTTTTAAACCAATTTAACAAGATGAAAAATGAAACCCACTGCTTTGCCTAGTCTGAAAAAGGAATTATGGACCGGCTGCATTTGCAAAAACCTGTTAGTGTGCGAAACACATTTCTGGATTGCCCAAAACAATAACTTTTTAAGCATGCAGACGTCGTATATGCACCTTGGCTGAATTTCAGTACGCAGGGTACATTTTATTAAGAGCTTGGCCGTATTTTTACATAAACTGAATTTAATGTGGACACATTAAAAATAAAAGACATTTGCCAAGAAGGGTGGATGGTATCACATGTGCTGCTGTCTAACCAGAATGCTGACACTGTTTTTCTAAAGGAATACCGATGATGTTTGCATCGAAAGGAGACCAGACATCCTGTATCTGAAGATCTTAGCTTGGTGTTATCAGGTATGTAATGTTTTTCACCTAAGCAAACCTTGCTGCAGCACAAAGCAGCCAAAATTTCTGTATAGCCTTTTTCATCTCAAAGGATCTCAATTTACTTTCTAAATGCAAGGCCAAACCCTGCTCAAGTGAGAAATCTCAGCGAGTCCCATTAAAAACAATTTAAGTACTGCAAAAGTGCAGTGTTCTTCTCTGCCCTAAGGGATAAATGGCTGTAGCTCCCTGGAGGCTCTCACCTTGCAAGAGTCCAATTTTACATAGGTTATTTTGGGACCAGTGAAGGGTCCCGCACCAGCTTGGTCTACGCCAACTGAAAGGCAAGGTCTCTTGAGGACAACTATTTGCAGTCAGTCTGCATTGGCATTGCCATGCTCCTGCCCGTAACCCCCTCGTCTCCCCGGCTGGCCCTCTTGCTCACAGTCCTGCTGCCCTGTAGAGCTGGGGATACAGTAGGGGGGTGAGTGCCTCAGAGAATCAGCAGCTGGGATAAGAAACTTCCCAGGATGGAGCCCAGTGAGGCCACATGAGGAAGCAGCAAGTGGAGAGACGGAGACACCCACTCTGTCCCATCAAGGAGGTAGCGGGGCTTGAGACTGCCCTACTTTGGCAGGGGCAGCAGGTGCCAGAGGACTACTGAGAAAGCACGAGGAAGATGGGAGATCGGGAGAAGAGGCTTGCACCAAATGACTCTGGGCCTTCCTGTATCCTCTATATCTTAGTGCAATTGCTGAGGGTAATAATGCACAAAGAATATGCCACGGTACTTGAGGAAAGAAGCGTCACATGCAGCCACCTGCACGGGGACCCCTTACAACATCACGTTGTTGGCAGAAAGAAACCATGGAGAAAAATCCACATTCAGGCCCTTGCAGTGCCCCTTTAATTTGCCCTGCTGCTGGGAGGACAGGATATGCTTCAACCTCATCTGAACTTCCTTTGTTTTATTGTTTCCTGTTGTAACCATAACTCTGTCTAATATTTTTTTAAATTTAATTTTGAGGTAGGCAGCAATTTTACCCTTAGTATCAGATACTCTGGCTCCTGCTGTGTTTTGCTGGTTTACAGTATGCTCGCAGAGCTTATTTAACAGGAGCATTTTTAAAGCCTCCTTTGAGCATCCTCATACTTGATTCAATAGCCCATGCTACCAGAGCAGGCAGGAGCACAGATCTCCAGCTAGCCACCAGCAGTGGCAGTAGATCTTGGGGGGCAATGTTTAGCCTTCATTGTTCATTTCTCTTTGCTTTTAACATTACACCCTACCTTCCCACCCCTACCATGCTCGAGGTAGGGATGGTTAGTCCCAGTTTTGCCATCTAAGCTGCGCGTGCCTATAAGAATGCCAGTCACCATGCCTGCCGGGCAACCCTCAAAAATGTTTTGCTGGGCTCTAGGTCAGGTCTTGAGAAACCTTTTTCTCTTTTCTGCTGGAACAGTGATAACACGAGCACAAGTCAATGAAGACTCAGACTTGGAGTCCGCGGGGTTGTATGCTAGGAATCCACAGAAAACTGTTACAAGCCCTTGTCTCAACGGGGGGGCTCAGCTGATGTTCGCTATGCAAAAGTTCTGTCATTTCTTCTGGTCTCCAACAGGCATTACCACAGAGTAAAGACAAGCAAATATGCTTTGGTGAGCTTTTAAGTAGAAGCAGTTAAGTAGTGTGAACAGAGCACGGGGAAAAACATCAGCTACACTCGTGGGGCCAGCTGTCGCTACTTAATTCTACACCAGAATTAAAAATAAGCTGACAGCAATAACTATAATGTGCATCAAAATTCTTCTCTTCTCATGTTACAAAACAGATTTTCTTGTACCGCAGAAATTTAGGAGCTGTGCATTCATTTATAAAGCTTATGTATTTATCGGTGGCTTGTAATGATGTCACGGAAGACTTCACAAGACCCTAGCCCAAGATGGGGCACCAGCACACGTATGTGCATGGATACATGCAGGGACAGGAAGAGGAAGGGGCTGCTGGCAGGGGTGAAGATCACTGTATAAAAAAAAAAAATCCAACGTTTCTCTATTTCTACTCTTGACTTCTGAAACATGCACAACAGTTTAGGCCTGGTTCTAAATTTGGCAAATTATGGACCTGGGTTATATTCCACCCCAATTCATAACGGTGCCAGTCCACTGATTTTTTTTTTTTTTTTTTGCTTGACTGCTATAAATGGGAGAGGGGCTATCCCAGGGCAGAATTTGGCCTGTAGATCTCTATGGCACACTAAAAATATAAAAAGAGAGAAAGAAAGAAATCACTTTATCACATTCATTGATACTTAACAGATCTCTTGAACAGGTCACAATTTAAAAATATACTTCTATTAGCATTTTAATGGCATCACATAGTAGGGTAATCTCCTAAAACAGCATTAAAAGTCCCTAGGGAATATTCCACCAACATTATCCACAGTGCCTCCAGGGTCATATAAACACCTCTGGCAAACAGAGAATGAAGACAATGACATCTATGATAGAGTTTAAGGATACTGAACAATCAACTTCCTCTCCTCAAAGGATCGATTTTCCAGGGGTATTTTGCCTTAAACAAAGTGAAGCAATAAACCCTCCCTCAAAAGTGAACGCAAAAAATTGGTGCTACAAGTCCTGCACAGACGCAAGGTGCATCCCGGTCCTCCAGAGCCGGTGCGCTCCATCTAGCTACAGCCATCCACGCAGACTGGTAATCATTAAAGCAGACTCCCTCAAGGGAACGCCAGGGGATCCTGGGATGGTAATGAGCCCCCTCCGTGGTGCTGTACTGTTAAGCTTTTGTTTGGAACAATAGATCTCCCATGATACCTCTCGCCTGCTGAAAATATTGGTATTAAGTGAGCATGAGCACAGCTGTGTGTAAATTACATATATAAACAGATTAGATTTGTATATTTATACTGAACGCAAACACATTAATAGCACATTTGCATACACAGTTGGCTAAATGAGACTGCATGCAGAGTGGGATTACCACTTGCAAACACATTTATTTAGAATTTTTAATAAAGTATTTATGCTGCTATTTAAGAGGTCAAGCCAAATTCATCATCCCTTTGCTGCTCCTTCCTTCCTAAAATGCCTAAAATGCTGCTCCTGTCACTGATTATTCATCTGCCACTTGGCCCACATTAGAACTATAATGGGAAAAGCCTCACCTCCTAGCACAAGAAATTATAGCGGGGCGTTTTGCTAAAGGTTATCCAAATTTCAGAATGCGTATTTTATTGGAGGCGGTGGGTAGAGGGGAAAGGGCTTTTGCTTGGCCGCGGGGCGAACTCCTCAAATGCCAGTTGATAAATGTCCCCTCCTTTCCCCCTGCATAACGTGAAGGATCAACCGAAAAGTCTGCTTGAAAGAGAACATGATATTGAAGGTGACACAATGGCTGCAAGGCTTTTCCAAGGCTGGCAAAGAAGGGAAACTAGTCCGTCACCCGTGGGCTCAGGGGTTGTCAGGGCACGGCTAACCTTATGTGCTAGCCCGAGCTTGATTGTACCATCAGTGTTGCAGGGAGGCTATTTTTACAGGGAGAGAGATTTCACGCCGAGATGCACCCAAAGCAGTTTGCAAAGCGTTTATTCATTCCCTGCTGCACGCACCTCTTTTCCATATGAAATCTTAGCCGAGAAACGTTACCTCAAAAGAACAAACAAAACGCCGACCACAAAAAAAAAAAACAAAAAAAAAAAAATCAATTATCTCTAAATGAAGAGCATTTATTTTGCTCTAATTGCGGACCCTCTATTTATCGACTCGGGGTATTTTCATCGCGCCTCCCCAGACAATGCTCTCAAGCCTGCCTCTCTCCTGGCCTTCATGTTTCATGTCGGCTCCCGTTAAAAGGTCCGTTCCTGCCTCTCGGGCTCACCGCGCTCGCAGCCCCGCCGATAAATCATCCACCAACCTGCTCTTGGAAATGCACTGGCCACGGTGTGATTGCTCCAGCCCCAGGTTGCCAAGCAACCAGCACAAGAGGGAAGTCTGAGAACTGCTGACAAATAGCCAAGTGGCTGAAACAACAGACTTCTCTCTGTCAAAAATGTGTTTCAGAGAAGTGCCTCCCCCGCCTCCGCTCTGTGCTAAACACTGCGTGATTGTAAAATCAAAATCAAAAGGCTATTGTAATGAACACACACTTCCTGCTCAATTACTAATTGTTGAAAAGCTGTGGGGAGGCTGCGATCACACGGTGTATGGCAACAGAAATGTGATCCGGTAAGCGAGATAAAGTCAACAGCACGCCAAGAAACCTGATCTAAGGACAGCCTGCAGTGGCACATCAGAAGCTGGTGCGCGGATCAAAAAAAAGGGGGGTGGGGGTGGAAAGAAAAAGCAGTGGAAGAAAATAAAATTTAAAAAGCTGACTTTTTAGAGCTGGAGGAAAGTAAACAGGATTTGATGAACACCTCTGGCTCTTTGCAAGCGTGCTTGGTGGATGGCTACCAGCCCTGCTATCCATCGGCACATTACTGCAGTCGCCGGCCCGACGTTTCCAGGGAAGATGAAGAGGCGGGGAGGGGGAACGGGCACATCTTATTTGAAGGCTGCTCAGTCTGCAATCTGTTTTCTTCAAATAGAATAAGCTGAAAAAACATTAATTCTTCCAAGCCGTGACCGAGGAGATCACCCCCTGGTGGCTCAACGGTGCATTGCTGGGCTTCCAACGGGGACCTGAGCTAGACACGGTCGGTACTGCCGAGAGGCTGAAAATGCAGAACCCCTCGGACCGGCATTTCTAGCATCCCCGCTGCAAACGAGGCACTGCTGGTATTAGACGCACACAGCGATGTTTCATCAGTCTACTGACAGGCTAAGCATTTCCCCTGAGAAAGAGCCAGTGGACATACCAGCTCACCCGCTTACGTCAGCCTCCATGACAGGCTCATTCCTGCATAACAGCTAAAGATGGTCCCTGCCCAGAGAAGACCTACAGTCGACCTGGGCAGATCCAGCCCCAGGATCCTGATTGCACTGTGCTACCCAAAAAAACTTCATCTCAATAGTTTGCTCATCTGTAGTCCTTTGAAGAGACACTCTCATCCGGAACAAGTGAACGTATTAGGTTTCACAGCACCAGGAGAGAGATTATTCCCATTTCACATATGGAGGAATTAAAAGAAACTAATCCTGTATCTCTGCTGTCAAAAAAAAAAAAAAAAGGTATCTTTTTCATTTGTTTGTTTTACGCAGTGAGGTAATGTTTGTTCGTTACCTTGCTGTAAAAATCACACCTGCTTTTGGCTGCAAAAACGCAGCCAAAACACTGTGAAAGTGTGATTTTGCACACGTATTTTTTTTAAAGGCAATCTAAAGAGGAAAAGAACAGAGGAGGGCTGGTGTGTTTGTGACCCAGAAAACAGAACAAATAATTTACTGCTGCCAAGAGACAATGCAATAATAGAAAGCTGCTGATTATAATTCAGATTAGATTCACTCCTGATTGTAGCTGCTTTTAAACAGTCTTTTCAAAATGGAATTATCAGATAAAGCAGCTTTTAACATGCTGAAACAGCCACAATTTTCAAGAAACTCAAACAACTGCCACCCTTTTACCAACTTGCAGATCTGAGATTTGGGTTGGAAATACTTCTCTCTAATAAGGTTAACAGCCGTAGAAGTTAAACATGCCAGACACGCCAATTGTAAACTGTCAGAACAGAAATCCTATCTACTTTTTCCTTGCCGCCTGGTTTTATAGACGTATGAATTTGGTATACTTATCTATGCAGGGTTTTTTTTCCTTTTTTCTTTTTTTTCTTTTTTTTTGGGGGGGGGGTGCTCTTATGACTGGTGCTTCCAACTGCTAGCTAACTTTGCAGAGGAAGGAACTAATAAAGGAAAAAATGCCAAATACAGAAACGGAAAAATATGGGAAAGGTGTAATGCACGCGAATGGGAACGGAGCAGCAGCTTCTACGAACGTCCGGAACAGCAATGCCACTATACATCTTTTACTACCGAGGGAGCAACTCCAGCGGGTCTGAAGATCACCCTTCCCTCTCACCCACTCAACTTCTTTAAGTTCTTGCAGCAAAGCTAACAAAGCATCCATAGACTCAGACGAAGTAGGCTGCAGCCTACAGAAGCTCATGCCTCTCCCAACGAGTTAGTCTATTAAAGGTGCCGCACTGCCCTGCCTAATGCTGCCAGTGAGGGCTTACGGTTATAGCAGCTTCTTCCCGGGAAGTATCCCACTGCCAGAAGGAACAGCCATGCTCCACAAAGCTGAAGACTCTTCTCCTGTGTCATTACCTACTTGGGTACCAAATCTAGCAACTCAAAGGACACTTTCATATTTTCCCTTTGTTTTTATTTATTATTTTTTTTAAACTAAAGGATTTTATCGAATTCTCAGTATAAAAGGGAACACCACGCTGCCTACAAACACATAAAACAGACCTCTATTATATCACAGATACTAAAACAGCCATTTTGGTCCCAAGCAATAACATGGGTGGGTGAGCACAGATACACAAACCAGCCCCCAACCCATCAGCAACACCCGAGCGTGAGGCTAATCAACCCGAGGGCTGCACAAAATAAACCACCAGTTGGATTCTTTACTTAAACACCAGCACAATATTTTCATTCCTCTCCCCCTTCTGTGAGATTTCTCTCTCGCTATCCAAACCACACTGAATTCCTAAAATGCATGTCTATGTATTGAAGTAACACTACAAAGAAAGCCTGAAGTTTCTCTTTTGTTGTGAACACCTTTTTTTTTTTTTTTTTTCCCCTCCCCTCTGCCTCAATTTGTAACATTACCTACAAAAAAAGCTGCACTCAGATGACTTGAAATATACTGTGTGATCTTTTCAGGACTCAAACATAATATTTCTGCAGTAGGGAGCTTCTGCTAGAAATATCGTTCCACTGGGGTTTGGACCATTATTGTCAATTATTCTCAAGACGGCATTTCCGTCTCCAAACAGTGACTTTCTGCAGTTGACAGGAGGAAGATGAACAAAACAACTCTAAAAGCTCTTTGGCTTTAGAGGAAGAACAAATCCAAGAATAATTAGACACAATGGTGGCAAGAACCCCAAAGGAAATCAGACAAATTGAGATGCAGATCTCTCTTTTCTATGGGTGACTTGTCAAAGTAAATAACCAAAGCTTGCCCAGATTTCAGCTCAAGCTTTGGTCTGCAAACTCAAGAATTAGAAGGGATTAGCTTAAGACAGGGGTGGCTAACCTGCAACAAGTGACATGGGTAGCCTCTGTGTGTGGCATATGGAGGATAGGGAAGGGGACTGGCAGCACAGAAGCAGAAAGCAGAGCAAGAATTGGATAGGGAACGCAGGGCAGGGTGTAGAAAACAGCAGGAGATCAGGTAGGGAACACAAGGAAGGGAGCACCAAGCAGAGCAGCAGACCGGGAAGAGGATGGGGAGCAGAGCATCTCTCAGGGAGGGTGCAGGGATAAAACTGGCCCCTGCTGACTTAAGAGGCCAGGTGAAATGAGTCTCGGCTCTCGCTCAGCTCGTCTGTGCTGTGGACTAGGGAGAGCTGAGCTAGATTGGGTACCAGAGGTAGGCTAGCTGCAGCAGAAGAGCACTCCATGTGGGCTCATTTACCCTGAGAGAAGCATTTCTTCAAAGGGAAAAGACCATTCTTTATTTCAAACAAACTACTCTCCCTCCCACGTAATCCTAGGGGCGCTTTGTGCCACTCTGCATTACACTACAGAAATGACAGTACAGAAACAGCATCGCACAATTGTTGTTTCCGAGGAAGGGTAGCCTTGTGGATAACGCAAAACTGAGGCTCAGATTTGGATTGTATTCCTGTCTCTACCTAAATAGGAAAGAATGGAGGTCAGATTGGGCCCGAGCAGAGTTCAAGGATTTGACTAGTCCACAGAGACCAAACTGTTCCCCCTACCCCACTTAAGAATGCCAGACCAGACACCCAAAAAGAGGCATCCAAAATCACTAGCCCCTTCTAAGATCTTGACCTGAAGGGCTTTGGGCTCTACCATGATGTATGCAGCACAGCAGCTTTTCAGAGCAATGCCATCTCTTTCATTTACTAAAAACTCCAGACCCAAATCACTCAAGCCCTGCCTTGCGTTTTAGTGAAGTGGGAAGAAAGGAGCTCTTTCCAAGGTCCGAGTCTTGGAGCTGCAGCTTAAAACTGAAGAACTCTGCATATTTAAATCTCAACCCAAGATAGCTTTATTTCAAATAAAGATACAGAGCAGCCACCATCTGCTCCCAGGGTCTGGTCCTGTGTCGCTGGCTATTTTGGAAGCTTTGCCAGACATCAGAAAAAGCAGGACTGGAGGCCCTGGACACCCTGGAAGGTGCATGCAACAAAGCAGACTGAAGTGTACGAGTATCAAAAATGGTTGTCGTTGTTGTTATTTTACCAGTGCGTCCCATTGCACAAGGCTTCAGTTCCCACATGAGCTTATGTGACACAATGAGAAAGACGCTGTATGATCTTCTTCATTCAATTATCCATTATATTTTTGTCAGAAGCATTTAAGATCTCAGCAAAGTGACTGATATACTCCTGCAACAGCCATCCAATTACCAAGGAAGATGTTGGCTCATGCAGTGAACTTGGCAGTAATATATAAAAGTAGTTTTAAAAAAAAAAGCAGATGATTCATAAGTTCCCTTTGCTTTTGTATAAGGGCCTCTGAATAAAAACATCTAGTTTGGGGAAAAAGCTGTGCCAAATATGAAAAGGTCACCCACGAATCACAGAAAAAAAAATTAAGAGCAAAAATGAAGGGACTAGTACTCCTTCTAGAGCATAGGAGAGATTATTGGCAGACAGAACTTGAAAAGGCAGTACACATTTAATATTTTTTTTAATTTATTTATTTTTACATACTGAAATTACTTGTCCACACTTGGAAGATGCTGCCCAGGTCTGCTCTACCGACAAATTCATGTCCAAAATATGTACCAAAATGAGTCAAAAATGACTCCCCCACCTCCTGTTTCCTAACAAACAGAACGCGTGATCTGAGTGCCTGAAATTATTCCAATCCAGCAGAGGGTAATATGGTGCGATGCTTATTGGCTCCTCTAAATGCATGAGCTACTGCCTGCTCAGTCTCTCAGCGTAGCCTAAAAGCTATATAAATCTAAAAGGATACTTTGAATGTATGCTTGACCGGGGGGTGGGGGAAGAGGAGGAAGAAAAAGCATGCAGAGGATTAGGCACAAGTGGAAAAGAGTCAAGGTGAGGTATCAAGAGGGCAACAAAAGCTGAAGTGAAACCTCAAGCCCAGGGGCAACACACTTTGGGCCCTTGCCACAGTACATGTAAAACCATGAATGCATGAAACATAAAGGCTGAGTTGGAGGAGCAGTACCAACGGGTAATGTTTCATTCAGCTTTCACAATGGCTGATCAAGAGAAGGCTCTCTTTTGTGCAACACCAGGCAAGAAGAGCCAGGGCTCACCGGAAGCCATATACAAGATGCACAAAGTTTGACCGGCAACTCGTAGTGCAGATGTTCCTCAGCTGGGATGGGAAAAACTTTACAGGGTTCAAAAGCCAGGCAGGCAGGTGCCGTGAGTTTGGAACAAATGTGTTTCTGGAAAGGCACTCCCAACCACACATCAAACACTCCACTATAGACCAGTGAAGTCTCTTGCACCGTCCTGACTGTTAGTAGTTTGTAAAAAAAACCCAACCTCCCCCCCCCCCCCAAAACCTGCTGTGTTGTGCCCTACGCAACTCCAGCAGACACCATCAACCTCAATGGCAGGTGCTTAGCACCGTTCAGGATTCAGCTCTCATATTGTCAAAGTCTTCCTACAGCAGCAAAATCATTAGCTTTATTGGCTCTGTTACCCTTCTAACTAATTAGGAACCTTGGATGGATAAAGAAAATGATTAATATTTAGTTTCTATGCATCTACTACAGAAGAAGCCTATTAGCCAACGAGTGACACCTCCACAAACTTAAATTAAATAATGGCTCCCAGAGAGGATTTGGAGCCCCTGACAGAAATGGCAAGTGATTTAAGTAACATAAAGCTGAGCAACTGGTGATGGATCACAGTTTTTTCACCCGCTCTGTTACAGCCTGTAATAGAACAAATGATCATTTTTCAGCCTAATTGAATATGGCCGCCCCGCTTATGCGCAAAAGGAGACAAAGCTATATAATTTGCTTCATTAAAATGCATTTTTATGTCATCTGAAAGATTAAAAAAATTGCTGCTGTTGATGGGGAAGATTAGAAAAATAAAATTTATCAGGCACACAAAACTTGCAAATGAGGTGCATCTTGGCATTCATGCTACTTATATTTGTGCAAAAAAGATAAGTCGTGAGAGCGAAAGCGCACCGAGCAGCCGTGTTGTGACAGTAATCAGAGTTTCTTAAATAAGGACCATGTCACCATACTATTTGAAAAAGCCTTTTGTCATTCTTGGCTGCAGTTACCAGTCCGTTTGAAATAAGTCACCGAGGAGCTGTTAGGCAGGACCATAAGCAGTTCCAGTGACAACAGAAAAAGCTGCTTTTGTTCTCCTTTTTTTTTTAAAACATATATTTGTTTGCACAATCATTAGAGAATTGAAACACTAGTTAAAAACAAGCCTTTCCCAACCCTGAAGTCAAAGCTCTGAGCTAGAGGAAAGTGCTGTAATTCAAAACAGCCTTTATTATAATAGGACTCACAGAAACGGTATTCCTAGGCACCCCCCTCCTTCACAATCCAGTTAGAGTCAACTTCCTTTCCTTTCAGCCCCCCCTTACCCTCCTCCGCTTCCATTTTCTCTTTTTTCTCTAACTCCTCACTGTTTATAATTCCCTGTAGGAAGCCAAACTTGGGGGGAAAAAAGTTACTTCCTTAAATTCTTGTTTCTTAGGATTTGGCACAAATGGATCCATTCCCTTCCCTATCTGGGCCAGAAAAGCAACGTGGTTTCTTCTCGTGTGTCTGCATGGAGCCCCATCCATCTTAGCAGAATAAGCACTGCTCTGGCAATAAATGTATGCTCATCAACTGCTGCCTGCAGCACCACGAGGGGAGCTCACACGTTTTTGTTCATCCCACCAGGAAAAAAGGGATTGTTAGCTTGGTTTGAGCTCCACACCTGCTTTCTGATTAAAGTACCATACCTTTTCTCTCCTCTGTTCTCATTTCATATGGAGTTTAATCTCGCCAGGTGCTGAGAATCCTCCGCTCACCGTTCCTGAAGGGAAGCAATCCTCAGCGCTTGGGTCCATATACAGCGTAACAAGGACCATCTCTCCCAGTAGAGTGGCTTTCCAGACAAAAGCCACCTTTCCATAAGCACAAAAATAAAACAGGACTGTGCCAGGTATGGCAATAAGCCCCCAGGGAGAATTACTGTACCGCATATATTACATATATCCATAGTCCTAGACATGATTAACCAGGAGAGCTACAAAGGCTTCAAAATAGGTTAATACATTTGCCTGAAAGGATAAAGCTGCAGGAGGAGGCCATGTGAAGCGATAGCCTGTTTTGAGGCAAGGATCTGGATTAGCGAAGGGCTATCTGCCAGAACCCTTTCCTCCACACCGTTTACACCAATGTGTCAATTGAACCCCAGCTACACGAATCATCAAAAAGTATTAGGGAACTCAGCAGATAATGAGGGTTATCACAGGAAGTCAGAGAATGAAGCCATTGACAACCCGGGAGAGATGGTTTCATCTTTCAGTGAAAGAAAAAGTAGCTTAGTTGCACCTCACTGATAGCAGGTGTTGCTATGGAAAATGATGCAGAAACTAAGTGCAAGTGTCCCAGCTGACTCCGCTGGGTACGGGCACCATGTGGGGTATAATGTGCCTTTTAAAAATGCCAAACAGGCATTTTTCTTCTAAACACAATGGCTTTCTCAGTGCCTTACCTGAGCCTGTAGTACTGCTTTGCCTGCTGAGAAGAGTCTTAGTTTATCTGCCTGACTCTCGGGAATGATGGTTTGACAAAGGAGATCGGTTCAAGGGCTACTGTTTTCTCATTCTTGCTCGCATTCTCTGGATGTCATGGTGTCATTTGCCACAGTCTCTCCCCGCTTGGTAGGCATTCCCATCCCATAACCAGTGTCCCTAATCTGAGAGGATCCCTTTGACAGCAAGTCTGTGTACTGGGAATAGTCTCCCTGTTCATTTAGCCCAGTCTCTGAAGATGAGCTAACTCTGCATGGTTAAACTAGCATAAGATCTCACTGGCTATTTCAAGACTAATGTTAACCTATGGCAAGTGTCTGCAACTTGGCAAGGCAAGTTCCATGGCAAGGACAACCTTTTGCCCCAAGGCAAAGCATTTTAGAGCATGAAGCCTGAAAAAAAAATCAACTCTTCAAAGCTGTAATGCTCAAAGTCCATTAGGAAAAAATCAGAAAGCAAAAGATGACAAGCTCACACACAACAGAACGCAGGCTCTCCGCTTGTCCACTCACTCACAGCTCTCTTCTTTTTCCCTTCCCTTCCTAAATTCTGTTTAACTGCAGATTTTCCTAATTCTGCATCCATGTGACAACTTTAGAAGCCAAAACTGGTGATCAGCTGCCAACAACCTGAACTTGCATGACCTAACCAGCTCAGGCCCAAGGGATTTTCCTGAGCTGTTCCCGTCCACAATCCTTGCTGGTCTCATGCCACTGTGTTTTTTTTCAGAGATGAGAATGACTGGGGGAGGAACAGGGGAGAGAAACCAGTTTCTTTCCATGGGTCCAGGTCAGACTAAACAGTTCAATTCTATTTCCCTGCACCCCCAAACTCCCAAAATAAACTGGAAATAAATAGTACAGTTTTCACTGGGGCTATGCAAAGCTTTGGTAGCTGATTCAATTTGGAGGAGATTCGGCTCTGAATTCAGGGACCGAATCTCCGAATCCCAATGGAATCGGGAGATGAATTAAAAGCTCCGAATCGATTCGGAAAAGATTTGGCTGCTTCGGAGCTTCATCCATAGACTAAACAGGCAGCTGACACAGCTGCCTCCAGCTGGTAAATCTGTTGGGGAGGGGGGAGGGAAGGGGCATGGGGGAGGGTGGGATTGAGGCGGGGGCTGGGACAAGCTGCCCAGCCGGGGCGGAGGGCACGTTCCTCGGAGAGGGGGGCAGGGGTGCGCAGGATGCGGGCACAGTAGTGCTCAGAGTGGGGGCTCTGCCCTGCTGCCACTTGCCCAGCCAGGACAGGGGAGGGGGGCAGGATGTGGGCTCAGCTCGCTCCAGGTGGAAGGGGGCAAGCGACAGCAGGTCCCACTCCCAGCACTGCCTCACCCACATCCTGCTCCCCTGTGCCAGCTGGCAAGTGGAGACAGGGCAGAGCCCCCACTCCCAGCGCTGATGCGGCCACACCAGTGCTGGGAGCAGGGACTATGCCCTGCTGCCGCCTGGAGTGAGCCACGCCTGCATCACACCCCCACCCCCCAATGCTAGCTGGGCAAGTGGCAGCAGGGCATAGCCCCCGCAGCTACCCTCGCTGGGGCAGAGGCAGACACAGCCGGAGGAGCTGCGGGAGAAGCCCCCATGGCTGCCCTCCCCGGACCAGCCTCCCAGCACTTTAAAAAAATAAAATAAAATATCATTTTAAAAAAGCCCCGCATTCGCTGGCTCTGGCAGCAGCAATTGGGGCCTCTGAGGGCTTGTGGCCAGAGCCCCACCCTCACACAGAACAGGGCAGTGGGGGGCAGTGTCAACACGTAGGAGGTGTACATTCACCCCGAGATCGGCCATGCACCCCCTGGAAGTGCACTTCTGGTTTCGCTGCTGACTTGGCAATCGGCTGCTGGGCCCCCCCAGTTGGCAACTGGCTGCTGGGGGACCCCCTCCCCTGTTTGGTGATCTGGTGCTCCCCCAAGACTCAGGAAGCACCAGTTGCAACAACTGCTGCGCAGGTGCCAAGCAGCGCCGGAGGGGGGGTGCTATCCCTGCTGCCCCTCACTGGCCCACACTGTGCAGGAGGGGCTCTGCCACAAGCGCCCAGAGGCCCCAATCACTGCTGCTGCAACCAGTGAGTGTGGGGCTTTTTTTTTTTAAGTCCAGGGACTAGGCTGGGGCTGGGCAGAGCAGCCACAGGGGCTTCTCCTGCAGCTCCCCCTGCCCAGAGAGAGGCAAGCACAGCTGGAGGAGCCGCAGGAGAACCTGCTGCCACCCAGCTGTGCCTGCCTCTCCCCAGCCGATCCTAATCACCAAATCTCTCTGAATCAGCACCGAAACTTCGGAAGCCAACTTTGCCAAATCGATTTGGGACAGTGAACCGAATCTCTGAATCAAATCACTGTCCTCCAAAACAGCCAAATCCGAATTGAATACTTCCCTATTCACACAGGCCCAGTTTTCACAAGGTGGCGGCAGGCACCCCTCTCTCTAACCTGGAGCTCTCTAAGAACATAATATTACTATGTACCCATTCCTTTAAGGGTGAAGGCTCTTTCTAAACTAGTGCAGTCCATCTATGGCACCTCTAGAGATGCTGGCCTCTTCTTGAGTTGCCACATGGAGCCTGAGAACTTGAGAGAAATATATTCCATTTTGCTGACACTAAATGGATTGGTCAGGCATCTTTTGAGAGCAAGATGAATAAAAACAGAACTATCCACCTAAAGATGATACACTGAGAAAGAGAAAAAGGTGCACCGAGGGAGAAGACGGGAAGGCATAGAGACGAAGTACAGCAAGTGCCCCACAGCAGACCATATGGGCACAGACTATGGAGACAGACTCTTATGCACACTCCACAGAAAACATTTCTTCCATTTTTGAGCATGCCGTTACAGCACAGAAAGCTACTTTGGTTGCAGCAGAAGCTCCTGCATTTCTACAAGGCAAATCATCTCAGAATCAGCCAGCATCTTCCAAGTCAAGAAGCCAAGAAGACTCCATATATCAAGATGCAAAACAAGACTCCTTCTGACCCAGTAGATCAAGGGTACAAGGAAGAGTGGAAGAGATCTTGAGATGCACATAGCAAACATGTCTTGGCCGTGATGGAGAGACAAGTAAGATCTAGGCCTATTTTAATCTCATCGTATTTCTTTAAACAGCTATTTGCAGGACGAGTGGAAGGCTGTTCCCTTGCTGTGCATACCCGGGTCGCAGGAAACGGACAGACTAGCAACTCTTTTCCACAGGCGGCTGGGCAGCCATCACGAGGTGACCATTTGCAGTCAGGATATTGTAAGGGCTAGATCAGAAACAGTTATCTAACAACAAAAGCTTCAGAGCCTACTACCAACTAGGAATGCACCAAAATTATCCCAAAAATAACACTGTGCACTTCTACTACATGGTCTTGCTTCTAATTATGAGCTCTGAATCTACCACAATTACCTGAGCTAACATTATGCACTTTCCATGGCACATTTCAAAGGTAGGATATCAAAGCATTTTATTGCCATTTGTTCCATTTTATTAAAGTAGCACCTAGAGAGGGCACAATCAAGCCTCTAATGTCAAATTAGCCAACTCCCAGAACACCCCTGCGGGAGAAGTGAACTGCTGAAGCACTCAAGTAATATCTTGAGTCAAGGGAGAAGCCAGGAACAAAGCCTTCTCGGTCATGCTTTCACCAGTAAGCAATACATTTTCCTTCTTCCATAACTAGTCTTGACCACTGCCCCCTCAGAAAAAAAAAAACTGGCCCCAAATTTAAGTTTTGTAACTTCCTGGGCTTAAATAATTTTAAAGAACTGCTAGACTAACAGATAGGCTTCTACTCTTTTTCAAATTTAAATACGGCAAACTGTTGTCACACAACTAGGCAACCTTCTGTGGTGTTTGCAACCTCAACACTGCAGTACAGATCTAGTGCACGTGAACCAGAAAAGGACATGGTTTAGAGAGAAAGCTGAGTCTGGCTATTTGGTCTGCCTTTCACACTTCTTTATAAATCTGGATAAAGAAAACATTGAAAAGTAGATTAATTTAAAAAAAAAAAAGGTCTTTTAAAACCCAGCATGTTACCAGCAACACACATGGATGACTTACAGGTTTCTTTAAATTCCAGCATTTGGAAATTAAAGGAATGTACAAATACATTAAAAAAAAAAAAATCAAAGGAGAGTAGAGAGATTAGTAAAATTGAAGGAAAGCCTCTGATTCAAAACCCCTTTTAATTAAATTATTATAGAAAAAGATACTTTATTAAAGAAATTTAATGTAAAAAACCCTCATAACATGAGGAAAGGTGCTGACACCACTCCTATAGTACTAAATTTATGTCTTGCTACTGCTGAAGTATTAACTCCAAAGACTTCACCAGAAGGCTGGAAACTCAATCATCGATGTAGTTGGTGTTAATGTTATAACTCAATCTGTTAAGCCAGTCCCCCCTTTTGGAAAGGAACCAAAATAAAGAAAAGAGCATTTGATTTAGAACAGATTCCAGAACCTCTAGCCAGTGAAGACTGAAAAAAGGTCAGCACTGTAGTAAAGACAGTAATTGTGTCCCTGACAAGACTATCATCTGATGGGGAGAGGGCAAGAGAGGGAAAAGGCAGCTGAGCCCATCTAGCATGTTAGATCTCTATTTCTTCATTACTGCTGTGATGGAATTTCTACCCAAGCCCAGAGTGACTGGTCTTTGTTTCAAATGCGACACGGTGGAGCTGCACAGCTAAATGTTTCTATACATAGAATATGCATTATACACATGCACACTAAACTGACTTGAGCGCTGTTGCTAAGGAACTACAAAGGATAGGTTTTTTGGCCCTCTTCTTTTATAAAATAACCACTTTGCCTATGGGAGAACAAATGCAATCTCTCAAGCCCCCTTGTGCCTTGTTCTCATTTTTAAATGAACACAGAAAGATGATCGAGAATGCTAGGAAGTGTAAGCGATCCCCATTTTTTAGATGCCCTTGAAAATGAGATGAAAAACATGGTTTCGACAATCAGCTGCTATAGTATTTATTAATCTTTCAAGCGGCGGATTTTCCCCTTTGGCAACAATGAAAAACGTCAATGTCTTTCTCTGTCTTTATATATTACAAATCTTTTCTGATCTAAAAAAATTTAAAAAAAAAATACTACACAGAACACCTAGAAATAATTTAGTTTACAGAAGAGTTCGATTTGGAGTTTGGAGGTTAAGCTTCCTGTCCTCTCACAGAAATAGCCCTCTTAGCTGTGGCATCTGGCCAATACAAATATTTGTTATGTTCGTTTTTGGGGGATCAGCAATATGGTAAGTGCTTAATAGATAAAAATATTCCACATGAGGCCAAGAGACGATGAATCAAGAAACATATGGTGGTTAAACAAAGCAAGCAATATATATAACAATATTGTTAAGGCAAGTCTAACTTATCTGGCAGCTGTAGAAAGATCAAGATTAGCAAAAGCAGAAAAGTCACCCATTTTGAAGCCAAGGTCACTGGCAGGATTTATAGATTTATCCCTGAAGGCAGTCTTTGCTGAACATGAAATGCTGAAATTATTTTTTTTTTTTTGAATTTTTTTCTCCTCTTCCCATTTGTACCATCTCATTTGCTGGAGGCTTTTAAAATTCATTCCTCTTTACAGCTGGTTAAACACTGGAATCTTTCTGCAAACTAAAGGACAAAATTGATTGCCCTACACAAACTTTTCTGCACGTATAATTGATTTTTAATTCACTGTCTCATTTCCGAAAGGACTTGACAATAAACTCTGTGCTGTATGCGCAATATTGATCTCTTTAAACAAGGGCTTGGATCAAAGGCTGATGCAAGTTAATCATAACCCAAAAGATTTATGCCTTTTGTATCAAGCCTGTCTTTAGACAGGGCAGAGCCCACCTCAATTCTGGACGTATACTGTTTTTGAATTTAGAGTTTCTGTATATTTATCACCTACAGAAGAATGAAACCCCATTGATCACCACTCACTACATTCAGACAGTAGCTATTTTTTTTTTTTTTTTGGGGGGGGGGGGGGGGGGGGAGAGATTTTTGTCTTCTATCAGCTACTTAAATATTGTAATGGATGAGGTTTTACATCGTCTATCCTTAGAATTAACTATCCTGGGCTGCTTTCACCCCCGCCTCCCCCTCCCATCCTTATTTAGTCCTAAAGACTCAATGTCTTAAAGTGACTGTGGTCCTACACTTGCTTGCATTTTGATATTCCTGACCAAAGTCAGCTAGTGTTTCAGGGTTCAATTTTCAATGCATTTCCAAGACTGCTGATTAAAATAACATTTGCAAAGTGGCAGTATTTAGACAGCAGGATTCAAATCTGAAGCCCAGAAAGCGTGCAGGTAGGAGGAACTCTCAATTCCATTATGAAGCTGTGATGTTTACTTTTCCGCAGATTCAAAATTAAAACCAAACAGTGACTTGCCTTATCTTAACATTTTAAGTCCACTTGATCACTCAAACACAGACCTGCAATGCCAGCTTCATTTACAAAGATCCCTTGGTTGGTTTGGTGGGTTTTTTGTGTTTTTTTATGGGGGGGGGAGGGGTTTGCTTGTTGGGGGGTTTTTTTGTGTGTTTTCTTGTACCTCCACCCTGCTTTGGCAGGAACTATACTTTGATTTTCTGTGAATTACCTTTTCTATGGCTGCCACATGAACAGTAAATAAAATTCATGGTATTTTTGCCCTAGTAAGCAGCTCTGTCTTCCAGCATATCTGAGATGTCTGGCTTCAAAGGAGCAAGCAATGAAAACAATGTTTTCTTGAGCAGATATTCCAAAAAGGGCAGATGAGAGACATTTGTAGATGATTTCAGGCAAGGCAGCCAAGCAAATAAATGTGTGTGTGTCTTTGTGTAAGTAATTTCTTGACCAGCCACGATGGTTCACTGGATTACAAAATATTCACAAATGTGTCGGGAAATTAGTTTGCCATGTCATCTCTCTTTTTTGGAAGAAGGGCTTTCACTTGTATTTATGACAAATGAGCTTTAAAAAACTGAAGGCAGGTGTGGACATTTTAAATTTATGAACTTGGAAATCTGCATACACGGCCAATTAAAGTTTATCACCACCAAGGCTCAACTATCCTGGGATATAAATTTAAGAGGTTATTTGAATCTAGGTTGTTTACTTCTACTAGGCTACATCAAAAGCTGTGTAAAATAAAGCTGTGTAAAATATTTAAAGGGCAGCATATTTCATGATAAAAGCTACAGTTATCAAGCAAGTCAGAGTGTCATCAGCAGCACTGTGGAAAAGCATGGTGAGTAACAAACCTTCACCTTAAGCAACACCTGACATCTTCCCTCCTTACAATTTTGCACGGGCAGGAGGGAGGTGGGGGGAAGCAAAGGGTGCAATGCACAACAGAGCGCAAAACTGCAATTCATCTCAGTTTCTCTTAACTTTGCAAGGAAAACCCCAGCTCTGAATCTGAAATTGAGAATTCAATTAGCCTCACCAGTGTTCTTCATAACCAACATCTGAATGCTAATTAAGAGCCCAGTGCCATGCAGCACAAGCATCCCTGTGCAATAAACTGCAACACAGCAGCAGTGAACTCTGCCTTCAGCTAGCATGCATAAACAAACAGAATTAATAACTATCCGAGTGTGGACGGGTGACTTAATCTGTTTCGATTAGATGCAGCTCAGCCTGGGGCCTTTGTGTTATTTAAAATGTGTTCATCATGTTTAATTAAAAACCTAATAAACTAGAGGTTCTTTTCGTTCTGATTTGTATTTCGCTCTTTTGTAAGCCCTATCGATTTTCAGTGACTGTGGCTATAAAGGAGAACAGTGCATTCCAAATAAAGGGTAAGAATTTAAGTGCAAATCTGCTAAACCTGGTGACACAAAGAACAGCCAGCCATTTACTCCTTTCCTTGCTCATCTCGATAAACAAGACATGCTGACAAAAGAAAAAAAGCCGTTTTGCTAAATAAACGACGCTGGAATGAATGTAGCCTTTGCGGACTGTACCTCTCTGATATATTTCCTGTACAAACTGGAAGTGCGTAAAGTGGATTTCCTGCTCTGATCAGACATGGCCTGAAGTTGAGACCAAATGGCACTGAAATCCTAGAAGATGTTCACAGCAGATTTTCACCCAAGATGGCTGGAATCCCATCACACTTCTTGTGGAAAGTTTCTACCACATCCTACCAGGGCTTTTGAAACAACCACCACGGGGCTGGTTCACACGGGAGGAATCACATCTGCAAAATTAACCAACCCTGCTCCCCAAAGACTACTCTTCCTTTTCAACTAAAAAGGATTTGAGCCTGAGGCTCTTGCCCCATTCTTGTCAGTCCCATGCAAGGTCAGCAGTGTTTTAACACTTATGACCGTAAGTCCCACTTGGAGCCACTGTATTTTGGCTCCCTATTTTCTGGGTCATAAAACTTACCTTCAAAGGCTGAGATTTTCCACAAAGAAACCAAGGGGAGGAAGATCAGGAGGCAGAGATCCCAATCCCACCAACTGTTCAGAGGGGCCTTTGCACTCACCCTAACTGTGTGTACTAGGTTACAACAGGAGCTCAGCGTGGCACTATAATCTGGTTTAAGAATGTTTCCCTACTCAATATATATATATTTTAATGATTAAACCTGACATCTGCTGTTTTGATCTGATAGGATATACTCAAAAATACCCGTCTTGGAGTGCTTCAGGGTTAAATGGTTTACAAGAGTGGAAGAAAGACATCTGGCTGCTTTACAACCTCATTTTAACAGCAGATATCATGTGGAGCGCATATCTAGAACATCTCTGGTGGATCTAGTCGCAGCTCCCCTTTTCCAACTACTGTGCAACCTTGCTGTAACACTAAGCAGCACATGGCACGTGTCTGGCATGTCATTCGGTGTTACGGAGCTTGTAGGAGGGCACGGCCAGCTGTTGCGTCAAAATGAAGGACATGGATGACAGCTGTGAGCTCCCTGACCTTCCCCAGATGCAAGAAAAAGCCTGGTTGGAAAGCCACAGCTTTCCACCCAAACCAGAACCCACCGGGTGACGGTCTAGTGAGACTCTGTTGCATTACCCGGTGAAATGACAGTCTTTTAAATGCTTATTGAGAAGGTGCTGATGTGCAGCTTGGCATGACAATGATTTGACAATTCATCAGGAGGAGCAGATTCATCAGGGCTACAAGGACCACTGACCCCTCCCCACAAGTCACTGCTGGAGATTTATGTTGCCAGGTGTAACAGTAACCCGTATAAACAGGAAGCAGCTGCTGCTGAGGCTTCATACTGATGCAACAGTAAAGTAGTTTCTTCAGCCACTTTTATAAGGCAGACTGTGGTTTTCACAGCATGCTCATGAATTTACATATTGGAAGGAGAGAGAGATTTAAAAATAGCCACAGTTTGACAAACATCAGGGAGATGAGAAAACCTTCATCTTCATATTTACAGAGCCCTCCACTTAATTCAATCACTGGTCAATTTTATCCTCCATTTAATTTGATCTAAACCTCTATAACCGCATCATTTGTAGCAAAAACAACGTAACTTCCATCCTTTATTTTAATCAACTCTGATTGCTGCAGGCAGCTCTTACTGGATAATTCAGTCACTGACTGCAGAAAGTTGTTTTAATTAACAAGGAGGCCTTAATCTTTGGACAAGGAACAGTCCACATGCGAGCCAGAAGTTAACTAACAAACAAATGCGAGCTATTCAAAGAGCACTGCTGACATCATGAATAGCACTGCGTGCTATGGGAGGCCAGGCTGCACATACTCAGGAACGGCCACGTTGACAAGTGCAATTGTGCAAGTCAACCCCTGGGAAAGAAATGGATGCTCTCGCATCCTGCAGCTCTGACTCAAAACTATTCTCCCGCCAGTTTGTGGGTGTTCTGTCTTAGAGAAAAAAGAGACTGTAGGATGTAGCTTTAGAGACAGTCCATTCGAACCCCTTCATTATACTCTTCTGGTTTGCTTTGCTTCCCCATGAGCAACCAGGGAGGCTCACGGCTGAGTCGCCTTGAAGAGCCTGAGCAGCGCTGGCTGAAAAGACAAGCGTGGAGTGTCTCAAAAAATACTGCAATTCCCCAAATTTGTTTTCCTCCTGCACTGGAGCACAAATGAGACCTTGCCAAAAATACTTTGTTGATTAGCTGATAACCCCATGGTTAAGACATCTGCCAGGAATGCGGGAACATGGATCTGATGACGGGTGGTCACCCACTTATCTACTGAGCACCTAGCTAACATCTCTCTGGGAGGTATCACTTTGTGCCAGTAAATATTCATTTGGTCAAAGACGACACCAGCTCTATCACTAGGCGCTGTGGAGACAGGATATACCCCTCAGTCTAGCCACACCGCAGTGAGCACCCTCAACTATCGGGCAATGGCTGGCTGTCCTGCGTGGATCACCTTTCCTCACCACCTGTCTCCTATCCTGGATGTGAGAAAGCGTCCTGAAAAAGTTTTTGTCAAAATCTGTTTCCATAAAATGTTTTGCTTCCAATGCACCGGCATGTTCTGGTGGGAGGGAGGAAAAAAAAAAGTTTTGTGGAAGATTTCTGAAGATTTCTGACATGCGATGTGTGGCAGGAGCCCCGCAAATGCTAGTGCAGGACTTTCTTTCCCTTGGAAGAAATGCCCCAGTGCCAGGCGCGTCTGCTTTAGCCTGGAACTTTCTGCAAGATGTCAACCCGAGAGAAGCGGGCTCTGAGGTTGCGAGGGTGGAGCTCTGCTCCCTATAAATAAGAGAACAGGCTGATCTCCGGCTCTGCCGTACTTGGATGACTGCCAAACATTTCTGGAAACTTGGATGGAATAGAACAAGAAGCAAATATGATAAAATGAGCCGAGACTGACAATGATTTATAGAGTTAATGATCATTATTCTGTACTCATACTGTTCGCTGTTTGGGAGTAATGTTTCATTTTTCAATAAACCTTGCTTTTTTTCTTATTTGTAAGGCTCCGCTCTCCATCATTTAACACTGACTGTTGATCAAAACCCTGAGCTGCAACGATGACGACACTTAGAGCCCCACTGCAGCCTGCCAGTAAAGACAAGGGAAGGGAAAAGGGGACAGCATTTTCTGAATAGGGAAGTAGGGATTGGCACCACACAGCTAACCCTTTTAAGGAAAGCATATGTGGAGGGAGAGTGGGGATAAACATTCGCAGAGCAAATGCGCAAAACCCAGAGCAGATATTCAGAAGTATTTGTATGAATGGTTCCTGCTTTAAACAAAATGCCCCGCTCATGACAAGATCATCCTAGGTCTTATTAAGGACCCGTGTTCCTAGCTGTTTGCTCCTTGCTCTCCACTTCCATCCCTCCTCTGAAAGCCTGTAGATCCTCTTTCACCTCATGGCTTCAGGCATTTCCTTCACCACAAAGGTCTTTTGTTTGATTTCAGAATAAGACTGCTTTTAATATGGGGGTTTTCTGGCCTACCCCTAACCTACCTCTCTCTCTTGTAAAAAGGTTCATATACGGAGAGAGCAGCATGCACATAATTTGCTAGAATAAACTTCTCGCAAGATTTTCAGAGCAACTAGAGCTTTAAAATCTCTCTCCAGCCATTTTCTGAATAATTCAAAAATGTTAAGAGACTAGGAAAATTTCACCCGTTATTAATCAGTTCTATTTTATGACTCTGGTGCCAGCTTAATTAGTAACTTGATTAACAAGACTATGTTCCACCCACCGCCAGATTATTTCTTAACACACTTTAATTCCATCTAGAAAATTAACTAGTGTAGAAGTTCTCCCACAAACAAATGTTGTTTGGTTCACATCTGCTTCTCTCGCTAGGAATTTTTCTCCATTTACAAGTTTGGTTAAAAAAAAAAAAAAAGCAACAAAAGAAAACCCATGCAAACACTGAATTTCTCACCGGAAGACATTTATCCGGAAAGATTACCGTGACATGTTGGAAGATGTACGCTTTACAGACTGCACATGGTACAAACTGCAAATGTCGTCCACTGTTTGTAGATAAATATATTTAATAATTATAAAATGGCAACTGTCTGAGCTTCCCGCCTTAACGTACACTGCTGTTTAATTGCTTAGCTAGGAAACACAGCATTTACCCTTTCCTCATCAAACCAGACATGACTACGCATAGTTTGTTAAAGGGACACTATCTGATTATAAGTCACTGTTTAGAAATATGTATTTCCTCAGCGGTGCCACTAACATCACTGCGGTTTAAAGGGCAAAACAACTCTGCGGCTCTGATCTACTTTAACTTACTTGCACTGTTTACTCGTAGCCCTTCTTTCATCTTTGAGGATTAAAATAGACAAGACAGTTTCATCCTGTTTACAGTCAAGTATCTCTTGCAGTAGCATATTGCTATAAAGTTTTGCAAAGAGCAAACAGTTGCAATGCGGCAGGGCTTGGAAATCAAACACTGCAGGGGAACGCTTGAATTCCAACAAAGGCTGTTCATTAAATAGGGGATACAATGAACATTTCTCCATTTTGTACAGGGTGTAGGCAAATTAAAAACCAAAAAAACCCCACAAACTTTAAACTACCGTTCCCATTTCAGTTATTTGGTTTTACAACAACCACAAAAAACAACTATTAAGTACAAAACTGAACATTACAAATGAAGGTCATTGGGCCCATGGCTGTGAGGTTTTGAAATGCCTGCATTCAGCTCATGCAGGGATTCTGTCCTGCTTTGGGTCTACCTGCTCATACCAACTCTTCCCAGCCTTACCTGACTCTGGAAATTGCATATAAAATACACACGTTGTATTCAGTACCATTCTGGACCAGGAAGATCTCCTGACAAGTTAGATGTGATACACATAGCCAGACAACACCACTTTCAGAGGATCCCCGTTTGGTTTATGTCACACTGAAGATCCAGCCTGCAATATCTGTGCTGGTCCCTATTTTTCGGCGGGCGGTCACAATCCTTATATAAACCTCAACTAGGAGAAACACCGACTATTGACCGTGTATCGAGCAGCATGAAGTGAAGACTGTGATCCTTACTCCTGTTCCCTCAGGTTCCTGAGAGAAGTAGGCAAAACCAACAAAAACCATGTCATACGCTCTGGTCCCAGTGTATGTCCCCTCTGACTGCAACTGCTAAATAAAGTGCCAGGCCAGTCCAAAAGCAATACTGGTCAGGATGTGAAATGAAGAGCCTGAGACCTCTACTGCTGCTGGATCTGTCGCGGGATGTCCCCTGGAAGCAAGAGTTATCTCCCCATCTCCACAGTGGAAAGATATTTTTCCTTGCGCTAACTGGGCCGTGTCTACTGTCTATCGATTAAGGGTCAGCTCACTTAGAAATGAAGGGAAAGCTTCACCCCGTGAAATAGGCTCCTTGCAACTGCCTTAAAGAAGACCTCTGAGCTGAGGAAGAAGCAAGCAACCCTTCTGCATGGCAGAAGGGAATAAATCACTCCTCACCACTTCGTCTTCAGTCCAACACTTCTCGATCAGTTTGGGCACAGGCTTCTTCACCAAGCGCTGCAGGGCTTTTCCGGCATCATAGTTACTTTCATGTAGCTAAATAATAAAGCAGAAAAACAAAATTATGTCAATAAACAGAGCTGGAGGTGAATCAATACCAAGGGAAAGGGAGTAGGAAGGAGAGAATGGGACTTACTGCACTTACTGTATCAACAGTAAAAATAAATAAGTGAAATTTGCAGAACCTGAAGGGTAATCTCAGTTTTATTTAGTGGGAGGGAGAACATTAAAACAAGTCAACTTGCTCTCTGCTTTCTCCAGTCTCTCCCAGAAGACAGTCGAAACCATAACGGATCGTAAATTTTCCCTTTAGCATTTTCTAATATTTCTACCGCAAGAAATTCCAAGGAAAAAAGAGGCACCAAACCCAACAGTCTTCAAAGGGAGTGGCATCTTATGCAGCAATATTGGTCTCATATTTATCTAATCAACTGGAACTAGCATTTTGGAAGTAATGTGTGCTTCGGGGACAGAGACAGAGCGTGAAGCTTACTCCTCCAGAGGACTGTGTTCATTTTCGTTGCACAGCAAAGAACAAGTTCCTGGAGCACCACATCAGGAGAGAGAGAGGAAAGAAAACCTCTTGCAGAAATGCATAGAAACAGCTTGGCATTATAAAGCTTACAGTACTCTCTCAACAACACACCACCCTGCTGTGTGGTGTGGCTACCTTCCACCACCAACAAATGCACCGAGGGCTGGCCGAGGTCGCTGGTGAAAAATAAAGTGAAATCAAGGGATGTAATGGAGAATAAATACCTGGGCTGAAAAAGGCCTTCTTTCAACAAGGAATTCAAGGGACAGACCTCTGATTCTTAGCTCTCGACAGAGAACATGGAAATGATATAAATCTATAGCATGCTATCTTCAAGTACAGTGGGATTTTGGGAACATGACAGCTAATCAGTCTGCTGCTCCGCGCCTTTGAAAGAATGTACTAAAAAGGGAAAGGCAGTATTGCAGGGATGATCACAAACCAATTCTCCATGCACACACCCAGAAGAGAGAGAAATGATTGGTGTGAAAACTTCGTAGACAACACAAGTGTTAGCTTTGCTGCCTAAGGAGTTGGATTACCAGCAATGGACTCACCAAAGCTACTGGCACGAAAGAGTTTGCCAATTCATGTACTGGGGAGGGGGTTGGGGCCGAAGAAGTCCTATGAGCTCCTCACACCCACCATCTTCTAAAACACAGGTCTCTCCCAAGGCCTCTGTCTTTTCCTCCACAATGCAATGACATTTGTCCTGCTGTGTTCCCAACCCCACTATACTGCCGCTCCAACGGTGTCCACAACCTCCATACAGATGACATCTCTAGGAGCTGTTGTAAACCCTGAACTCTTCAAAACTCTATGAAAAAACCTCTTTTCTCGAATGTGCCCTGATCCAGGCTGGGACCCTCATGCACAACACACAGCATCAGACAGAAACTAACTTGGCACCACTACCATACCCAAACTGTGCATTAGTTTTCTTCTGTCACGGTGTCCCACTGATTCTGAAAAAGAGATCTGCTTAAGGAAAAAAAGAAAAAAAAAAAGCCCCAAACTCAATGGGATGATATGCTGTAGTCTTTGACTGCCATTCACCTCACCTGTTCATAAATCTCTCATCTAATCCAAATAACAAACATTTAAACTCGACAACAGGTACAGGGTTGGTGCGCTTGGTCCACTGTTGACCAATATGCTCTCACTGTTTCCCTGTACTCTGCTGTATGTCATCTCTTGTCCCATACTTGGACTCAAGCCCTCTGGGGCAGGGACTAACTTTTTGTTCTGTGTTTGTACAGTAGCTGGCACATGACAGGGGCTGCTAAGGTGGCACAAAAACACAGACAAGAACCTCCCCAAGCCTTCTAAAAGCGATTTCCAATGAAGAACCACATGGCAAAAAAAAACAAGGGCAGGCAGAAGAAGAGTGGCGGGGGGGAAATAGGTAACAAAACTGAGCGTACCATCCACCAAAGACCAGATCTGGATAGCTCCCACAACCAATTAGCTCTTTATGAAAGCTCTTGAGCATTGAGACTGAGGTTACTGTGCTGATAACAAAGTTATGGAAGGAACAAACTCAAATGGCAAGTCCTATTACTAAGCTGGCATTTGCAGCTAAATATACCATCCATACATGCATTCTTCACTGACTTGGAACAATGTCATATCTAGATTTCAATTGAACAGACAACCCTGATGTAACAAAGCGAGCACGGCTCCAAAACTTTGATGCATCTTCAATTGACAAAGCAGGATGTTTAAAACCTGTGAAGGTTGTGGCAAAAGTCGACAAAAGCTGAGAAACTGAAAGCAAAGGTTGACACTCAATACACGGCTCATGCAGCTGTGAAAAGAAAGCACAGCTGTGAGATTCGGGCACAAAGCGTCAGTCTTCACTTTGATTTCCTAGCTTTTGTCGACTCAGCTTGGCCTTCACAGGTTTTAAATAGCGGGTGCATCTGTGTGTGTACTGCTCTTTTAAACACCAAGTTTGTTCTTTAAATAAAAAACCCTATGCCATAAAAGGATGCCAGATTGCACAGAATAGACTGTAAGAGTTTCACATGAGCCATGATGATCTATTAGGTAAGTTCATGCTAGGACACTTCAAGAAAAGGTGGATTTTGCACACAACCCAGCAGCATGAGCAACCTTCCCATCTCCTTTATTAGCCTCTCTGTTGTCCCGTCACATAGCCCACGGAACGAGCGGTGCAGTCTAGAACATCAATCCAACTGTGGCCCAAGCTGAGCCTAAAACTAAAAACGAGCTTGTATTCGTAAAGGACAAATATCTGAACCATAGCCAATTAAAGATCACAGTATCTTGGCTGAGTTATTTTGCCAGCTGTTCAACTTAAATTTTAAACGAGCAAGACAGGAAGGCCACATTAACGATAAACTAGTGCTCACCACATTTCAACACCTAAAATAAATGGCACAAGGTCCAGAAATACTGAGAAGTAGCAGTGTGCACTAATGTCAATGAGTACACTAACGCATCTCTGCCTATCAGGCCATTCAAAGCCAGGCCATGAACCTCTCATTCACATTTAATCAGTTGCTCTAAAGAAGCAATTCACAAATTATGGATGAAAGCTGGCGTGAATCATTACTGTTCCTCCGAAGCCATCAGTTGATATGACCTTACAAGCTTCAAAATTAAAGGGTACATTTCTTAAACTTATCTTGAGAAAAACGTATTCCCTGTTCCTTTGCCTGCTGAACTCTATTTCTACAGCTGAGCAAGGTTTGTTACAAACAGTCTGAACCATCCTCTAAAAAAAATCACTTCCAGCAGAGACCTGTGTCTGTTTGCTAGAATGAGTATTAGCCTGATACCAGGACACGTTTTCTTACCTGGCTACATGCTGGAAGCACTGCCACCAGTTTAGGTAACAGTAAGTTGAAGGATGGTAGGCAACCAAGAGAGCCCTTGGCCAACATCTCACGAACACAGAAACAGCATTCTAAGATGAATGCCCATGTGGCTAATTTCCAGCCATCTACTGCAAGATTATTAAAGAAAGATGCTCTTCCTGACCATTACAATGAAGACAATGCACATACCTTCACTGAATAACTGCAGAAAACAGTGCTTCAGCCTCCAACAGCTGCTTGATCTCTGAAAGCTACTGCTATAAGAGATGCATTAACATGCCACAGCCATCAATACCACCTCACACTGTTTTAAGTCAGGGAGATGCATTACCTGTGTGATTACTTAGGAGAAACCACTGCTTTAAAATGCATCTCCACTGATAAAATTTCCTATGTACAACAGAGCACTGGCTTATAAATCTGCCTCAACTGCCTACATCAATGTCAACGTCAATGGCCATGCTTCTATGCGAGTGAAACAATGATCCAAGTCCATCTTTCCTAAGCCACAGGTCAAATGATATGATGAGAAAGCCAGACCTGCTGTGCTTAAATACCAATACTCAAATAGCACTGCTGACTTGAAACCGCTCTTCTCACTTTTGTCAGCCTCCCAAAGCAGACTATTCCCACTTAGAAGCCTAAAAACAACATTTTGCCTTTTCTACTGGGCACACACTGATTTTCCTTCTTGTCTGCACTCCAGCCATGGGAATAGGTAGGTCTGAAAATAAAAAGGACCCGTTATTTGCTGCTATGGCACATCAGCCTGCATGATGTGTGTGCGCACGTGCTATAAAGCTAAGCATGCCTCTTCCCTTCAAAAAATTCATAGCGATTAAGTGACAGGGTCCCCCCCACCCTGCCCTCCCTCTTCAACATTATGCTCTGCCCAAAGCTCTTGTTGACTCAGAAAGAATCTATATTTTGCCTGAAGGAATCCAACTTATTTTCTTGCCTTCTCTCCTTTCTCTTTACCGAAGAACAGCTCAAATCACTGAAAGAAGAATCAGACTAGAACGGAAGAAATGGACTGAACTAAGAGGCAGCTGTTGCAGTTCCAAAAGCACAGAGAGGTTAGCAGACCAACGTAAGAGTCCCAAAGCACCAACTGAAAGGATCCAAATGAACTCTGCTCCAAGCTCTTCTGCTGGTGGTCTTTATTTATTAAACAGTGGTGGGGAAAGGAAAAGAAGCATGCAAATTGATCAGAAACCAACCAGGCAAGGGAGAACACCCCCCTCCCTACCCCCTCCATGAGTTTTTTTAAACACCCTCCAGAAAACTCTGACTCCCTATATAGAAAATGCACTGATTAGTGCTGGTAGAAGGATAACGCAGCAGAAAGAGAAAAAAAATGTGTTTGTATAATTGCCAGAGTTAAATCCACTACTTTCAATCTGGCTGATGGATCATTCTCTGCTTATTACTCTCAGTAATTTAATATATATAAGCACTTTATTGGCAAGCTACTTGAACATATAAATAATAGCTAATGATGACTGCCTACAGTTTAATTAACTCCTAGTTGAACTTTTCAAGGTATTGCTATAAACACTAAATTACTATCCCCCAAAAGGCTGCCATGTATGGAATCATTGTTTTGAGTGCTAATCCTGTTGTCTAAATAATTTCCAAACCCTCAGCAATCTTACGCTTACACACAATACAGAACTAAGGAATTAACAAAATATACTTACACTTCATAATGCAGAAGTTTATTTTTTTTTATAGCAAAGCACAGGATTTTAAATTAAAGGAAAATTCTGCATGCGCACATGTCTGAGAGCCTCATTTATATTACAACAATCATTAAACATCTCTGGATCTCAGGCAAGACTGATTAGCATAAACTCTGCACATTACAACAAGGTTTCAAGTTTCTACTCCAGCTTCTCAGCTGAGCTGCCATTTTCTGTCTGCGTGATGTTGCAAATAAATTTTCCTTTTGGCATGGCTCAGCTGTCAGGCACCTCTGTTCTGTAATGAACCCATGAATTACATCTCACCGCTCTGACATCTCCGGTCTCGCACATCAAAATATTGTTCTTCAATTGTAATTTATAACTTAATTTAAATGTCCCTTTTACTGTGACCTTTTTAGATCAGAATGGCATTGCATCTGGCAGCTCCTGCTTCAGCAAGGCATCCTTTTGCAATTACAGTCATTATGATCCCCGTCGAAAAGCCTATCTGGAGTTAGGCTGCATTCATACTACAATATTAAATAATTGGAGTCCATTAAGAACACCGTTAGATTTCAGAGCCTGTTCCTCTCGGGAAAAATTGCTACTATTCTGTGATAAAGCATTGCTGAACTAATTTGAAATGTACCCAGAAAAGCCAAATAAAAGTCATAGTGATTATTCAGACAACAGTGGCTACATCCATCTCTGTAAGGAGGCTGAGCTGTCCGGCAAATAAAGGCTAATAATGGAAGATCCAAAGGTTCTTGATTTCAAGCTCTGGCTCATTTTTTGATGAAGTTGGTGGTCTTGGTTGCTTCATTTCAATCCTTCGCCTCAGTTTTCACATCTGTAATGTGAAGGCTGACCCTTGTGCCCTAATGTTAAATAAATGCCATCACTACTTTGCTGTCCTGTTTTAGGTTTGGATTGATATTAAATGAACCAAGCTGAAAATGCAAAATGTGACGGATGCCAAGTATTCCCATTTTCAAGGGTCATTTTCTTGCCCTCCATCTTCTGACAGGCTCATGAGGAAGAGGGCTTTGCTTCGTAGCACACGGAAAAGGGTCTATCCAGAATCCTCATGTTACTACCAGCTCTCTCTATCGGCATAGTTAAGTTATTCTCTTTGGCCGAGGGGAGGATGCAGCATGAATCAGATCTTACGTGTTATTTACATGGAAGTGCATAAACCCAGACCCTTTCACCAAAAGGTCCACTAAAAGCACTAGAATTCAAGGAGAAGGTATGGGGAATGCCAGGCTGTTAAAGTCTTAAGTAGGTTGAGGTCACTGGAGGAAAGCAAAATGTGGCTGAGTTTGCCCCTCTCACTACAAAGCACGTTGCTTAAGGCACTGGACTGCTCCTACAGGACCCCCAAGTGTTCAATGCACCAATGGGTAATAAATGGAGAGAGTGGGGCTAGGAGAAGATCAGAAAGAAGTCAGGGGTGGAAAGACAAATGCATTCCTGCTGCCAGAGCAGCAGACTCTGCCAGTGCATCCTCTTGTTTTCTAATCTAATAGAGATCTTAATTCAAACTGCTCCCTCCAGTCACATGACTGCCAGACAACTTTAAGAGGCATAATGGGAGACGCACTAGGAAAGCAGAGTACCAATCACCAAAGAATACACCGTGGCACATTGGGACTTTTCTCTGTCATACATACAGTGCTTTACACTGCAATATACTTATTTGAAATTTTCAGTTTTATTTCCAGTGCCCATCCTCCCAGCCACCAACAGGTGTGTTTTCACCCAGCATGTTTGGCACTGGTCCCAAAAATCTCATATCCAGGGCTATTTTCCCCTTCTCAAAATCTGAAGTCTTCCCCATCTGCTGCAAACATGCAGGGCATAGCTTGGTCTGAAGAACAGGCAAACTTCTTTCTGTAATGTGGACACCAATGTCATTCCACAGGGCTCCCTCTGGTGCCCAAGCCCAACAGTATCTCAAAGCAATTCAGAAGCCAAGCCACCCAATGCAGGAAGACGGCACCTGAGAAACCTGTTTAGCCAACAGACCTCCTTGTAGCTGACAAGCCCCTATTTATAACTGCTTGACGGTAACTTCCTGACCTGCTGACGGAGCTCAAGGCTGACAGAAAGGTTCAACAGGTGAGCAGAAACATCACTGCACAAGTACTTCACTATAAGAAAAATAAAACTAGTTCTAGTCTCTTAACTATCTATGGTTCACAGGACTTGTAACAGATTGGAAATACGATCTCCCCCTCCTACTCTTTGGCAAAAAAGCAACTTCCACAGCACCCCCATTTCTGTTTTATTTTAGGCATCTGTATTGCTCTGATCATCATGCTGATCTAAATGCTAATGATACAGATGACAAAACAGATGCTTTCGTTATACACACTTTCTAAGCACAAGAACCGGGAAATCAATTTGTGAAACACAAGTGCAATTCTAAACATTACTACTACTAAATAATGCATAATTGCCAGGGGCTGACACCAGCAGGGGGCACTGCCTCTGCAAAGGTGCGTTCCTGGGGGGCGAGGGGTGGGAGGGGGTTTGTTTGCTCATTTGACAAGCTTAGTAAATTGTGCCATCAGGTCAACTGAAGAGTTGGTTATGGAGAGATCTTGCAACATATATTTAAATATTTCTTTAAGTATTTCAGAGATAGATAGATAGATAGATAGATAGATAGATAGATAGATAGATAGATAGATAGATAGATAGATAGATAGATAGATAGATAGATAGATAGATAGATAGATAGATAGATAGATAGATAGATAGATAGATAGATGTGTATATGTATGCATCTATAGATAAGTCTACAGATAAATCTATATGTATGGAGAGATATACTTGTTAAATAACTTCAAGCAGACCATAGCTGCAAGATGACTCCGTCCTTTTAATCTACCCATCAACAGCTTTCCTATTTGTCCTTAAATACTGAGTTCATTTACAAAGAAACAAAACACAGATGGTTTTCCCCAAGAGAAACATGCAGAAGGAGAGAAACTTCAAAGTGGTAGAACCATCCTGTGCACCAAAAGCAGCTGAAGTGTTCGCAACAACACGTCCAGGCAAACAATGATAGCTCCTGGAGAGTTACGCTACCTCACTTGAACCATGAGAATAACTCATCCAGCTAATGAAGACTCATCCAGAAGGAAAACTAGCAATAATAATACATGCTATTGCTAACATATATTTAAATAGTTTTCTTATGCTTTCAACCTTCTCTGTAGTTAATGAACAAGAAAATCTGGTCTAAGGGCAAGTTAAAACAGGCAGTAATTTGTCTGGGTGACATCTTACTTCTAACTGAATTTCCCTAAGCTGATATTACACTGTCACATTTGTCACTCAGAATGACATGTTGCCATGTAATATTGTGTTATGAAAATGCAAAACAGTCCTATTAATAAAAAGAAACCAGCCCATATTATTAGTATGTGATCGTTTCCTGATACACGGAGGGATCGGTAGCAAGTACAGATATGTTGCTCATCTAGTAGGATAAACAAGGAACAGCTGGCTCTTAACAACCCTCCACAGTAACAACAGGCATGTCAAAATGACAACTGCCGCCCCCCCAAGGGGGGGGTCACTCTTCAGGACAGTGCAGTCTGTCATTTTAAACATCCTTCCTTTGTTCTGCCATGTTACATATCTGACTGCCACCCATCTTCATTACTGTCCGACAACTAAAGAGCGCTACGGCATCCGGGTCCATCAACACACGGGGAATCCCCATATTCCCCCCTGCGGCAGGCTGCGGGGAAGAAGGATGTAATCATCTAAGAAGACAAACAGTATTTCAAAAGAGGGGGGGAAAAAGCAGTTTGCGAACATGCTGTGCTCCCCTTTAAACAATCCCGTCTTCCAAAAACATGACCTTTCTTGCGAGGATGCATCCTGAACTGGGACCAGAGGCACAGCTGAAGCCTCAAGCTGCCCTTCTACTGGCGTCCTACTGAAAACAAGGAGGGAACAAAAATGCAAGTGTTACTAATGTAACGTAAGCCCTTCCTGCCCTGGACTTCCTGAGAAAAGTACCCTGGGAAGCTCTGAATGGTCATTTGGGTCAGTGGGAGGAGGAGAGGAGAAAAAGGAAGTGAGAAATTCAATTTTTCATTTTTGGATGAATACAGAATCCACAAGAGAGACGAGAGTTTTCAGCTAATTTGAAACCAATCGGTGATCACTGCGTGGAGAATCTTTTCAGCAACTCGCCCCCAATGCTCTCTTACTGCTTTGCGGCGCTATATTCATGTGCAGCATTCGCCATGCAGAGATTTTTCCCCGAGATTGGCAGATCTGGGACACCAGCTTTCTACCACAGAGCGGAGAGGAAAATTTCTGGGGGTTTTTTTAAGCTTCTCGCTTAGGCATTTTTCTTTCTGAAATCAATGCAGCAGCATTTACAAGCTCCTTCCTGGATGGTGCTGTGGGGTTTCGCAAGTTCAGACAATGCATTTGCAACATATCCTCATGTACCAACATTTTAAAATCTGGCTGGCCTGCTTTCACATATCCAAACCTTGGTTGCCAAAACTGTTACCTCCACATCTTGTGAAAATATAACCTCTCACAAAGATCTATGTAATACTTCCCAGTGGAGGGCAAAGCTTCAGGCACTATGTGCTACAATAGTACCAAGACCCCAGCAGCTTCCACGTTCCTTCCTCTGGCAAATCTCTCAGACAGCAGCAGCTTGCACTTCTTTGAAGACAGTGAACTTGGCAGAAACCGTGCCCTTCATGCAGCCACTAATGAAGCAAATGGAGAGGTAAACAGACTAGCTATTAGAGCACTTGCCATGGGTGGTCTAGTTGGTAGGCAAATGTCAGGGTGCTACATAAAAAGGCACCTGACACTAAGGTGAGCAATGCAAAATACTACTGCTCGGCTCTGCCAGTTCACAGCGTTACGAAAGAGACAATCAGCAAAAACTGCTGAGGAATTATATGCACAACCACAATACTATTTTCCTACTGGAAATGCTAAAGGGGTGGAGGAAATGAGGTCTCACTCATTTGTATGCCTTCAAACTTTAAAAAGGTTGGATTTCAGAGGCCAGATCCTGAAGTTTTAACTCGAGCCAGCCCCCACTTCAAATCAAGGGGAGTTGCACCAAATCTAGGACTGCAGGATTTGAGCTTTCGCATACAAAACAAGCATCAAGAAAAACAAACTAGGAAAAAAAAAACAAACCAAGTCTTCTGCCATCTGAGAGCATCAAATAGCAGTTATCCTTAGAGAAAGATTTCTGGGATGCAACTGGGATTTTGCTAGCCTTCAAGAAAAATGAAAGCTACAACAGCAGCAAGAATTCTTAGCTTCCAAGCTCAGACAGAGGCGAGGCCCTGTCACAAAACAAGCTCCAGAAGATGCATACCCACAGAGGCCCAGATCTTTTCCCTTATTATGCCATATGAAAAAGAGACCCAAGAAGTACAATGCTGGACTTCTGAGATCTAAAGCAAGCTGGTGCCCAATTGAGAAGAAAAAAAGAGAGAAGATAGGAAAGAATAGGAATCCTTGACTTGTATTTTGTTATATGCCTTAAGTTCAGCAGTATGCCTCAATCCTGCAAGGTGCTAAGTACTCTCCACTGCTGGCACCGTTAACAGGAGTCAAGAACACTCATCACATTGCTGAAGCGTTCTTGAGAGGATAGGAAGTACTTCTCATGGATCCACCAGGCAAAATGGCAGAGGTTGAATTTACTTAACATAGGGATTCAGAGTATGGATCACACTGCAATTCAGAGATTGTCTTGTGGATGCTTGCCTTCCTTCCAAAGAACATTTAGACCTCTTCCTTTCCCATTCACAGGCTGCCAGCACTCCTGAGGCAATGACAGCAATTACGTATACAGAGGGCTAATATCAGCAAAGCATGTAAGGTAGCTGTAGCTTCATTTGTTATTACAGTATTAAGATGCTGAAAATATGGGATGAGGAGCTTGTTACATGACCTACCAGACCTCAACAAACCACTGGCACATGCATTACAGGTAACATTTTGGGGGCTACCAACTTGACACAAATGCACAGGAGACTATTTTGTTCAATGTGTTTTGTAGACAGATGAGTAGAGCCTTGTTTCTCTCTATTTTTAATGTATTGCTTCTCCACTAATGCAAAATAAAAGTAACGCCCCCCAAACACTAAGTTTTTACACTGCTCCCCCATTACCAATTGCACAAAAGCTCATATAAAAACATTTCCTTCTATTTATGATGTAAAAAAATCCATCTTGAACAAACACAGAGAGAAAAGATGAGAAGGGACGCCTAGTGCATTAGTATAAATTAAACTGGAGTAAATTACATGGACACACAATATGTAGACAGGGCTGTAAAATGTGTCGTTACCGCTTATGAATTTTAATTACGGAAATGATTTACAGGGTTCCAGGCATTAAGGAGAGGGCTCATCCTATTATGTTTGGAGGCAAATACTCTTTCGGATTTGTAATACGTATGTACAAAATGAATCCGTATGCAGTTGAGATGCGTCTTCCCAATGCTGCAGGATAATTTCAGATCTTCCTTCTTATTAAGATGATGTCTGTATGTTTTCTGGTGATCTTGCTAATCTGTTCTTTTATGTTTGCTGATCTGCGAGCTAATAAAGGCAAACTCACTGTCAATTCTGCCTTTGACACTGACAAGAATTTTAGTAGAACATACTTTTTTAAAGGCGCTTCACAGCAGCACGCGTAAAAAAAAAGAACCCCACCTTGAGCTGCCTGACCCAACAAAACAGCGACAGCCCAAATTTCCATATTTTGGCAAATTTTTTTCACTGCCTTACCAGCAGCAAGAACAAAGACAGGATAAGAAGGGCAGTTTTACTATGAGCATCCCTCCAAATAGCTTTTCAGTTTCAGAAAGACAGGGGTTGTCCACATATCAAGTTCCCTACTTTTAGGGAAAGTTTGGTAAAATTAAGTACTGAACTTGGCATTGGTAGAGATGTAAAAAAAAATGAGGAGACATCATAAAAGGTCAAATATAAATGGCTAATTTACTTGCTTACCCTACATGCTGAAGGTCTGCAGAAAGATCAAACTGGATGACAAGTTTGCCCATCTTCAAATTTTCACTTGAATGTCAGGACTACTGCCCTTTGTGGTCCCATCTGATGCTACAGACAGATCAAGATATCTGATGCTGAAATGTAGCCATCTCAGAAATGGTAGGTAACAGTTATTCAGATATCTCTGACTGTATGCATGCATTTAGGACTGCAAGGAAAATCATTAAATCTTAAGTGTATTAATTCAATGTGGCTATTTTATAATACTCCTCTAACAATGTTTTTCTCTCTTCCTTTTGCAGGAAGAAACAAATTCCAATCCACGCAGTCAAATGGCTTTTTCATATTTAATGTGCTGCGGGAGTGGTCTGCTAAGTTGCGAGTTGACTAATAATGCACACTATAAGAGTGTTAAGATAGTTAATTAAACTGACCTAGTTAAGAAAGACAAATGGCAAGAGATTATTTTCTAAGTGAAGAACTATACATTTTGACATAAGCTTGCAACAGACATGGATCAGTTTCAAATGGGGACTCGTTTCAAATCCTAACTCTTGTACGTAAAGCTTCCTCTCTGTCAAATTGGAAGAAAGATATCTCCTAGTTTTCACAAAGTATTGGCCAAAAAGGGATGTTAAAATGAAAAGTACCATTATTTGCAATATTAACATAAATTAACCTTAACCGGTATTGGCTACAGCCAAGGCTGGGGACTTCAGCTGGGGTGTGCCAATTCTTCTGCTAGGAGCAAAGCCAGAGGTTCCTGGCTAGGTGGTCTTGCCCCTCCACTCAGGGTCGGACCGACTGCCATATTTGGGGTCAAGAAGTAATTTTACCCCATGGTCAGACTGGTATCGACTGTGGGAGAGGTTTGCCTTCCTCTGCAATGTGGGGCACGGCTCTCTACCCAGGGCCTCTTATGCATATAGTAACAACATTTTATAGAAGTAGGACATAAGCTGCTGCAGTTCCCCTGTTATATTGTGGAACTGCAGCAGACCTAGGGTGTTAGGTCTATGTTGTGTCAGGGTTTAGGGTAGTCTTATGCAGAGTTTAGATTACGGTTCTACAGGATGTTTTGGATAGGAATGATCTTGCCTCAGGCAGGGGGTTGGACTAGATGACCTCTGGAGGTCCTCTTCCAGCCCTGCTACTCTATGACTCTATCCCGCCTCCATGAATACGTCATTCAGTCAGCCCTGCTGACTTGAGAGGGGTCAAAGGTCTTGTTAATAAATAGAAATTAGGACATTTTATTTCATTTAGTACTGAAGTTCTTGTCCTTCAGCAAAGAGTTTTTCCAAAGCACAAGGTAAGACAGAAATGAATAGATATATTGTTACAAAGAAATCTAAGAGATTTCATTCTCTCCCATTTCACTGACAAAAAGACTTGAGGTATTTTAGCTGGATGCCAGATTAGAGAACAAGAACTCGTGAACATCAATGTTCTCACTGCACGTTACTAATTAATAATGTGAAGGGACACTAATGTATCAAGAAATACCTTTAAAAAGTATAAAACCTTAAACCTTTAAGGAACAAGTGGTTTTTAAGTCAGCTAGTTTCAACTCTCGTTCTACAACTCATTCTACAATATTAGCAAGGACATTCTCAGCATTTAATATAGAAGCATGGTTAATAAAATTCAAAAGGCACAGTTTCCACCCCCCCAGTGAGGCAGCCAAAACACATTAGGAGGTCAATGAGCTCCAAATGAAAACTTCTACTGCTCTTGATTTGCTGTGAGCTATATTAAAAATGCAGCATGAAAACCTGAGAGCAAAACCAGGGAATGAAAGCTGAAATTTACCCATGCTATTAAGTAAATAATCACTGGAAGGAGTTGTTATACTAGAAAATATACACTGCATGGCATCTTCCCTCATCTTCACTTCTATCTGCTATAATTAACAATAAATCATTCCATGTGCAACAGCACCCTGTTATTACATAAATAAAACACTAGCAAAGGAGCTTGTCAAGACTGATTTATATGAAGTGCTGCTCTGAAGTTTATTGGATTTCCATAATAAGAAATCATAGCATATCAATTTTTTTCCATTAATCTTCTGGGCTACATATCATAATTTCTAAACAAAAAAGCAATGTAGTTCAGCATAAGCTGCTCACAAGTTACTTAAAATGGATATCAAGCTTTCTTATAAGTGGACGGGTGTTGGAACAGGACAGAATAGGGCATCGTATGAAGAATATGCTATTTGGTACAGCTGAGGCACCAGCAGCAGAATCTTATAATGTAGGGTACAATCATACAGCGAGTGGAATTGGGGCAGAAGTCCTATTGACAGTGGTGAGTGATAAAGCCTTTCATTTGGTGCATGAAAAGCAGCCTTTGCCAGGACACCATAGTGCAACCTGCTGCAACTGAAATGAGCCTTATAAACAGTCCCCAGCTGCTTTTAATTAAATCATTTTTTTTCCTGAAAATAATCACACCTGATAGTATCCAGCTGTCACTCAAACTGCATCTTTAACCAAAAACCTGAAATATGGCCTCTATACAGTCATCCACCGCACATTCTAAAAGATGACATGCACAGCATTCGTATTGAGCAGGGCTGGGCAGCTATTTCAGCTGGAGGGCCATTTAACTAATTCTGGTGAGATGTCAAGGGCCACAGGGGTAGCCCTGCCCCTTGACAAGTGCCCCACCCCCTGGTCACCACTTTGGAATCAAAAGTCCTGTCCCTGACCCCACCACCAGAAGTCCCTCCCCTTGCCTTGAAAGTACTCCTTTTGGGAGCTGCGGGGTGTTGCCATCTTGAAACCTGAAAAAAAAAAATCCTATACTAAAAAAAAAAAAAAAAAAAAAAATCAAAAATAAAAAATCAAACATCTACTATAACTTATTTTGATTTTATTTTTATAAAATTGTCCTGATTTATATGTGTTTGCATAGTGTATCTACAGCTGACTGCATAATAGCTCAAAATACAGCCTTACTCTTGTATCTTGTGTACAGGGTGTGTGCGTGTGGGCATGGCGAGGGGGTGGGAGTGTGTGTGGGGGCTGAGGAAGGGTGTGGGTGTGTCTGGGGTGGGGTGCATGGGAGGGTGGTGGTTTGAGTTCAGAGTCCCTGGAGCTACACATGGTAGCAGCGAGCGGGTCCAGCCCTGCCCAGTCCTATAGCACGCAGCTTCCCGCACTCCCACTCCAGTCCCCAGCTGGTGGTGGCAGCGTGCAGGGCCAGCGCCTTCAAGCCCTGTAATGCAGCTCCCACCCAAATCCCTGGCTGCAAATGGTGACAATGTGCTGGGTCAGCCCCACCCACTCCAACAGCACTCCCAACCGGGTCCCCGGCCACACCTGGTGGCAGGGTGCAAGGCCAGCCCCACCCAGCCCCATAGCATGCAGTTCCTGTGCTCCCATCCAAGTCCCTGGCCACACATGGTGGCAGCATGTGGGGCCAGCCCAACCCAGCCTCATAGCTCACTGCTCTGGCACTCCTGCAGCGTGTGGGGCCAGCCCAGCCTGACCCCATAACGTATGGCTCCCCCATGCTCCCAGCCCCCTCTCCCCCAGTGGGAGGCCCTGGCCCAGTGAGGCTCTTACCTGAATTCCCACTCTCACAGGCAGGGAGGCTGGCAACAGCCACTGAGTTGCCAGTGCCTCCTGGCTTGGGGCAGGGGTTGGCTGCTTAGCACGTGGAGGTGCACCTCCTGCACAGAGGCACTGGCTTGCAGGGGGCAGCAAGGGCCAGGGCTTATGGAGGGACCCTGTGGGCCAGCTGGAATTGCCTGGCGGACAAGACTTGGCCCACAGGCCATATTTTGTCCACCCCAGTATAGAGGCTTTTCCAAAAATGTACCTCCAAGACTTGCATTCAAGGGGGATAATGGAGTGAACAGCACAAAATTCAGTGATTTATCAAAAGGCATAAAGATCAAGGCTTCGGTGTGCTTTTTCTGGGAGTGTAAGCTAATCTAACATGCAGCCAAGATATTTAGTCGGAACTACCAAATCTAAAAGCACGGCTGAAAAAGTGGTATCAAGAAGAAGGAAAGTTAGAACAATATGCCCACAAGAGAAAAGGTCCTTCCTAGGAGATGACTGGAATTAATGTGGGAGGTGACTACAAGAACTTCCCTGGGCATCCATGACTACCATACAAAAAATGGATCAATAAAGGACAGCTTTGTAGTGCTCATCTCTAATACCTTAAGTTTATGAAGAGAAGGATTTGCAGCTGCCAAGTGTAAAGATCTAGCTTTGAGATATGTAAAACACCACATGGGAGTATAGGTATCATCTGTGCCTTCAAAGTAATCTAAAAAGATACGGTGCAAAATGAGGGATAAATTAGCTTGACCAACAAGTAAACCAGGGGTCTGTGTTTAATTAAAATTAAAAAAAAAAGAAATCCTATGCCATCAACATAAACTGACTCAAAACAGATAGGCTGACAGGCAAAGTGAATATTACAAGTGCAAAGGGAAAGCGATCAGAGAAATAGGTAAACCAAATATATCATGACAAATTCATGTCTGTTAGAATGCAAGGAGACTGCAAGTATAACCGCAGGTTCTTTGGACCCCTGAGGGATTAAAGGGGGTAATTAAAGTGGATAGTGAAGCAGTGAAGCTAAATGAATTTGCTGCATTAGTATTTATTATAGATGACAAGGGGGAAAAACTCCAATTCCAAGAGCTCTTTGGTGATTATTGGCCTTAACGGAGATTTGAGTCTCTAAGTAGAAAGTTACAGAACAACTTAAAATACTCAAGAGCAGTAAGCCACCAGAACCAGATGGCATCCACCCCATGGGACAGTAAGGAAATAAAGTGTAAAATAGCTAAGAAACTGATGAGGATGTGCAATACAGCCTTAAACTGCAATAGTTACTGAATACCAGAGAACCATTGACATACTGCTCTCTTCAGGAAAGAAGCCAAGGAAGAACCCAGGTATTAGAAGACCGGTGAACCTACCCTCAATACCAAAATGGGTCAAGACACTAGGATGTAACACTTGAATAAGTCCACAAACCAGGGCCAAACAGGGAAGCAGTCGCAACTAAAATTCAAGTGCGAATGCTGCTTAGTCTTTTTCATTTTAAAGAAACTCTGCAAAAACAAGAGGAATTAAATTGCTTTGCTTTTTCTTAAACAAATACTGTAATGGAAGGTTTTAAACCCAAGGACTGACACATTCTGGCCTGTTGCACGAAACCAGGCAGGGAACACCACTGTCTGTTTTCACTGTCAAAGCTGAGTGAAATTCAAAATGTCAACAACAAAAAAATCTTCTAAATGGTTTTCACAAGCTAACATAAGAGAGAGAGCATCATCTTCATGACAAAAATGCACGCTTCAGCTTGAACATGAATGTAAACACAGCACACCTCATTCATCATGAGTGGTTGCAGAAATTATACCAGTCAGGTTGTCTTCAAAATGTAGGAATTTTTTGATGGGTTACTTCATAAGCAAAGAGAATTAATCAAAATAGTCTTCTAATTAGCTACCGGTAAGAAAATGCCTAATTGTTGGTTAAAAATTGGTTAAGCCTGTTTCATAGATATGCCTGGCTTGATAAATGTCTTGAGTCAGTAGTTTCACTCAGTGGAATAGAAGTCAACTTGTCCTGAAGGCTCACTCTGTGAGTGTATGCATGTGTCATGGTAACATTGGTTATAAAGAAAAATTTGACATTATTGTCTAATAGGTCCAGCCTCTTCAGTCTCTCCTTGTATGGAAGTCCCTCTATACAACTAATCCTCCTTGTTACTCTTCTCTGCACCTCGTCTAGTTCTTCTACACTCTCTCTCTATTCTAAATTCACAGCATGGATGCACAGTGGATTCATAAAGGGGCATGATATTTCCTCTTTTATTTATTCATTCCTAACATTTTCTTTGCCTTTTGATGGCTGCTGAGTACTGAGCCAATGTTTTTAGTGAGCTGTCTACAATGACGCCCAGATATATTTCCTGGGTAGTAACAGCTAATGTAGAACCCATCATAATCTAAGAAAGTAAGCAATGGTGGGCAGGACAGGATTCTAGATCTGCATATGCAACGTAACAAAAAACACAGAGTGTTTGAATGACTTTAAAAACAGAAGACAAAGAAAATCTGGTGGCATTACTTCAAAAACAAATCCTTACCTGGAGTCCCCTCCATTCATGGTAACCTTTCCTAAAATACACTTCATCTCTCTCTAAAAGTAGCTTTGTAGATACTACATCATGAGGCTTCATATTTACCACTTCTTGGTAATTCAACATAAAACACGCTCAGCTGCCGGTTCCTAGTTTGCATCCTTGCAAATTCAGCTTTGGCTCTTTCCACGTCTCACATGATCACCATTAAAAAATTCTGGCCGCCTAATTAGAACTTCACACATGCACAAACCCCAGCACCTTCATCAGTGCACTTTCACAGGTGTGAAGTACTGGAATTCAGCAAATAACCTGACAGTACTCATTTCCCACTGGATTTGCTCTGCAGGACTAAGGATATTAAAGAAAACAGAAGTAGCCTGTCATTAAAGTCAACAGATCTAACTCTGAATAGAGAGTGCAAACAAAGGCAGTGCCAGTTTTACACCGTCACCTCTCAGGGTTTTTTTGTTTTGGGGTGGGTTTGTTTTTGTTTAAGAGACCCTAAAAAAGAAAAAGCAGAGATGGAAAAGATTTAAGGCAGTCGACACTCATGGTGAAGCTCCAAACACCAGGATGATTTATCTTGAGAAAATCAACAAGAGGAGTCTTCACTCAGTTATTCAGTATCACAGCTGGCATGATGGCCATTTTTTCAGCTTCTAGTTTAGGACAGGAATAAAAGACCGCTACTAAATTAAATCTAAAATTTAAAACTATCAGCACAATACTTCATTCCATGTAGAGTCCAGTGCTAGACGTTATAGCCTCAACTATAATTGCTGGATCTTAAGAACAGTAGAGCATGTATATGTATCTCTGACCATAAAATGTAAGAAAGATTATCTAAATCCAGCAGAAACTTTGAGCTTTGCAAACTAGATGAGTGGAACGGAGTCAATCCACAGGCCAGATCTGTCAAGTTTAGGCCCTGCACACCTGGATTGGGCCCCACAATGCGGTGGCCCCATGCTGCTGATCAAGTATGCAGGGCCAAATTATCAGGCCTGCTGGGCTCTCCATGGATCTGGAAATATGGCCACAGAGGAGTGCGATTAGCACTACCATCACTCCCGTGCTGTTAAGTTTTCTGACCCATGGGTAGCCCACCAAGCCAGATGACATGATTCCACAAGCCAGATCTGGCTCCGGGTCAGGGGCTGAGCACCCCGATCTAATCACATCCTTCCAAGCAGAGATTCATGGAAACTGCTTTGAGAGAAGGTGAGAAAGGAGAGTCTCCTCACATACGCTACTTTGGACAACGGGCAAATGAGTGCACAATGAGTTCCTTTTAATAAGATACTGGTTTTGTTCACTCAGAAAAGCCAGAAAGATGACTGAAAGAGACAATGGCTGGGCCAGGCACAGACTTGGTTTTATGGACACATTATATAGGGAACTAATTCACCCAAGAAGATTCACAAAAGCAGATTTGAAAACACAGAATATTAATTTATCAACTCATTTTCTAAAGCCGCCTGAGAGTGTTTAGGTCTTGCAAACTTTCCTAGGAGGTGTTCAACAGCATAGAGGTAATCTGGCCCTGGCCTACTGATGAGCTCATAGCATGGCTCTAGTGAAAAGCTACTAAATATTTTATCTATATGCTGCATGCATTATTTAGCCCTCAAATGCAACAACACGAGGGAAGTCTTTGAGTCCGTACTTCTACATACTTACTGTATTGAGTGCATTGAGTGTAGTGTCATCACGAGATGCTGCAACACAGCCATCTTCTGTGGATCCTCCATCACACATCCCTGCAAAAGCTGCCATGCTCCTTTATAGTCAAAGAAACAAAAATGAAATACTTTATCCTTTATCACGCATTAATCAATAAGCAGGTAAGTCTTGCAGTGTAAAACATTCCTCTCCGGACCTTGCAATTCTGCCATGTAACAGAGACCTACCTGCCATGGCGACCACAAGGAAGAGCCAGCTGTTTTTGCCGCACTGCATGCCTTTGGTATCAGGCTATTTTTAGTATTGAATAACTGTGTAAAAATGTGTTTCAAACTCAACCTAAGCTGACACCATCATGATTAATTCCACAAGACAGCACTGAGGCCCAATCAGCGGGGTGATTCAATTAGCACAAATACATATGAAGGCACAGTTTTGGCCACCTGACTTCTCTTAACAATGTTAGTTTCATTAAGCCGGCAAACTGGCTTGGAATTAAGAGTAGGTTACAAGGTCACTATTTTATTACAATTGAAGAATGACTATTTATCCACTCACATTCCAGTTTAATGCCTGCCCACTATTTTTGGAACCTGATCTTCATATGTCAGTTTATGTTTCAACTGACTGACTAGCTAAGATTTAACTAAATTCTAGAAATAGACACTATGGCTGACAAGAGAATATTTATTATGGAAAGGACGTCTCTGCTATAAAAATGGATTTACCCACAGCATTTACAGTATTAATTGTTCTGCATACTTCAGCTACTGTGTCACTAGCTATACTACACACACACACACACTCCGAGTCCAAAGGGACAGGCCAGCGTGATATTCCCCTGTGCCTCCAAAAACCTTTGGAGTTGCCCAACAAAGCAAATTTGCTACCTTCTAGCATGACAAAATCCCTGCCCTGTTGGAAGAGGCTGTAATAGGGTGACTTTAGCCCAAACAGTCGTGTGCTACAGTCCACATTACAGCTTGAGATCCTTGGGGGAACTAGAGGCATTTTTGCTTTAGTTACCTTGCTGCCCTGAGGTACATGAGCAAGTCACAGTCATTGACCCCCGGCATCCACACAAGTTCTTCATGTTGTGTTACTGTGCCGCCATCCGGGGAAGGAAATGGCTGCAAATCTGGAAGCTTAGCCTAGGAAAATTGAGACAGAGTTCAGTGTGATCGTTATTCTTAATTATGATTAAGCTGAGGAGCTCTGTGAGAGAAGCAGCTTTTATCCCAAATGCACCTACAGGAGAAGCCGAGGCAAAAGGAAGGCTAAGAGACTTGCTGCAGATTTCAAGGAAATTAGTTGTAGACCTGGGAGCCAAACTTACTTGGATCAACTGGCTCCTGTCATCCTTCCCCCCCACCTTCTTTTAAACAGCAACATCTGCCAGCAAACAATCAGAGGCAGGCTCCTCTCTCTTTCTATTCACAACGAGGCCTTTGCAGCACATATTCCAGGCATAAGCATCTCAATGGAAGTGCTGCAGCCTGGAGTCATTTTAAAATGTTTCATACTGGGTACATTGTCCTCTATCATCTAAAAATCAAAGCGCCTGCACAAACGTTGTGGGATAGTTTAACCTCAATTGCAGGGGCAAACAAGCTATTTCCACTTGTCAAAGGGAAACTGTTCTAACCGCTGTTTGGCAGGATAAAATGTATGCACAAAATATACGAATATGAAAGGAGGCAAGAACACAGCTACCTCGGGAGGTATCTATTCCATTTTAACTCCTCAGTAAAAACCCACACATTTGACATTTAGTGCATTTACAAAGAAATTCTTAGTAAATCATTAAAACCTCAAAATGACCCAAGGAAATTTGCTGAAAGCAAGATAGCTTGGTGAAATGAACTCTGCCATTAAACGAGTATTACACTGTATCCAGAGACCCAATTAGCATCTTTAGTCATCTATAGCAATAGGATATGAGATAGTTGAGAGCTTTTTTGGAAACAGCTTTTAAGCCCTATAATTACCTCTTACAGTTACAATGCTAAACATATTTGAAAGGCAATATTTATACATAACCAGTAATTACAAGTCACAGGTTTAGATGTCTTTCATGTTCTCCTCTTTAATCTGTACTTTATTTTACTTCTTTCCTAGGAAAATGGATAGGTCACTGCAATTCTCTGCTGTGGAAGAACAAGCAGACATTACGGTCATTGCTTCCAGTGGAGACTGGTATGAGACCAACACATTCGGTGCACCTGTTCTCAGCACCCAAGGTGCTTTCAATGAACTAGCATTGTTCTATGCCCTACAACAGCGATTCTCAACCTTTTTAGGCTCAAGGCACCCCTCCATTACTTTTGGGAATTGAGCAGCACCCCATTTCAAAAACTAACTTTATTATGCTGCTTACCCTCCTTCCAGATGTGCCAGGTAGTGTAAGCAAATGAATGGTCAGGCAAGGACTGAGCCTAAGCCCTCTGCTTATCTCCTTACATCCCATGGCACCCTTTCGAAGGGTCTCACAGCAAGCTTGGGTGCCCTGGTACCCTGGCTGAGAATGACTGCCTTAGACACAAATTTCTTCCCACTGCTTTCCCAAGAAAGGACCTCTTGAATGGGTCCGTTCATGAAATAGTCAAACAAACAAACAAACAAAAAAACTACTAAATTACTAACTGGGGCATTCAGGTAGGACTCCTGGTCTGTTCTTTATCTGCCTTTGTGAATTGTAATGCTGGGCACTAATACAACCACAAAACACATTATTTTTCATGACAGAGCTTAGGAACCCAAGCGCCATGATTCAACGCCCTCAGCACTAGGTTCTGTACCGACATGGAAGCGGTTCTTGCCCTTGGGATCTTGCAATCTAAGTAAAAAGGAAGTATTCTTGTCTAGTGATAAGAGCACCAGCGGAGAGGACAAGTCCTGGATCTGTCCCTGGTCTGGCCTTCAGTAGGGAAAAGTGGGGGAGTCCTCAACCTCAATACAACCCTGAGGAACTTTGAGAAAATTATCCAGGAGCACATCTGCGAGGGGCCGGTAGGGGAGATGATGCTTAGGGGCAACCAACATGGGTTAATTCGAGGCAGGTCCTGTCAGACCAACCTGGTAGCTTTCTATGACCAAGTCACAAAAGCCTTGGATGCAGGTGTCACGGTGGACGTAGTCTTCCTGGACTTTAGGAAGGCCTTCAACACTGTCTCTCACCCCATCCTCATTAAAAAATTAGGCGTCTGTGGCGTTGACACCTACAGTCAGATGGGTCGCAAATTGGCTGGAGGGCCGCACTCAGAGAGTGGTGGTGGATGGGTCATTTTTGACCTGGAGGGATGTGGGCAGTGGGGTCCCCCAGGGATCGGTCCTCAGGCCCGCACTGTTCAACATCTTAACTGGCAACTTGGACGAGGGGGTGAAAAGCACCTTGTTCAATTTTGCAGATGACATGAAGATGTGGGGAGAAGTGGGCACGCTAGAAGAGAGGGACAGGCTACAACTAGATCTCGACAGATTACAGAGGTGGGCAGATGAGAATAGGATGGGTTTCAATACTGACAAGTGCAAGGTGCTGCACCTGGAGGGGAAGAACCAGCAGCACACCTACAGGCTGGGGAACTCCCTTCTCGTCAGCGCAGAGGCAGAAAAGGATCTTGGAGTCACTATTGATTCTAAGATGAACATGGGCCGACAGTGTGAGGACGCAGTCAGGAAGGCTAACTGCACCTTGTCGTGCATCCATAGATGCATCACGAGCAGGTCCAAGGAGGTGATCCTCCCCCTCTATGCGACACTGGTCAGGCTGCAGTTGGAGTACTGCGTCCAGTTCTGGGCTCTGCACTTCAGGAGGGACGTGGACAACATGGAGAGGGTCCAGAGGAGGGCCACCCGCATGATCCGGGGTCAGCAGGACAAGCCCTACGAGGAGAAGCTACGAGACCTGAACCTGTTCAGCCTCCACAAAAGAAGGCTGAGAGGGGACCTAGTGGCCGTCTATAAACTTACCGGAGGGACCAGCAGGCTATGGGAGAGTCCCTGTTCCCCTGAGCACTACCAGGGGTAACAAGGAACAATGGCCATAAGTTGACTGAGAGTAGATTCAGACTAGACATCAGGAGGCACTACATCACTGTCAGGGTGGCTAGGAGCTGGAACCAACTTCCAAGGGAAGCGATGCTCGCCCCTACCCTGGGCGTCTTCAAAAGGAGGCTAGACAGCCACCTACCCGGGGTCATTTGACCCCAGCATCCTTTCCTGCCCATGGCAGGGGGCGGACTAGATGATCTACTTAGGCCCCTTCTGACCCTACCAACTATGAATAGCTTCAGTTAAAAACCCAGTGAAGTCAAAGCAGTTTGCAGTCTTCATGTCTTCCACTATCTAAAAATCCTCAGGACATATCCTCAGTGACCAACCTGAATTAGCAGGTTGAGTAAGACTACAGGACAACTAGATACATTATAAACCTGACCTGCTAGATTCATTTGAAAACTACAAATTGAGATGATACCTTTTATCAGACCAACAAGATTTTTGAGAAAAAAAAAAAAAAATTCTTTAATTGCAAGCTTTCAGGCACAAACACCCTTCATCAGGCATTGGAGAAAAGATTGTAAAAGTTCTCCTGGGTAAAAACGAAGATCTACCCAGGAAAACTTTTACAATCTTTTCTCCAATGCCTGATGAAGGGTGTTTGTGCCTGAAAGCCATTTCACAGGAAATCATATTTCATAAGAGTTTTTTTTGCAAAAGTCTTGTTGGTCTAATAAAAGGTATCATCTCTACTACGAGTCCTGATTGCCTACTAGTTTCAGGTGCCCAACTGGAACCTTATCTTCGCATGTGCAGAATATCCACAACTCTTACTAAAGTTACTGCAGAAAGCTGGTCTGAGAATGGCTCTTACACGTGTCGTAAGTTGGGCAACCAAAATGAAGGCATTGCAAATTACTAACCCTTCTTTGTGCCTAAGTTTTTCTACCTATAAAATTCAGCTATTAAATTATACCTTACACAGGAGGTAACAAAGGGCTCTGAGAATTTTGAAGGAAACCTGATAAGAAAATAGCCACATACTAGTCACTATTGTTAATTAAGAAGAATAACCTAGAATCAGTGAGAGCAATCTCTGACTTTATATAATTCTTCAGAAATGATGTCACACAAATTCATCCCAGCCCACTTTCATACTCTGTGTTTTAACAGCCCAAATTCACTGAGGCACCAGTTTTTCTTTTCTTTTTTTTTTTTTAAATAGATTCCCAGTTCTTTTCATTTCCTACAGCCAACAGACCATGTAACGCACTCAAGCAATGGCATCGCGGCCTCTGTATCATAAACATCTAAACCGCCTCTGCCTTTACAGGGTCAGAAGGTCAAACATTAACTGGATCATAAAGTTCTTCCAAAAGGCAAATGAGACATACAAGCCTATATGTGAAAAAGGCATGAACATGAAGAATCTTTTGATAATCTTTCAGATCTTGTGCCCCAAAGTTACCAACTCATTTTATAATTTAATATATTGTGAAGACAAATTATTAACAGTGAGAAAAGTCCATTGTCAGTTGGTTGGTTTGGTGGTGGAGGGGGTCTACACTAAATGGGCGGCAGGGCCTGTGGCAAGTAAGCAGCTATTCAATCTGGCGTTGGATCCGACTGCTTCGGATGCCAGCAATCCGATCCGAGCTCTGGACCGGGTTCCTGCTTCGATCCGGCCAAAACAGCTCTGAAGCTTTGGAGCCACCTCAGAGATCTGGCCATAGGGTATAATGGGGAATCAATGAAATATCTATAACTTCATTGTTTTTTCGTCTGATTTGGATGAACCTTGCAGGGGTGGTAGCCTCTGCTGAGAGTATGAAGCCTGTCAAGTTTCAAGAAGATCAGTGCAGGGGTTCGGGGGAACTGTACCCCAAATTCTTGAAAACAAAACTCATGTCATGTCTGTGTGTTACACCATAGGGCGGTGAAAACTGCAGAGGTGGTGGCCCCTGCTCAGGCCACGAAGCCTGCCAAGTTTCGAGGAGACAAGTGCAAGGGCTTGGGGGAAACTGCACCTCAAGCTGCTGACAGGCAAAACTCATGACATGGGTGACACTGTGTTAAGGCGCAGCAGGATGAAAGCTGCAGGGATGGTAGCCCCGGCACAAGCACCCAGGCCATGAGTTTGGTCTGTCAGCAGAGTTTGGTCTGCCCTGCACCTATCTCCTTGACAACTGGCAGGCTTTGTGGCCTCAACAGGGGCCACCACCGCTGCAGTTTTCACCCCCCTGTGAGTCTACAAGACTTGTCTGCAAGAAGGAATCCACTAACCCTTCCAGCCATTATGATGGATTTGGACTTGCTCTTTAATAAGTTATGAATATAGTAAGTTGACTTGGTTATTTAGGGGGTTTGTCTTTGAATATATTGGTTTACTTTAATAGGAAGCTGTCAGAAAAACAAAAAAAAAAATCAGTGAGGGGAGGAGAAAGAATGGCTCAAACAAACTCCCAGGACAGAAGGAGAGGTAGCCTAATGCAGGACATCAAATGAACACTACCAGCTTTTAAACAGCACTCTCGAGAAGCAGCCAAGACATCAGGGTGAGCCAGGCTCAGAGGCTGGCACATATTAAGCTGTCTGAAGAAGGCAGGCCTGATAAGGGTGCTATTTTGGGACAGTAAGACTAGTCAAGATAGACATGCGTGTAGACCGCTATTTTAAAATCCTCTTTTCTCTGTGTTCCTTTGATCCTGCTTTTAATATAAACAATATTTCTTTTTTCTGAAGGCTGTGTTGTTGCCACATACACTGCAGAGCACAGATACCCAAGGTGAAGAACCACAGGTACCCACTCTCAGCTGGACCTGAAGAAACAGAACCGTTGATGGATGGGGTACAACAGAGTCTAGGGCCTGGTCCAAGGGGCCTAGAACCATCTAATGCCCCTATCAAGGCCAAACTCCTGGAGAGCTACACTTAGAGGGAGGAAAAGTAAAAAGCTAAACTTGAAATCATTACACAGCACATCAACAGGTGTTCCTGAAAGGACTGTACACAGTATTATAAAAGTATCCTTCACTACAAAAATGTATATTCTTCCCTTGCAGTCCTCCCTGCCTAGAAGGACCTTTTCAGATATATGAAGTTAGAGTTCTCTGGCTTTTGGCACGTTGCAATGCCTTGTTCTGCTTCTAATGGAGCTTTCATTTATCCACAGTTCCAAATGGCGTACTCTCATTAAAAAGGGAGAGAGACCAAAGGCAAACTTCTTAAATAATAAAGCTAACAACAAGTTGTCGTCTTGGCAATATGACGATGGGAACACTAAGAGAAAACCAATATGAAACCTTAAGCTTTTGGTAAACTTTGTTTCCTTTTTTTAAGTGTTTGATTAACTGAAGTTAAATTCAACTAAATACACTCTTTTTTAAATGCGTAACATGCCTTATCAACTGATTTTTCCTCATTTCCAATAGCAGACCAGATTCCATTAGTCCAACTCCGTACTGAAAAGTCACATGCATTGGGAATAGTCATTAAAAGAGCAGCACTTACTAGAAAACACCTCCATTGACTGAAGTGAAGGTGACAAAGGATTGTAAAGAATGCTCACCTGTGTAACTGTGTTAACTACTTAGAAACATGCACAATTTTAAGTCAATATTCCTTGAACTAATTCAATGCCTTTAGCAGGTCACTGGAACACTTAAGCATGTAACACGCAATCAAACCCTTTTTACCTGATGGCTGGGTCCAACTCTGATTTCCCCCTGGGTGCTGTTCAGCCTCCTATCATGAAAGACAAAAAGAACAGCAATCAGTCAGTAAAGGTTACAAGTAACACAGCTTTGCACACACATCCACTATCCATACAAAAAGCCTTTTGATGTCTGTTTGCAATGCAAACTGAAAAATAGCAAAAATAATGCACCATTAAAGCAAAAAACAGAAGACACATTCTTCAGCAGGGCGGGGGACATGTTGCAAATGGCAGAAGCCAATGAGGACGCATCTGGAATTTTTGGTCAAGCAGCTACCACATTAGCAAGTCTCTAAAAGGATCATTTCTTTGCGCCACCTATCCAGGCAGCAGTGAAAGAAGGATGATAGATGATGGTCAGTCAACCTGCCTACCTCCAATTTGTGGCGCTCAAATCCCAAGCATCCCAGTCCCAGGGCTTACCAGCTGCAAACAACAAACTTCCAGTGAATCCTGGACTGCCCTTAATCAGTCTATAAGCATCAGAGATTTATGCTCTAAAGAGCAACATACTGATTGCACCATTGCTGTTAACAGCCTAAGTGTCAACATCGTATGCTTTAGAAGAAAACTCCTACTATCTCTCTCTATCCTCTTATGGAAGTAGCTCAGGAATAAAAAAAGTTTACATTATTTTGAAAGCACGGAGATGATTTCTTTATTAACTTCTGAAAGCAACCAAGAAAGTTGCATCTGCATCCTCACCCCTCCTCTCTTCTTTGATGGTTATATCATAAATGTGTCTTAAAAGGGACAGATGCACCAAAACTGAGAATCTGGGTTACTGGCAAAAACCCACCTTTTAGGGTCATGTCTGGCAAAACTATTCTAACACATGCAGCTCAATTTTGAGGGAAGCTAAGCTCCACAGAACTGCCACTAATTTTGCTTAGTGTCTCAGGTGTTCAGCCTTCCGAAAAATGATGTCTGTAGTCTGCTCAATAAAGGTTCCTGCTTATAGATGTACCTGTGGGATCCAAATGCAGCCAAAGCTAGGAAGGTTGCATTGCGCTGCAGGACCCCTAGAGAGGCATTAAGGAATACAGCAAAGTTCAGAGAGATTTAAATGTCTCAAGGGCTGAAGTTCTGCAAGGTCTCACTTATCGTTTTAAGAATAGTATGTTACTTATGTGCTGCATTAATTCATATATCTTCATGTATATACTGTGAATATACACCATGAGAAAACACAGCAGTCCCTGTGGTCTTCCCACAAACTATACCCATCATTATTTAAATGCAGGTATACGCACTTTTGAGCGAACTATTTCAGTAGTTGCAAGATATTAAAACAACGCTAAACTCACTGGCAAGCAAAATGGAAGAGCTTAACCTGAATCATCTGCCAAAAGTAAAAGCAACCCATTTGGATTGACCTTTATTGTTTAGCTATCGCAGGGAACGATACCAGTACATGAGGTCAGTTACTATTCCTGTGTTTTCCAACGGCCTCTTTAGGCAAAACGGGGTAAATTAAACTTTCTTCAAATACTAGAAATGAAAACCCAGACAGTAGATTTGAACCCTGTATTAGACCACAGAAATCCAGATCAAACAGACTAGCATCATCAGAAGTCACAAAGGCCATTAAGAATCAAAGGCATTTTTGAGGTGGCCACGAGCACTTTTAGAGCAACTCCCATGCCAGTATCTCAAAGTACTTCAGAGATTAACAAATTGAACCTCAATGTCTTGGTAAGACAGGGAAGCTTACATATATCTCTTTTGTATAGGTGGGAAAACATGGCAAAAGACTGAAGAGACTTGAACAAAGCCATCACACATGGTGGCTACTCTCAGATCCAGGTCCCATGTTTTAACATCATTAGAGAATGCTTCCTTCTCTACATCCCACAAATACATACCAAAAAAGTGTGTCAAAATTCCCCCCTCGCACCACTGGAATCCAAATGGAAGTAAGTAAATGTCAAAAAGGTATTCCCCCTTTTCAAAGGCATCTCTTTAGGATATGCATGGTATATATTTACAGAACTATGGCTTTAATATAGGACATGCACATTTTCAAATTCATTAGTTTCACGGCTTCAGAATAAGCTACTTATCATCTAAAATGAGATTTGTTTGAAGCAATTCCCTAATTAATCAGATGTACATTTTTATTTGTTGTTAAGATAGCTATTTCCTGCTGCAATAAAAAAAAAAAAAAAAAATCAACCTAAAAAACGATTTGAGAAGAGGGATTTATAATGGGAAAACAGGCATTCCCACTTCCTTCACAGAATTCATTATAAAACTGCATTTGTGTCTGAGGGTCAGAGTCACTCAGACTCCCGACTTGCTGAGGTATTGTCTGTCAGGTGGGGTGCCTCAGACCAAAAGCAAGAGACATGAACAGATTTTTGTATTTAAAAAAAAACAACAATAAAAAAGGAACCAATATTCTCAGAGAGACAGAATAAGGGCTGCTCTCCCTAATCTTTCTTCCATCCTGCGCCTTTATTCCCACAGCTCAGTACAGTGAGAAAAACAAGCTGCTAAATCCACTCTTTTATTCCAAAGCACCTTTCCGCACTATGGCTCAGTGCCCAGAAAGAGGTCTAGCAAGAGGGACTCAATGGGGTCTTAAAAGAGCACTGTAAAAGAGCCTCAGCTGCAGCCTTGGCCATGCTCTCGCTCAGCCTATCTGCTCCAATCAGCGCAAGGGTCTTAGCTTCTCCGCTCATTCTGCAAGGTGCACACACCACTTTGCATATCGCTCCTGCACAATGGGGTCAAGCTGCTGTTGCACGTATCAGAACTGAATAAATGCTCCGAGTATCAGGCACTAAAGAGCTGGAAAATTTGCTAAGCTGTTCTGGGGGCATCGGTTTCTCCTTGTCAAAAATATACAGATCCCTTTCTGCATCTGAAAAATGCCTGTTCTGAGCCAGGTCTCAGGGTGATAAGCAGAACTGAAGCTTAAAGAGAAAAGGAAATGCATCCCCAGAGCAGCTACTAAAACAGGGGAAGGGGCAGTGGTTGCTCGCTGCTGGAGACCTGAGTGCAAGTGCTCAGTGGAGAACACACAATTTGCTTTTATCACATTGCAAAAGTAATCACAGAGTCCAACAGGATTAGCAAGATTTGCTGAAGAAACCCAGAACTGTAATGGAATTGTGAGTTTCAATGGGACAAAACTGAGGATGTCTGACTGCAGCAAAAGCTATGTCATAAATGTACATACATGCATGTGAATGCACCGCCCCCCCCCCCCCCCCCCCACCGTGCTCCAGATTTACACTGCTTTCATGGCCTACAACCAGTTTCACAAACCCATTTTTCCACACTGTTAAAACAAAAACCAGTTAAGCAAAACTGCTAACGTGGATATGAATCAACAGATAACTTCCAAACAAGCCAAAGGCCCTGGAAAAAACCCAGTAATATTTTAACCTTGCATTCATTCTAAAAGAAATGTAGCAATGCAATTCTTCTCTAATTGCCCATTTCCTTCATTGGCTTTACACTGACAGTACATAATAAAACGTTTCATATAAAAGTCTTGGGATGTTATATGTTCCAGCATTCTAGAAATAATTGCTAACATATACCGAATCCAAAACTTTGCTCCCACTTTCCTAAGTGCATTCATATGGCGTTGGGGGGGGGGGGAAGCCAGCAGGGCCGTCCAACCACTGTTATTCACATCTCTCTCAGTACGCAGTCTCTTCATGTATTTTCTTGCTACTTGTTTGTCATTCCTCTAACAGTTTCCTCAGCAGACACCATATGCCCCAAAGGTATGTGGGGAAATGGAAGAGTCATTTTTTTTTCCTGAAGGGGCAAAGGTGGGATGGGGGCAAGGAGAGAAGTTAACTGCCATGCCACCTATTTCGTTGGAAGGGCAGAGAGCTCTTTCTGTCGGCACCGTACAGTCAAAGCGGGGCACAGCTGACTTCCCTGCAGCAATGCACAGATCCAATGGATGCTTTTTAGCCAATTTCCACCGCCCCAGGAAAGGTTTTGCAAATGGAAAGAAAATTCTTGCGATGGAAACTAAAATGTATCATAAACTTTGATGCCAAATTATATTGGTGGAGAGCAATTACAAGAATAATGGAAAGGCGCTCTCTGTTTATTCCATAGAAAAGAGGGGGGGGGAAAAAAACAGGACCCAACACTGTATATGAAATCTGACACAAAAGAAACTGATGTAACAAAGCAGTATCCATAGCAACAACAACTTAATATTTCAGTCCTCTTCAGCTGCAGTGGATTAAATATAATGACAAGATGTTCCCTTTGAAAAGTAACCTGTTGCCATGGCAACATTGTATTCTATGAAGTAAACAGGGGCTGGACAGAAAGGAGATGGAAGCCTGCGACTGAATATCAAAAAGGCAGAAGTATCCGTAGCAGAGCAGGGCAAAGCACTGGCATTCTCTAATCCAGGAGAGGCTTGTTCTGAACAGCTCAGAAAGAAGAGATGGGATGTTTGCTTGAATAACGCATTGTCCTTGCCATTTTAAGACACCAGGAGGGCTGGAGGATTCAAACCCAAGGGGTGCCACTGAATGAAAGAAGTTCAAAGGTACAAGAATGGTGCTAAGCGTTAGTGGACCACTGCTGAAAGGATGGGGAGGAGGGGCAGGGGAATTGATGGTGATCTCAGTTCAGGTCTAACTTTGATCAAAGCAGGAGTTTTAACCCTGTTGGGTTAGTCTTTTTTTTTTTTTTTTTTTTTGGCTTGCAGCCGACCAGGCCCACTTCAGCGAAGCTTGGCAAGATCGCCGGGCATTGCTCAGGAAAAGGGGCAGTGTGGGAGCAGCAGGGACGTTTTCACACCCAGCCTATATTGCTTGGGGTGAGGAGGACTGAGGCAACATGGGGTGCTGAAGAGCAGGTCTGAAGTATAGCAGAGGGCTGAGAAATGGTGCTGCAAATCACCACTGAACTGCATTGCTAGGGCTGAGCAGGGCCCCAGACTGGGAGCACAGGGCTGAGCTGCCAATCAGGACTGAAAGGCAAATGGAAAAGCACACGTAGCACCTCTCTCCACTGCCCGGCCTTGATAAGATAAGCTAGTCTGAATCCCAATGTCAACATTTAGGCCCACAGCTCCTGGCAGGTTCTATTTTTTGACTTTCGGAAGGAAGGAGAGGAAACATATGAGGTTGATCTCGGAGACCAAGAGTCACGGGCATGCTGCCCGCTACAGGGACGTGCCTGCTCTTCTCCGAAGAAAAGCACAGTACACAAGAATCATAGCCCTATTACACCAAATTACATCCACGGAGAGGTGGTGATCTCAGTATTGAATCCGAGGGACTACAACCTCCATCTCATATGCAATGCGCACCTTCATCACCATGCACACAGGTACCTCTCCTCTGCAACACGTTTGAGGCTGAAGCACTTGTGCCACTGGCTCCCTGGAACTGTGCCACCAGCCAAAAATGGTTATAAGCTTTTCGGTTAATAAAAACGTGCTTCTTGAAAGAACCAAACCCATTTACAAAACAGCAACCTTGGCTGTCTCTGAAGATTAAGTTGATCTCCTGTCTGACAGAATCCTCCCTGATCTCTGTGTACTGAGATGATCTATAATTAACCAAATTAAAGCTTAAGCAGAAAAGGGGCTTCAAACAGGCTCAGTGTGCCTCTCCAAGAGTCTACTGGCTCCTCTTGGGAGGTCTCCGGGAACGCTGTTAGAAACCTGCCTACCACAAGCCACTCTCCAGTGCTACGCGGGCACGGCTGTAAGCCAAGACATCACACCACACATGGGAAAAGTTTCAGAAAGCTAATTTAAAATGGTTGTGGCCTGGGGAGGAGTGGATCACTGCACCCTGAAAAATATTGAGAGGAGAGGATGAAAAGAATAGTCTCTGGGGAGAGAGAGACAGTACAAGCTGTTGAGTCCAGATGATTTTATTAATACGAGAAACAAAGGATCCAAGAGAAGCAAGAGAAGTAAAGTCTGGAAACCAGCTGAAGTGACAGAAAACATGGGAGGAATAAAGGGTCAGTCTTAAGTGGCAAAAGTGAACTCAGGGGTACTCAGCAGCTTCATTCTAGAGCATGTGGTATTTAAAGTTATTTACTAATGGCCTGGAAAAAGAGGTAAAAACTAGCACTTACTGCCAGCAGTTATAGTCTGTATTTCTCTCTCTCTCTCAAATTAGCTGTTAATGAAGATGAGAGCATCCACAATTATTCAAATACATAGGCTTCCCATTTTAAGGAGGGTTAGAAATGCTCCTGCTCCCACATACAAATCAATGAAAGTCAATCAGGATTAGCAAGAGGCTCCCCCTATAGCCAAGGCTATTCTGTTGTAAAATGCTGACTCCTGCATCTCGTCTACCTTTCACTGAAGTATTGGAGCTGGTCTCAAGTACTTACAGGACAGTAAGTTCAATGGACAGAGTATGATGGAGTATGGCAATTCCCAATCACTAGGGACCTACTTACAGTAATTCATAGTTTCTCGGCATCCACTATCATGGCAGTGTCCACAATCACAGGAAATATTCCGTAGGTCACAATTTCCCAGGAAATCAACCCAAAAACAAAAACCCCCAGCATACTATTGACATAACCTGCTGTTTTAGAATCTCTTAAACTTTACAACGATACTTAGACAACGCAGCAATCCTGCAGCCACTCTCATGAGTTTGAGACTGTCTGCAGCAGTGGCAGGGCTTCTCTGCTAATCTGCGCTGGCGGGGGATTGTTAGGGCTAGGGGGGGCACTGGAAAATGCCCCCAAAATAAGTCCTTCCTGCCACAAGAAGGCATGAAAATGGCTTTGTCTTGCCACAAGTTAAACAGGTCCCCACTAATCACTGGGGCTAAATGTGATGAAGAACAAGACTGGGAAGAGTGACCCAGAGAAGGGGCGATGAACATGCTCTCCTTGGAAACACTCTGAAAATATCTATCGTTTGCTATCAATGGTTGTTTCTCCAGGCAAAAAAATTTGTTCCTCAGACGCACTTTTACAAGTAATTTAAGGAAGGGGTTCTGTGTCTCCAGAAGGACCGATCCCATGAAAGGGAGAATAATTATCCCCATTTCCCTCTACCTGGATGGCTGGATTTTAACAAGAGGTTCCTATGGACCCACAGACATGGTGGGTATATCACTGGCAAGACACGCTTACTAGAATGGTATTCTTCCCATTTTAAATTTTAAACCTCTATAAAACAGTCTCACATGTTTCTTGCCATCTTCTATGCCCCCAAAAATACTCCACACCACCCACGTTCCTCCTATAAAGTTCAACACACACTTGTTGCTGTATAGCAACAACTGGCTCACCATACTTAAACACTGCCCTTTAAAAGCTCAAATACTCTGAAGCAACATCTATGGCAGGGTTTGGGAGGAAGCAAAGGGGTTGTTTTAAATATTTTTATAACAATGCTCTAATTTAAAAAGGATGCTTAATTAATTTTCTCCCCTCAAAACAGAGCTGACTGGGCTTCAGATTTTCAATGTGAAAAAGTCTGAGCGTGGATAGATAGGACAGGGAGTGCGAATGTAAAGACCTAAGTCTAATTAGAAATGTCTTCATCCATGCTCAATTTTTATTAATCTATTAACAGTTTTCAAAACAAAAACAATCAGAAATCTAGAAACCCAAGTGACATAGTTTAAGGATTAATAGATTTTAAGTTAAAAAGGGATCATGATCAATGTACAGTTTGACTTCTTGCGTGATATAGGCCATAGGACCTTACTCAGAAATTCCTGCCTAAAGCCATAAAATATGGCCACTGCCTTTTAATTTTATCTGCATTTAAAGGCTTTGAGTGACTGGGGAATACACTACAGACATTTGATAAAATTATTTCAACAGTTAACTCTCATAACTTCAAAATTTAATCCAGGTTTCCCATTTTGAATTGGTCTAGTTTCAACTTCCAACCAGTGTATTTGGTTATGACTTTATGCCATCAGACATTAGATTCCTGAATTATTAGTTCTCTTCTCTTCATGCACAGGATACAACAGGAAAGTGAAGTTGATTACAAGCCTATGACATTTTTCAAACTGAATTTCATATCCTGTTTTAACAGCAGATAGTATGTAAAAAAGAAAAAGAATAAGCCGCTATGTGCATGAACATTTGCATTTAAGTGAGGAATTGCACCTCTGGTTTTAAAAATTAAAATGTTTCAAGATTAATAAATCAAAATGGAAGTTTCTGCAACTCCTGAATTGAAAACAGGAACAGGCAAACCTGTGTCAACAGTTTTGCCTTCAATGCAAGTTCCATCCTGTTGACTGCTATAGGAGTCAGGACATGAAGGAGGCGGAAGAAAGACCGTTCCCGTTGGGCTCTCTGAAAAGACAAGAAGCTGGAAAGATTCCTGAACCACACAGGGCAAGGACCTCATCTTCAGGAGTATCAATTAGGATATGAATATAAATTGGGTTCATTCCTGAGCTAGACTTATACGGAGGGCTGAAAGGTAGTTTGGTCCTAAATAGAATTGATCACCACGTTTCCATTGTGAGAGATGAGTGAAATACAAAAACTAAGCAGCATTTAAAACTAAATGAGATGCTAATTTAGTGGCTAATATTTTGCTGGCAAATAAGAGCTATTCTGAAGTTTCCAATTATCTTTTCCCAATGTTGGTATTCATTTTATTTTCTTTAAAATGAGGATTCCAAATGCTGTCATCCTGAGGAATTACTGGAAAAAAGTGATCTGGTTTCACTGAACATTCTTGGTGCATTTTAATAGCTTGCATACATACAGTTTGTTATAGTGTTGTAATTGTATTGGTTCAGAAAAAGATAATCACTACACGAGTATAAACACCCTAATATGGCCACAGATGTATCAGGATAAACAGGCTTATATCAATCTAGTTTTTAAGAGGTCAACATCCTTGTACATCTCACTAAAAAGACTGATCACTCATTCAAGTCATTACAGTCCCCGCTCTGCCTAACCACCACTGATCCAGGAGCCGAGCTCTGTACCACTTCTCAGGGTAGCTCACAGGGCTGATCTGGTGATCTACCATGAGGTTTCTGTTGTACCGCACAAGAAAGTGAACTCCCATTTGCAGGTCTGGTCTAGTTTACCTGGTCAGTAGAGTCTGCAACAGATTCAGAAGTAACCTGCTCAGCTTCTACTGAGCAAATATAGTGGGGAGTGGAGGTGTTTGACATCTCTTCAATATAAACCCTCTGACCACTTCAGGAACCTGCCCACACCACTCAGTCTTGCTTTGTAGCCCTTGGTCAGAAGGCAGACAACACTGATGCAAGGCTTGAAGAACAGGAGACGTAAGCAAAGCATGGATGACTGCAGGCACTGATATGCTGACATGGAGGGACACGGTTTCTAATTAAAAACAAATTACAACTTTGAGATATGGAGCTGCAGGGGAGGGTGGGGGGGACCTATAACCGTACTGATTTACCAGTCACTAAACTCCTCCTAAACCAAGGCATACAACAGGAAAAAAAATACAGACCCACTGTACTCAGCTATGAAATCTTTAGGGCTCAGTAAAAACTCTCCCTTTCACATGCTAATCTTTCCAAACTACTGCACAAACACACACTGCACTGCTCCTTGGGCAGAAAGTGTTCTGCACTATCTGTCTGAACAGCACCTAGCAGGACAGGACCTGAACTTGGCTGGGTCATTACGGCAATTCTGCAACCTGAAGGTTCAGCATCACAACCTACCGTGTGACAGGTTTTACTCACTTTTTGCAGAAGCAGCAAGAGATCCCAATGAGGCAGTCTAAAACCACACACACAGTCAGTGGCAGGGATGGAACTTGAAAGTTTCCAAACCGGCCCCGAGCTTTGCCCAACCAAAGCATACCAACTCCTACTCACAGCCACAAACCTACCAGGAGTGCTGCTTGTCCCAAAATGGCAGTCCAGCATCACCACCACAGGAAAGGTAGTGAAGAAATCTGTGTGGTGGGGGAGGAAGCAAAGGATGAATCAAGGGCTCAGAGAAACCAAAGAACAGTGCAGCATCACACACAAGAACAGAGAGCATTATATATCAGCAATAGGTGGCTCCGGGTATAGATGGATACAATTCTATCTATCAGTATATATAGTGTTGATATTAGATGTTATGATAACTGGTCCACCTGTAAAGGCTTCTGGAAAGGATACGAATAAAAAAAGAACTGTTGCAATCTAAACCCTGATTTAGCTAAGCTGTATTGCTACAAAAGCACACAAACCTAACAGTTGTATTGTAACAGGTGATGCACACTCCTCAGATCCCCTGGCTTTTAAAGTGGATTAGCAGGCACCTCTGTCCATAGTCCCAAAAGGCATTCATTCCTTCTTTAAAAAAGAAATAGTATAACTGATCAGAAACTATTTTATTCTGTGTTTGTAGAGCACTCAACGCAAGGGGCCGCCTCCAACTGCAGGATCTGGGTGAGCCCAACTTAATGGAGGTCTCGGCCACGTGCAAGTGCTTACGTAAAGGAGGATTACCAGCATGCCATTCTCAGCAGATTTTTGTTTTGCCAAATGCAACATTTTTGTTTGACAAGTATGTTTTGTTATGATCTAAAGGGGTTTTTATTTTTTCCACCTCTGCTAGTTTAAACTAACCTGATACGCCTTAAAAACAAACATGGCCAAGCTTTCAGCTCCACGCTAGAGCCCAGAATCTTTCCAGATGCCCCATTTTGGTTTTTAAGTGCAAGTGATGAGGAAAGGAGTTGGAAAGACCACCCTGGACAAAAATCCTCTCTTATGTATGGCATAGGTATAGCATGAAAACTAGGGATGCAGACAGTACAAGCAATTGCCTCACTCCTCCTGAAGGAAGTACCCCCTGACAGTAAGGCTAGGTTCCTGCTAACCAAGAGGTCCACACAAGGTGGACACCGCTTCAGAGGTACCTTTCCAGAGCAACTTTTCACCCAGATTAAGGACAAGTCCTCAGTCAAGGAAAAAGAATGGACAAAAATCATGCATGAACTGTAGCTTCTAACACTACACCAACCTCAGTTACTGACAAATCCTCGACATCCACCTATTACTAAACATTCACCGTTTCATTTCACCCTGACACTGTACACGGAGAGGAGGAAGGAACAAAGCCTTTCTGTGCTCAATGCACTCATCCGGCCTGGATGAGAGGACAACTCGCAACCCATGTGGTCCTTGGCCTCTGGTGAGACCAGTAGCCAGGCAGTAAGTGCTGTTGCAATGCCAGCGTTTGCGCACGTGCTTATCTTCCAGGTAGGCCAGTGAACTGTCAGTGTGGCATCTCGTAGGTATAAGGCCACAACGGCAATTATCCCTGTCCCAAACCATGCAGACACTCCAAAACACAGTGCTTGCAAACAGCAACTGGAAAAGAGAAGTTACCACAAACCAAGAAGTACCACGAAGCAGCAGTCCTTCTGCAGAGGTGATCATTTCTGCAATCCAGCTGGCAAGCCAGAGGTCCATATCACACCAACAGTCCCCGCCGCACCGAGCTCTGCACCAGCTCAGGTAATGCTCCAATAAGACTGCGCTGCCAAATCAAGTTCCCTTCCCCTCATTTCCCTGAACGCCCCAATGTCCCCCAACTTCCACTAATGACAACTCGCCCATCGCTCCACCCAGTCGTGCACGGAGACCTCCAAACCAGGTATCGAGCATTTACTGCATCCGATTAAGCAGGGACAAGTGGCGTTATTTTATACAGCCCCCCAGTCTGAATTCTTACACAAATATTTCAGTAGCCCAGTACAGCAGATGTGGGGGTAGCTCTGAAAACTGTCACGTGACAAACTTCTCTGAATGAAGATTTCTAACGCGCAAGCCCACGTTTGAGACCGACATGGCTGCTTCACACGAATGCGACAGGCGTGCAGAACTGTGCTGACTATTTGCTTTTAGACACTTAAAGAAATAGCATCAGAACTATCATTTGCCCAGGCAAACAGGCTCTCAATCAAAACAAGTTCCACCCACCTTCAAGGCAACCAATGGCTGCAGATCTACGACCCTCCCTGCAACATTATCTAAACAGTCTCTTGCAGGCCCAAACATTTCCTACTAGCCACATAGACAACGCTGCAACCCGCAGACCGGCTCTGCAGCTCCCTACAGACACGCCACAGACTTGGCATGCAGACAGCGCAAGTGAAATTAAAACTGCACCAGGAGGGGGAAAGGTGGGGGGGGGGGGGAGGGAAGGGAAAAAAAAAACAAAAACCCCGATCCGCACAGCTTCAGCATTCAGGTCCGTGCATCCCTGAGCCAGTAGATACACTGCTTTCATGCACCAGACATACAGCTGCACAGCGAGGCTGATGCGATTACAAGGTTCTGAAGAACATGCAAGAATAATGAAATGATTTCATAAACATTGCAGAAGTCAGAAATAGCAGCAAAAATCATCACTGGTTAGGGAGGCCAGAGTGATGTAGCCTACCTGCAGGGGCTGAATGGATCATCCATGACTATGACAGGCTCTGGTGGGTTTAGATGTATTCCTGAACCTCTACTTACAGCTAAAACTCTGCCTTTTTCCACTCTAACAACTCAAAATGGAGGCACATGCAGTCTGAGAGACCTCAGAGAGCTTTCACTGAGCTTGTGCTATGACCTAAGCCTGCACGCACAACGCAGAAACTTCGCCCTCGGACTGACAGGACTGAGCATGTGCTGTGACCCTCCCTCATCCACACACTGTCTTACAACGCAATCAATCTCAACCCTGCTGTTTCCGTAAATAAAGCACAGTGAACAGACTCTGCAGCTTCTGCATACCAAGCTAGTGTGCGGGGAAGTGGGGCCTTGGCTAGGGGATCTGAGACAGGCAACGCCGGGGAACAAAACAATTCCACAAGGCGACGGGTTTGCATTTCGGCATCTGTTTTACAGCTTACCCATAACATGGTGGCACAATTCATCAAAGATCAGGAAACCCACAGCTTTGCATTGCAATTTTGTTTTTTAAACAAAAAGTCTCAAATACAAATGACAGCCACTGTTAAGACCCATAAAAAGGGCAGACGCCTCCGAACATTTTAATACGCAAGCCATTTGCCAGGAAGTAAAAGCAGCAAGCTGCCTCTTAAAGCCTTTTTCATTATTTGTCAGTCCGTAAGCATCGAGGTACTTTTAGACAGCGCTCTGAAAGATCTCTGCATGCCACCATCACCTTTATGATAGGCAGCTCAAGCCCCTTTACAAAGGTGATTGTGCCAACTTGAATTCTACTGGTGTAACTAATTTGGTAATGGCCGATTCTGTAACCAGAACAGTTACATAACAGTAAAAGGCCTGATGTGGGCACAGCTATGTCACTATAAAGGTGCCTCCTTGTAGGCTTGTACCACTACAATTATTCTCCCTCTGCAGGAATAGCTAGCCCATTATGAAATACCTTCATATCAATATACCTGCATCTATGTAGAAGAGGCAGGGCATTACTGTAACTATATCTTTACCTAAATTCCTTGTTTAATCAAAGCTTAAGCATTATTCCCATTTTACAGATGGGACAACAGACACAAGTTAACAGGGTAGTAGCAAACTCATAACTAGAGCTGAGATCTCTTAAAACACTCCCTCCCTCTCTCTCACAATTCTCAGGCTAACTTCATCTTTCACATTTCCTTTCCATTTGGCTACCAAAAAGAACCTAAGCAGAGCTTTAAAAAAAAAAAAACACCTGGAATTACAAAATGGGTGCCCAAAGGCAGCAACCAGGAAGATAATGCACATACTGCATCCGACACGACCACAAAAGATGACAAGGACATTTTCTCCTAGAGGTTTTCCCCAGCAAAAGCCTTTGGATCTTTAACTTTCATGCAAGGCAGAAGCATCTCAGCTACGGTCTTATCCAGAAGACTTGCACAGAGTTGTGCATGAAATTCACTGTGCATCTATCCTGGAAGGATATAGGGCCAAGTTCACTCCGTAAGAATTTGAACCTCTGTCCCAAGGTGTCTACTGCTCCCAATGTCGACATTTCGACTGCAATCTTCCATCGCTGAAATCAGTAGCAGTTTTTACCCTCAAATGAGTGCAGGTACACATCCTCAAAGGGGGTTACAGATGGAGTAACTTCCAGAGGCTCTCATCACTTAAAAGTCTCTAAAGTTTTGAGACAACTTTGTATCTCAAATTAAAATACTATGAAGGGCCTTTTTAAGACCCCAAAATTAAAGATTATGGCCTTGAAATGACAACCCAATAGTGAAATTCATCTCTACTTCTTATGTAGTTGGGGTTCATCTTTTAAACCAAGCAATCCCAAAATATATTGATGCCAGGTTCGCCCTTTAAAGGGGACACCACCACCCGTGTGCTCCTTTCCATTGGCTCTGCAATAACGATTTCACTTAAACACAATTACCAGAGCTGCGTTGACAGCAGTTGAAGATGCTGATGCCCATTTAACTGGAGGAATTATTTTATTGCCATAATAATTGGAGCAGTGTCTAAAATACAGGAAATAAGGAGCCGGCTTGTGCTTCAGCTCTGCTGAAAACAGAATGAACATGATAAAAGAACATTTGCTAAATGGTTAGCAAACCAGTTGTTAATGGGCTTTTTGTTTGTTTATGAAAGGATTCCAGGAATATAACAGAACAGGATCAAAACTAATTAAACTATCGCTTAGTGTCCTGTTAAGCACTTCAATTACTGTTAAGACATGTTCCAGCGACTCATTTATATAAAATAAAATCATGAGATCTGAAATCGCACAACAGAAATGCAATTCATATTTAAAACAAGATACTTTGGGGGAAATTTCACAGGTACAGACTAGCACGGGATTATTATGTAATGTCACCCATCACAATCTCCCAGCTGGCTGCTTTAAAATACAGCTTCTAAAGACCACTAAACTGAACAAATTCCTCTCAGCCGTTCCCCAAGTTTTCTTGCAGGATGTTTTTCCAGTAGCCATTTTTAGCAAGTTGCTATATCTGGGCAACAGTTCCCTTCAGTACAGCACAGAAGTTCAATTCCTCTAAGGATAAAACAAACATACAGCACAGCCCTTTAATCCAATGCCCATCACTGAGACGAGATAAAAAGTTTGAGGACACTCATATTATTGTCCATTTTGTAGAAGGGACAACTGAGGCATGGAAACATTGAGGTGATTTACCATAATGACTCAACTAGCTCATGTCTGAATGAGATTTTGAACATACAGAGCCCATGAGTAAGCATTTAATAACATTTACATTCATCAATGCAAGGTTTTATAATGAACCCATCATTATGGTATCCAAATTATCACTTGTGAAGTAATCCAGGGCCTTCTAATGCAAGCAATGACCATTATCATTGTTCTAACACTGTGGTCCTGATCCTTGTTAGTACTCGAGACACCTCTTGAGAAATGCCAGCTTTCACTCATTTCTTGACTATGGAAAAAACTGTCTGTAGCGAAGAACTCAGAAAGACAACAGGTCAGGATGCGCCTTGCCCTGTGGATTCCTATTGGAAATTTCTGGGTTTATCTTGTGAATCGCATGGAGATGTTCACACACTTAATTTTCCGCCACATCCTTAACAAGATCCCACCGCCCCCCCACAATTGAGTATCACTGCTTTAACACGTAACAGTACTTCGGACAGTGTCAATACAGTATTACAGTTCCCAACAGCCTGTCCCTATTCCAGACCCACAACTAAGTGTATGAACAAGCCAGTTACACATGCACATCTCAAACACCTGGAAGAGAGGAGGAGATGCAAGAATACAGAATATAACACGGCGCTGGCAGAGGGCATAAAAGGCAAAGGCTGACTGATGGCAATGCTAACTTGAAAAGCACAACCGACTAGCTTGGGGAGGCAAGGGTATGCTGCACGGTTTGGGAGCGTTTTCTCTGCACAGCACAAAGAACAAGATCATTCTGCTGTAATGTGAAAGGTGCTAGTGTGTCCAAGTACTCACTCAAGCAGGCACAACCTTCCCTGTGCATCTTCTGCGCCATATTTCATTTCCCATTTCAATATTTCTTTTTTACAAATGTCACGTGATTTATCATCTGTTGACGGTTCTGTTGCACTTTATGTGGCATAAATTGTCACTACGCTTTGCTAAACACGCACACAATATGAAAGCTCATTTTGAAGCTTTGATTCAAAGCACAAAGGCAAGTAAATTAAGAGCTAAGGTGATAATTTCACCCTTCCGACCTTCCACCGCATTAGGCACTGTAATATGTATAGGATCAGACCTTATTTGGAGCCCTCGGTAATAACCAGACACAAAGTGAATTAAAGATGAAGACAAAGGAATAATAAAGTATTCTTTGTGGCCGTCTCAACTCACACTTTTAATGTTATTTTAAACATAGCAGGTGTTAAAAACCAGCTCCCTAAGAATCCTATTTACGAGTCATAGTTCAAAACCACTGATTTTATTTCTATATATTTACAAACAAAATGAGTTTGATTCCTCTCTTACGAGCCATTCAGTTGGCATGATCAGTCAGGAGGAATCTTGCAGACGAAGCTTATTCCATCAACAAAATAATATTGATGTAAAATATGAGCTTACATGCTATTCATGGAGCATTTTAGCTGCCCTGTTTATTTAAAGACAAATCTGTACAATTAACTTAGCATCATCACAAGCCAAGTACTAGCATTTAGCTGGCTACCTAGTTTTTAAGAAAATCCCAACCACAACTCCTTCACAACTTCTATTCCACTCTCTTTTCACGCTAAGATAGTTCAACTGTGATGATGTGCCCTAGTCAAGGCTGGAGATGTTCTGCTAATGAAATGCCCTAATGCATCCACCCCGGTGGCATGAAAGTCCATGAGGTCTGGTTGCCAACTTCCCTTCAGCTCCTTTGAAAACCCCAGCCCATGCACCTGAATAGCCCAGGCAAGCTACACTCCTATGCAAACCACCAAACTGGGTCTAGAGTCAGAAACTTGTATTTCTATAGCGAAAGCAGTGGTGTTGCAAGAGCGCTGTAGCTATGGTGGGAACATAAGTGAAGCAAGATTTGTTTGATGTCTTTTATTGGACCAGGTTCATAGGCAGTTTCCTTTGAAAGAACATTTGTGCCCAAAAGGGTCTTTTCCCAACTATAAAACTGGTCCAATAAAAGATATTACTTGTCTTCCTCTGTATTTTGAGGAGAGACTAAGGCAACACTTATCTGTCTTCTGTATCTTGGAAACCCATGTACTTTTTCAAGAAAACACTATAAACACTTCTAACAAACCCTTTCTGCCATAACAGGAAGGACATAGACACACACAGACACTTAAAATCACCTCCAGCTGATGCTCTGCTCATCTCTGACAACCCCAAAATAGAGAAGTGTAACACTATGGCAAGCAGAGTAGGGAGGAGAGGCAGAAGCTTCCCAAAGTTCGCTACAAGTCTTGCTACTACTAAAAGCATTTGAGAATCCTTCAAGCAAAATATATTCTGATGGGTGACAGTGTAAAAGCTTTAGATAAATAAGAAGGTAAAAGTGTCATCATCATGAAAATAAACTAGTGCTTTCAGCCTGCATTGCCTGAATCCCAAAGGGCTGTGTTTGTGTTGAATTAGGGACAATTTTTTCCACAAAAGTCACCCCCCCACACACACACTGTATTTATTTTATTCGACTCCATATCTCTGCTTTGTGGTTGTATTCTTATAGTGTGGAAATTAAACAAATGTATTCAAGGCTGCTGACATACTCCAAAGCCAAACCTGCTTTTCTGCTGCAGGGGACATAATTACATTTAAATTAACACATATACAGTGAATATGCATTAGCTCACAGACATATTGTTAAGTAAGTAACAAAACCACTTAGCAATGTTTTTACAGTTCATCTCGAACTGGGCGCATTAGTGCTGTGAGAAGCTTCAGTCCCTGATTTGATCCGGCCTGATCTGGTGGCTGAATCTCCAAATCGAATCAGAGGACCGACCCTTCAATCTCTCTGAACCGAATCGGAACCCTCTGAATCGATTCGGAGAGATTCAAAAAGATTTGGAGATTCAGACGTAGACACAGCTTTAAGTGTTTTTTCTACATACCTCTAGGCCCCCCGTGCTCCTGTGTGACGCTCCATGTTCCCTAGCATCGCAGTGATCACGAGCCATGCTTGCTACCTCAAGGTATATAGAAAAAAAACTTTTAAAGCTGTGTCTATGTCTGAACCGTTGATTCTCCGAATCAGCATCGAATTTTCACATCTGGATTCAGCCAAATCGAATGAGGGACAGTAATCCAAATCAACAAATCGAATCACTGTCCCTGATTCAGGCCAAATCTGAATCCGAATCGAATAGGGCCCGCTTCGCACACCCCTAGGGCACATTTAGATGAGATGATACTGCGCTGTAGCTCATTGCTACTGCACAGCAGTATTGCTGGGCACTAACCGTGACACAATGCTACTGCGCAGCACCTCATTCCTACTGCGCAGTAGCACTGGAAAGAAGCTATGCAGTGATGGGTCAGTACTGACTGACTGCGCAGTAAGAACTGTGCAGTCCACCGCTCATGTAAATGTGGCCACTGAGTTAAGAACCCCTCAGAAAAGCTTCTAAAACCATCTTGCTCTCTGCTTACTCAGACCTTCCTTCAAAACCCAAGATTTCTCGTCTCACCTCAGCTGCAAGATTTTTGCCCTCCGCTCCACTCTTCTCTCTCTCGCAGCTTTTCACTTCCTCTTGCTCCCGCATGTCTGCTCCACCCAACCCACTTCCCCCTTTTCAAAGGTCCAAAATCTCTTTCCTCATTCAAATTCCTCTTTAGAAACACCATCCAACACAAGTCGTTCGTTAAGCCACCTCATCCAGGTACCCCCAGATCAAGATGTCAATGCATTTCTGGCTACGAGGTGCATAGAGGTGAACGCTATTTCAGACGTGACTCTGCCTGATGGATGAGATGGCCTCTCATCTCTTTGCCTAAAACATGCCACACAACTTCAACATGTTCTTTCAGTGTTTCTTAAAAGGGGTAATTCAGTCTGATGTGAAAGTCTCCAGCTACTTCAAAGTGGCAGGTAAACAGCATTCCAAACAGGAAATACAAACAGCACATTGAAAAATCCAAAAAGCTTGAAAAGTCCCAGCTGAATCAATTACCTGATCAGCAATTTACCTCCAAGTACGCACTCTTGAGTGCCTGATATAACTTTGCATACAACACCATGACAAGCAGCAAACAGAAGCAGAGACATACAGGCAGAGAAACAAGATGAAGGACACTTTGCCGCTTGTTCTGTGCAGAAAGGTGACCACTGAAAAACCTAACTGAATAGAAATCATGTCACTCATTATCTGCACCAGTGGTGTTCGCTCTTCAGGCTCCAAAGGCTTTGTCATCTGGCTCAAGGAGCAACTCACAGGTCTGAAAATCAGATGGCAGGGGAAGGGCAGCAGCAGTAATCGGTATGGCTCTGGAAGCTGAATGACAGTCTGGGGCACACGTGGGGCCACTCTGGACTGGATACAATACCAACCCCGTGCTGGATCGGCCCATGGACAGACCCTATACATAGGGCTAAAAGGTTAAGCACCACTGATCTACGCCATCCTGGAAGTCTCACAATGCTCCTATGAGATAGGCATATGGATCCATTACAAATGGAGAAAAAAAAACAGCAGATGCCAAGTGATTTTCCAGTCATCACACCATCAAGACAGTGGCAGAGTCAAGAATAAAAAACTTAGATTGTTTGATTCCCTCGCTCTACACCTGCATGACCAAACATGCAAACATCAGTCATACAAGAAAACCACCCAATTTGTTTCAAGTTCTTCTTCCTCATGCACCTTTCCCTGGAGATCTGCTTGAATTTATGCAGTTTCTCTGTTGCCTAGGTTCACCAGAAGAAAGCACCATCCACAGTCTCTGCCACTTGCAGTGCACTGCCCTACTATTTGAATCATTTCAGAAAAGAATGCATCAGTGAATGCTGCAGGACCCTTCCACTTATCTGAACTTTAAGACTACAGTATAACCTCATAAATCCAGCACGCTTGGGACCGAGCACCTGCTAGAAATGTGAAAACTCTGGATTTTTTAAAACCGGACAGGCGGCAAGTCCCGCAGCAGCGGCCGCATGCGGAGTGGCGACACAGGGTGGTGACTGGCAGCAGTAACAGCCACATGCAAGCTTCCCCCTCTGCTGCTCCGGCTGCCACTGCTCCCCAGTGTAAAGTTTTGGTTGGGTTTTGGGGGGTTTTTTAAGTGCTGGATTTTTGAGAATTCCATATTTTTGATATCCACATTTATGAGGTTATACTGTAGTACGAGTGAAGGAAGAAAGAACAGCTCCAAAATATTTCTTTTTATTTTACTTGCTGCTGACTTCACTGGGGGATGGGGGGAAGGGGAAGATATATTCTTTACTGTTTTTAATTAACTTATGGCAGTTAACACAAGGAAAAATTCCAGTTTTCCCACCAGACTGAGGTACACACTGAACCTCTTCATAGCCCTTAACCTGACTTACCAATGCACGTCTTTACTAGGATTTTAGCTTGTATTTGTTACCTACTATTAACTAGCACAAGTTAGCACACTTGTTTCCCAAGAGAAGAAAAGGCCAGAAAGGGTCAAAGCCTTTGAGACATCCACTCCTGATCCCCAAGGGGCTTCACCTCAGGATTGGATTATGTTAATCAGAAGTTGCAGGAATTAATATTATAATGCTAAAATATATATCTATATCTATGTCATCTTAACCCTTTTCTGGAAACTGGTTCTCCAACAGATCCCTAATCTGCTTTCACTCTATTAACATAGTAGACAAAAATACAGGAAGGTTAAAGCAGTGAAAGGGTTAGCTCCTTTTTGTGTGGTTGACTTCTATTTTAATGAAGAATTCAGTGATTCTGGAGAAAGACAAGAGAGCACAGCCTTTCATGAACTCCTATTCAAATCCAGCCCCAACCATACACTACGGTAGTGGACACCCTTTCAAACCCCTGGACAGGTTACCCCCCCAACAGCCATTTGGGGGACTGTGCGACAACATGCTTGTTCGGTTCCCAAAGGACAAATGAGCCCATGTCTAGCACAGGCTGTCATGCGTGGGGCAGGAGCTAGGGCAAAAGGCTAGCAGCCCAGAAATTAGGAGTTCAAGGCCCTGTGCTACCCCCCCCCTTTTTTTTTTTTTAAGGGCACAGGAATAAACTATCTCACTGCACAAGATTAGCAAGTATGGCAGAAGACAAGCTTGGCTTAGCAGGGAATTTCAGTGAGTTAAAACACAAAAAAGGAAGTGGAAACTTGGACAGACCACAAGGGAGGAATATAAGAGTATTGCTTGGGCATACAGGGATGAAATCAGGAAGGTCACAGCGCAACTGGAGTTGCAGCTAGCAAGGGTCATGAAGGGTAACAAGTAGGGTTTCTACAAGTATGCCAGCAACAAGAGGAAGATCAGGGAAAGTGTAGGACCCTTATTAAGTGGGGGAGGCAACCCAGTGACAGGTGATGTGGAAAAGGCTGAACTACTCTATTCCTTTTTCAACTCAGACTTCACAGGCAAGGTCAACTCCCAGACTACTGCACCTGGCAGCACAGTTTGGGAAGGAGTTGGGCAGCTAACAGTGGCAAAAGGACAGGTTAGGGACTATTTAGAAAAGCTGGACATGTACAAGTCCATGGGGCTGGACATGATGCACCTGAGGGTGCAGAGGGAAATAGCTGATGTGACTGCAGAGTCACTGGCCATCATCTCTGAAAACTCATGGCACATGGGGAAGGCCCCAGATGACTGGAAAATGGCAAATACTGTATTTACATGCATTAAGAAAGGGACGGAAGAGGATCTGGTGAACTACAGACTGCTCAGCTTCACCTCAGTCCCTGGAAAAATCATGGAATAGATTCTCAAGGAATCCATTTCTACAAACTTGGAGGAGATGATGATTAGGAACAGTCAGCATAGATTCATCTAGGGCACGTCATGCTTGATTAACCTGATTGCCTTCTAGGATGAGATGACTGGCTCCATGGATGCGGGGGGGAGCAGTGGACATGATAAACCTTGACTTTAGCAAGGCTTTTGATACCATCTCCCACCACTTGCTTGCAAGCAAGCTAAGGAAATATGAGTTGAATGAATGGACTCTCAGGAGGAAAGAAAACTGGCTGGATTGTTAGCCTCACAGGGTAGTAATCAATGGCTCAATGTCTAGTTGGCAGCCAGTATCAAGTGGAGTGTCCCAAGGGTTGTTCTGGGGCTGATTTTGTTGAGTATCTTCATCAAGGATCTAGAAGATGGGATGGAGTGCACTCTCAGCAAGTTTGCAGATGACACTAAGATGGGGAGGAGTAGTAGATAGGCTGGAAGCTAGGGCTAGGATTCACAGAGACCTCGACAAATTGGAGGATTGGACCAAAAGAAATCTCATGAGGTTCAACAAGGACAAATGCAAAATCCTGCACTTAAGACAAAACAATCCCATGCACTGGTATAGGCTTGGGACTGACTGGCTAAGCAGCAGCTCTGTAGAAAAGGCCCTGGGGGTGACAGTGGACAATAAGCTGAATATGAGCCAGCAATGTGTCCTTGTTGCCAAGAGGACGAATGGCATCCTGGACTGCATTAGTAGGAACATTGTCAGCAGATCAAGGGAAGCGATTATTCCCCTCTATTCAGCACTGGTGAGGCCACATCTGGAGTACTGCATTCAATTCTGGGCCCCCACTACAGAAAGGATGTGGACAAGTTGGAGAGAGTCCAGAAGAGGGCAACAAAAATGGTGAGGGTGCTGGGGCACATGACTGATGAGGAGAGGCTGATGGAACTGGGTGTATTTAGTCTGCAGAAGAGAAAACTAAGAGGAGGATTTGATGGCAGCCTTCAATTACCTGCAGGGAGGTTCCAAAGAGGATGGAGCTGGGCTGTTCTCAGTGGTGGTAGATGACAGAACAAGAAGCAATGATCTCAAGTTGCAGCAAGGGGCATTTAACTTAGAAGTTTTTCTTAATATTCTCCTGAGGAGGGTAGGAAAGCAGTGGAACAGGGGTAGTGAAATCTCTATCCTCAGAGGATTTTTAGCCAGGGCTAGACAAAGCCTTGGCTGGGATGATCTACTTGGGGATGGCCCTGCTCGAGCAGGGGGTTGAACTAGATGACCTCCTGAGGTCTCTTCCAACCTTATCTTCCTATAATTCTGTGATATTCCAATACTTGGTGCATGGTTTCAAAAAAAGCTTAAGCACAAACTGAGATTTTAAACTGCAGCTTCTGATTTGCTGCTGAATTAAACATAATGGGACAAAATCAGAGGCACTTGGGCATGTGATGCAAATTGCACAACTGTAATTGGAGCAAGGGAATCAAAATTGATGTACTGTAAGTTTGCACTTGAGGTTAACTCAAGAGCACTTGCTAGTGTTCCTCTGCCCTGAATTTAGCACCTGCTTCCTGCTCACTCCTACAAATAAATTTATTTCTGAGATGCCAAAATCATAAGTCCAAAAAAGGGGCAGCCAGGGAGGGGGGAAATTTGCTTTGAACTGGAGAGCGTAGAGGTTACTAGTGACAACTCACTGTGGCAAACACATGCATCATTTCTCTTTAGAACTCAGCTAGATGTGTGGGTATATAAAAGCACATTCTTTGGTAATAGTAGACTGACTTCCTATTCTCACCAGCATGCGGTTAAAGTGTGCCACTGTTTATGTCCAGTTCTGCTATGTTACTTGCCGCTTCCTTCATGGTACATCAACTGACCTCTCCCCTATCCCTGCCACCTCTTTGAATGTACAGCCTGCATCTCAATCTCACAAGTTCATGGGGTTCATCTATTACAGTTTATGTTTCTCCTTCTTTAAAGCCGGCCTAGGCTCTGCAAAACTGTAGAAGCCTGGACTGTACTTGGAAACCAGAATTTTTCATGCAATCAGATGGCAGTAATCGTCTGACATGAAATGGTGTTTTTCACAACATTGTTGGGTATCTTGGAACAAAGTGGCAAGTACCAAGCCTACAGAGAACCAATACATTTTAAAAACAGAGGTTTTAGGAAAGATGGGAACCTGATGTATTCAGGGACTCAGCACATTTTGTCTCTACTTATTCTCTGCTTGCTAGTTTTCATATGGGTGCATACTTTGTGACTTCTGGAGGAAATGACGCTTGGGTCCATCCATCTGCCATAACCAGCATGACATAAGGGGAAATTAAAGGTTATGATCTTGGTATTTTTTCCTGCTAGTCACTTCCCCTTTGTGCCATCCTGTGTACTTGGTTCCAGAGAGGGGACTGCTGCTAGAAATCTGAGCAAAGAGGACAGGGGGAGATGCTTAAAAACTTCCTGGCTGCATTGCTCCCAGGGTTGTGCTATCTTGTCATGCAGAAGGCAGTGTGCCTCCTTAACAGGCTTCAGTGGTCACACAGGTCAGGGAGATTGGACATAAAACTTCCTCTCCAAACTCTGACAGCTTAGCTGTGGTAGCAGTAGAGCAACCTGTGCCACTTGTCACATTACTGTGCTGGAGTCTAGTTCTGCTGGAATCATCACAGTGTTATACTCCATGAACACAAGATGAAGTGCTTGGGTGCTTATTCTCATGCTTTCTGCTGAAAACTAGAAAATTAAGGTTGGAAAAGACTTCAGGAGATCATCTAGTCCAACCCCCTGAGGATGGAGATTTCACCACCTCTCTGGGTAACTGGTTCCACTGCTTTCCTACCCTCCTCAGAAGAACATTTTTCCTAAAAAAGGTCCGCAGTATGCCAGTCATTTCTGGTCTGCAGTATGTTGGTCCACGGCTTAAAAAGGTTGGGAACCACTGGACTAACCTACTGCACAGTAAATCATCACCATGTAACCATGCGCATAAACTACTGAACAGTAAGTTAGTCTACTGTGCAGTTACCTAGTACATACTACAGGTACTAAACTAATTCTGCAGTACATACTGCATAGTAGGGCTTGTGTAGATGCTGACCAGGAGCAAATTTGCTCCCAGGCAGACACACCAGCAAGGGGCCTTGGTCCTGGCACTGCTCAGCCACCCGGCTCCCCCACAGGAGCCAGAAGCTGATCAGCACAGGGACCAGGTCCCTCTCTGCCCTCCCCCCGTCCCAGTGCTTCAGGGCTCTCGGCTCCCCACAGCAGCAGCTCAGGCAGGGGCTGGGCAGGAGCTATCCTGCCAGTGGGGCAGCTGGCAGCAAGCACCCTACTGGGCAGGGATTCCCCACACAGCCAGGGACTTGCTGCCAGCTGCCCCACCAGCAGACCAGGCCAAGTAACTGGGAAAGAGTTCCCTACCCCATAGCTGTTTCCCAGTCCCCTGCCCCGATTGGCTAATTGGGGCAGAGGGCTGGTAAAGAGCTGCAGGGGAGGGAACATTATTCCGGTCCCAGGGTTCAGGGCTGGGAAACAGGCTGTCTGGCACCTGGGGGAGCCCAGAGCTCCCCCTGGCTGCCACATGGAGAGCAGCATAGGCATTTCCCTGCCCTGAGCTACTCCCAACAAGTACTTGTGCAGACATGCTCTCACAGAAAGATTTCTGTGCATTAACTGTACACGTAGACATGCCACGTCTTCTTTTCTGCAGACTAAATAAGCCCAATGCCCCCCAGCCCCCTAACCATTTTTGTTGCTGGACTCTCTCCAACTTGTCCACATCTTTTCGGTAGTGGGGCACTCAAAACTGGATAGAATAGAGGGGAATAATCTTTTCCCTTGATCTGCTGGCAACGCTGTCACTCATACAGCCCAGAGTGGCAACAAGAGCACGCTGTTGGCTCAGATTCAGCGTACTGTCCACAGTAACCCCAGGTCCTTTTCTGCAGAGCTTCTGCTAAGCCAGCTGGTCCCCAGCCTGTACCGGTGCATGGAACTGTTCCATCCCAAGTGCAGGACTTGGCACTTGTCCTTATTGAACTTCATGAGATTTCTTATTGAACTTCATGAGATTTCTTTTGGTCCAATCCTCCGATCTGTTGAGGTCTCTCCGAATCCTAGCCCTACACTGCAGTGCATCGACTACTTTCCCCAGCTTGGTTTCATCTGCAAACTTGCTGAGGGTGCACTCCATCCCATCTTTCAGATCCTTGATGAAGATATTGAACAAAACTAGCCTCAGGACTGATCCCTGGGGCAAACAGACGATTTAAGACACAGCCAACCAATTAAGCCTGCATATGCACTCACGCACTGTTTACACTGGAGCATACATGTTCTTGCCTTTACCCTTAATTACAATGGGGTAAGCTACCTTCCACTTACTGCAAGGTAAGAGCATACATACAGGCAATTAGCACAGAATAGCTCACAAACAAAAGTTCACACTCTAGCTAGACTTGTCCACATGCTTCAGCAGGTTAACAAGAAGTGAAATCCAAGGTGGGCCTTTCCAAGATTTGAAATGCCTTATGTTCATGTACTTGATACAGTACAAAGGCAAACAGGCAGCAAGCTGGGGCTCAGCACATATGCTGTGGAATAACGGAGCTCACCGTTAGCTCTATGAGGAAGTGCAAGATGGCAGAGCACAATGAAAAGGCATGTGGCACTGCCCCCTCCATTATTTGCTCTTGACCCAAGTCTCCTTGCCAGGTGATCAGCTCCTTCCCCCCTCTAGAAGGACCCCAGCCTCTCTGCCTACGCACCTCAAACATTGTACTTCAGGCCTCCCAATTTTACCTTGAAAAGGAAGAGATTTCAGTTCTGATCATCCATATCACATGTGAGCCCCTAACCCCTCTGAGCACTCAGATAGCAAGTTTCTCCCATAAAATTTAGTAAATCGATGATTCAGCATCATTCTCACTTTCTTGAAAGGCAAGCCAAGTGATTTGCACAAGACTGCACTGGGAGTCAGCTTAGGACCTGGAAACAGAAAGTCTTAAGTCCCCATCCAGCAACCCATACACTGTGACACAGCCTCAAGCTTTATCCACGAGAGGAAACATGGAAGAAAATACCCTGACACTATCAATGTTATTTAGGCATTCTGCTGACCTAGTGCTTCCTTCAGCTGCCAATGCCATTTTCAGGATTAAGTGAATTGGACTTGTTCTCCAGAAGGGTAAGATGAACACTTCATCTGAACTGGCATTAACAATGCTGAGAAATGTTTCTGTTTCCTGACTATAAATACGATTTGAGTATGCATGCATCTGAAGGGCTCAGTGATCCCAAATTGAGCCTTGCACACTTTCAGCAATAACCTACACACTCAGAACAATGATAGTGGGTGTAAGGTGTTCCCTTGGCTTCATTTGGTCTTTCACCAAGTGATAATGAAGCAAATGTTGCCACGCTCATATGTTGGAAGTGTGAGGGCCAGAAAGCCAGCAACAGGTAGAATGGCCAACATCAATAAGACCTTGGGTGCCCAAAGGAGGGGTCATAAGGGCATTCATATAGGATGTGGTAAGCCATCTGAGCTTGAGCAACACTGCTGCAGCCAGTGCCAGTGGAGATGCTCCAAGAGTGCATGCTCACCTTAAATCGTTCAATGCCCGTTCTGAGATGGTTAAGAGCAGTCCAGGCCAAGCAGGGCAGCCTCCAGCCTGAGGGGCAGAAGCTGGTGTTGGGGATGAAGTTCTTTAGCCACCAAATTAAAGGAGCATTGTGTGCCAGAACAAACTTGTTTTTCTCTCTTCAGAGACACGTACGCACTGTGTTGCATGCTCGCTCTCTCTAGTTGGACAATGGGCCAAGGGAGGAACGAGTGGTTTTGTGAACTGGGAGGGAGCACACTGAACACGGAGCTAACAGAAGTCAAGTTGTTAGTGCAACAGTGCGCCTTGCTTCTTGTTTTTACAGGCTTAGCTGAATTCCAGCTCATAAATGACAAGAATGGCTACTTAGTTCAGGCCAGCGTAGTGCCTGTTTTTGTAAAATGGTACATCAGTTCCAATTTGCTTTGCCTATTAATGCTTCTTGAGTAGAATTCAATAAGCCTTTGTGAGCTTTGTAAACCCATTTTGTCGCACGCGCACTTCAGACGACGTAAGAAGTAAAGCTCCATCACCTCCACTGGCCTGCATAAAACCCTGCACAGGTTCAGACAGAGCAGAAAAAGTTGGGCTCTGACAAGGGGAGACAACACTGGAGAGAAATTAAAAAAAAACACTTCCAAACAAAAGCCTGAGAGAGAAAGACTAACTGTAGACAGCAAGGTTTGGAAAGGAGTATGTTAACCCTTTCATCTCATCCTCTATTTAGGCTTGGACATCTATATGAGCTATAGCCCCTAGCACTTGTGCACCTCCGGGTGATTTTAAAGCTTGGTTACTTACAAAACAAAAGACAACCTAACTTTATGAAAGTATTGTTATCCAACACCAAAGATTACTATGGAAACTTCAGTGCAACACTTAAGATATTCTAATCAATTCAAAGTAACTCAAGTTTTGAACAGTTTTATACAAATGTAATTAGCAACAAAATAGGAGGTCATCACTGACCATCTGGTAATGCAAAGAGCAGCCCAAATCCTGAAATCTGTAGACCCTCAAAGAGTTCAGTGGAAATCCAGGGGCCAGATTCTAGCCCACTTCTTACACACATAAAAAGGCTGTAAGGGAATAAAGTGCGATTCTATTCCTCCCTGTTTCAATGCCAGAAAAATAATTAAGGCAAAATGGTGGGTGCATCCTCTTCCCTCTAGCTGCCTTTCAGCGATTTACTCTTAAAGGTAAGATGACGGTGAGTTACAAAAGTAGGTGCATTGATGGATTTTCAGAGACTTGAACCAGGTAAAATAATGACATGCAGATGCCTAATACGTGGAACAGAATCTGGCCACAGCCTGGGACGGGGAACACGCTACAGCATAGGAGCTTAGAAATAAGCAAACACACATTCACAAGCACTGAAAATGCAAACGTTTCATGTGACTGACTCATTTCAAAGTTAGCTTATTTAGCTGTAGTTAACAGCTAATAAATTAAATAAGCTACTGAACTTTTAGCTTGCTGATTTCCAACTTTGAATCAAATTGGGTGCTTCTGAGAAGCCAAGTGAAATGGGGTAGAATTAACATTGCAAAGCTCACCGACAGCTGTAACTTTCTCTGGATGGACATACTAACCATGTTTCTAAAACTGGTTTTGAAATGTCACTGGGCATGAAAATAAAAGGACTACTGTACAGATTTTCTCCTCCCTCTTCCCCCATGCATTTCTTCTCTAACAACTACTTTATTTAGCTTCGTTATTGTGAAGTGCTTGGCATGACATGTACATCCTTTCCGAGTTTGTTGCATAAGTTCAGTGGATACATTCCAGATCCAGGAGTATTGGAATTATATTTCAGACCTATCTACTGACTTGTTTAAGTAGTCAATATGAAGGTGGATAACTTTGCTACACATATTCAAGACTAATCTTTTATTCTGAGATTAGTTTTTCCCCATTCACCTGCGGTCAACCAGTAAAGTGCAACATGGAATCACTTACAAGGATGCGCTGGACAAAACTGTCCAAGATACAGTTCGTGAAGTAAAAAGCAACTTGAAAACACAAGTCACCTTTGGAACTACAAGATGATCATCAATAAGGCTGCCCTGATTTTTCACCTTACAAAATCCCAACTCAGCAGGTTCTTAAAAAGAAAATATAGAACCGTACTTCCTCTCCTTTAAACACTGTGGACACTCGTGGACAAGAGGGTTCATCAATCACTCCTCCACCATGAAACGTTTGGGTGTTTCTTTTAAAATACTACAGCTTTACACTTTTATGGTGCACTTGTGATGTATACACCCTGCAAAGGTTTTACTGCCTGCTGCACCATAAAGAATAAATGAGAATTTGCTTCCTGTTATCTTGCTCTGGATGGTTCTCCAAGAGCAAGCAAAAACAGCTGAATTCTCAGCAGGCTGAGCTGTGTCTTAGTTCTGGCAAAGCACAAAAAAACTTGTCTTCAGCAGTAAATAGAACAAGCTCTGTAAGACAAATACACATGCTGTATCACGTGTGTGTTGAATACTATACAGACGGTGTCTAAAAACAAAGTATAAAAACTATTTTCAAGTCAGACACCCCTTAGCTCAGGACTAGTTCTCTGATTAAACACCAAAAAAAGAAAGTAAACATACACTTCTTTGTAAATTATGATAAAAAAACCAAACTTCCGAAACTTTGGATTGCTCAGCTGAGTGAGATGGTCATGTGAGTAAATAGGGCTACTGTATGATATCCATTTGCATTATAAACAGGACCCAATCGGATCATAGGACTCGGCTTTTTAACTGCATCTGAAGAGAACGTTGCACATTCATTACCACCTGAAAAAAGAAGTTGGATTTCACCAACTTGACTGTTGGATTTTACTAACTCATCTTAACCCACCCACAACTTTTATCCTAGCAGAGGTGCCGTGCAATGCTTTCACCTTCCCTGAATAAGGCTCTACTCCGAGCTGGTTAATCAAGGTAAAAGGACCTGTGAAACACTTGGAAATTTGAAGTTGCGATTAGATCAGAATTAGTAGAAACGTTCAAGCCAAACCTGAACCTAATTTTCTTGTGTAAACAACAGCTAAAAGGCACTGATCAAAAACTGAATATGCTCTGAGAAACTAGCATTTCAAAAGAGTTTCTAGCTGGATCCAATCAGACAAAAAGCACATTTGGAGAGCTGGCTTTTCTACATAATTAGCTGATTACTTTTTCAAAGCACTATACAAGTCTAACAGTGCTTTGCAGTGTCATTACTCCATTCATCTTCTCAGCATCAGTCATTTTCAAACAACCACGAGAAACTCAGCAGCTGCTAGCTCTATACAGAAAGAAGGGTTTAAAACTGCACTGCACTGCTTTGGGCCACACAAGGGGCATTTCTCAAGGGAAGCCATCAATTGCTATCAAACCAGAACAGAAATATTTCATCTGATATTCACACCTCCCACTAAAAATTAAAAGCCATTAAAAAAGCAATCAAAAATGAAGTAAAGAAGTGTGATGTTTAAGTCAACACCTCTTGAATGTCAATCACAAAAGGTATATCATGACAACAATAATGCAGACCTTGTCAATTTATACTGTTCAAATAAAACAGAGGAAAAGCTGTTTATGTTCTCAAATGCAGTACAGTGAATTAGAAGACTCTTGTAAACATCACATGATTTTTATGCCTTTTTCCAGAGCTCCTTGCCGCCACCGGGATACACAGCACTTCAAGGCCTGTTACTGCAAACATCCCTTCTGAATGTAGGGGCTGCTAAACCGAGTCAACTGAGCGGTCCAGCCAGTCTGATACCTAGACTCAGACATGTGGTCTGTGTAAGAGGCATCACAGAAAGGTACAGGAAACGTCATGACACAATTAATGCAATGATCTGCCCACATAGGGTGCATCTTGGTAACTGCAGACAGATGGTGGTTGGGTTTGTAAGCCTAAAGCAAAGATCTGTGCACTTATAAAACTTTTAATCTGTAATGTAACAATGGATGTGCTTATTACCTACATAAATGTCTAATCCCTATTTAAATCTTACTTGCCCTCAACATAATGATAGCAAGTTTTACAGGTTACTTGTTCTGCATAAGAAAACGACATCCTTCATCAGGGCATAATTCCCACTTGTGAGTCACTCCCCCTGGAAGCACATGGTTGCAGGACAAGGTCCCTCCTAGCTCTTTAAGACAGCATGTGTAAAGCATCACCTACATTTACAATACTATTCCCATTTTGTGTAGCTTCAGAGAGCTGCACAGAATGACAGGAACATGCTGAATGCACCTTCCTTCTGACACGCACCTGTTTTTAAATAGATTTTGATTTGCATTTCTGTCCAGCTCTCTCCAAATTAGCACAAGGTCAGGATAGTTAGCCTAAAGGTACTTTCTTACCCAGTTTACAATGAGCTGCCTCACTTGCAGAAAATCACGGAGACATCTTTCAATTGACATGTAATTTCAATGGCGTTTACAAGAAAAATGTGTTGGTGTTACTAGCAATACACTATAAACCCACTGGGGGACTTGCAGATTCCTGCTAACTCTTATTAATTCTCCCAAGAACTCCCTTTTAACCATATTTTTGACAAAATACTTTGAAGGCACATTCTCTCTCCTATTAAATGTCAGGAGTTCCTGTGGAGCCTTGCCAGCCACTGTTTATTTTTGCTCAATATATAGACAGTATCAATATTTCCTTCCCCCAATCTTATTTCCCCCTTTCCCAAAGATATTTCTTCTCTTACTACACAGATCTCTGCTAGTCTTTCCAGGAAAAAGATGACAGATAAAACTTTCAGTAGTATTTCTAGCGGGCATAACAATAAGTGCTATCGGCGACTGCCACACTCCTCAATTAGAAATTGCTGTTTTATCTTTTATATGCAACAGTGCATTTCTGCAAATGTGACAAATTTCTCCTTCAGTACCACACTTGATACCTAGGCTTTGACTTTTCCTTCCTGTGGTAGAGACCATATTCCTACCACGCAAGTCTACAGTAAAGCTTTCCCTTAGTGGGATGAGGAGTTGCCTCACTTACCTCGTCTCTGGATTGTAGCCCAATATGTAGAAAAATGAATCCACTCGGGCTTTAAACTCTCTAGCAGCAAATATGTCAGAAAAATGGGAGATGTTACACTTCCCTCTGAAAGAAAGAATACATTGTATTAGAATCTCATGCTGAACAGTTCAATTAAATAAGTACCTCTTTATTTTGAAGACAAGCCCAGAGCTGCCATGTGCACTTTCAACACTGATGTCACCAACATCCATGCAAACTATTCCACTGATGTCAATGAAAGATTCAGTTATTATACAGCCCTCAAAAGGTACTTGACAACCATTCATTAATTTTTGTTCAGCCAGAAGTCAATCTGAGGCAGTCACAAATGAACAGGATACACTTCTAATACAAAACCTGCCCCCAAATGCAATATATAAGAATAATTATCTGGGGTTTTTTAACCAACTCTGTAAGGCAGCATTATAAAACTCTACTATTCACCTAGCTGAAAAACTATATGCTTGGTTTGTTTTTGTTTTTAAATGGGAAAGTGAATCATCAGTCTTAATCACCACTCTTATGAGGCTGGAGTGTGTTTTCGTGTTTCAGCAGATACATTTTCACATCAGTTTGCAAGACTGCAATTCTTATTATTAGACTGTAAACAATATGGAAAAAAGGAGTTCTGACAGCACCGTCACTTCACTGGGAATAACACCAGGGCAAATCTTATTCCTTCTGTCCAAAGACTGCCTAGACAGAGTTAATATAGGATAAATATTCCCCAAAAAGACCCATATAGTTTTCTTTAACTTATAAAAATTCACAAGGACTTAAAAAATCTTTATTAAATCTACTATTATTATCTACATTATTTATGTTCTAAGTTAAGGCTCAGACCAGCACCAAGGCAATAAAGGGGCACGCCTCTTCCTTCTTGGGCGCTCGTTGGCAGTGTTCGTGAGAAATCCTGGTTTACACATATTCTACAATTCTCCAAATGTTCTATAGATGTCTGCACACCAGTGGAGACACTGAGTCACAAGACTTTCTTTTCAGCAGTACTAAAATCTAACATGAATATATGGAGCATTTCCTTTCATTTGAATCATTCTGACCATTCATTCCTCTAGATCAGGGGTTCGCAACCCATGGCCTAGATCCAGCCCATGAAACAGTGTTATCTGCCGCAAAGGGCTATCCGAGGATTCAAAAAACTGGCAACAGGGCAGAGGTTGTCCTCTGTCCTCTATTGATATGAAACCTGATGCCGTTATATTCTCTATTTTTCTCTTCAAGAGGACAGAGGACAACCGGACTGTCCTCTATGATGGCCACCCTAGATTAGAGGTGCAGGGCTGGGGCAGCCACTCCTCTGTTCCATGCGTCTAAACGGTAGAGCACCACTGCCCTAGATGGACCACCAATTAGTTATACCTTCATTTCATTACACCCAAAGTTCTTCAGCTTTGTAGCAGCTATTATGTAGTAGTTGGTCCTATTTTACCCACTGGGATTCTGAGTTCCTTCGCCTGTTTCTGGTTTTTGTAGAGACAGTAATAGCTTTACACTGGAAAACTGATCAGCATGTCACTGGGTTTCTCTCTGCAAACCTTACATGGGCAAAGCTCTGTTGAAAACAAAACAGCTACATCTGTCAGGTTTCTCCCAAAGCAACATTTTTATATCCACATATTATTGCAAAAGGAAGATGACTAGGTGACCAGTCTTGAAAATTTACTCATGTGAGTATTCTCAGAGAATTCAAAAGAACAACTCTTGTGAGTAAGGGCTGCAAAATTGGATGCTGAGATTGCCTCCTTATAAGTCAACTCCCTTGGCAGCCATGCTCTAGAACAGTAATTTTCAACCATCATGCTGTGAAATCCTTTCAAGGGTGCCATGCAACGTTAGCACTGTTAGATGTGCAAACACAAGTAGCAAGATAAACCCAGATATTTCAAATGGGAATCCACAGGTGCCTATACACGTGCACTGAGGCTGCTCCAACGTGCTGTAATTACAATGAGTCAGAGCAGACTCAATTAATTGAGTCTGCTGGAGAGTGGTAATTACCACACTCCAGCAGACTCCAGTGGCACGTGCATCAGCGTCCCTGCTCTGCAAAATGGCAGTGGGGGTGCTTCAACTAAAGCTCGTTTGATCAACTTTAGTTAAAGTGCTCCTGCCACCATTTTTCAGTGCAGGGTTGCTGACACATGTGACACTCCGGGCACCTTAATCAGAGTGGCTCTCTGAGCGGCTCCAATTAAAGCCAACCCCCTCCCTGAGCACGTGTATAAACACCCCAAGTATTAAAAACATTCTGACCTTGTGGTTTTTTCTAAGATCTTTGTACCAGAATCGCTCGAGTATTTTTCTGCAGTCAAAAACAGTAAAAATGAAGAGCTGGCAATTGGCATATCAATGTGTGCCTTGATTCTAACAAAGGGTGCCTTGAGTTTAAAAAGGCTGAGAACCACTGCTCCAGGGTCATAACACTAATGTATTTTTGGACAGCTGCTGTCAAATTGCAATGGAACATTACCACGGTCTACAGCTGAGATCAACTGTTTGGCCTGACTGAAGCACTGACAAGCCCGTTCATCACTTCGTTTCATCTTAATTTCTTATAAACAGAAACAAAGATTTTTTAAAAATGGCAGCTCTTCTGCTCTCTTTCTTCACAGTTTCCTGTAGCAAGATCTTCAGTGTTTTTCCTATAGAAAACTCTCTGACAGAGGAGAGTAGAAGAACTACCGTATTTGAAATCTGTGGGGGTTTTCTGCAAGAATTAAGATACAGGGAAAGCGATAAATTTTAAGGCAGAAGAAATTTAACTTTCCCTTATATAATGCCTTAGCAAAATTCACCCGAACCAGTAATTAATAACTAGAATCCAAATCTGCTTCTCGCACAATATGGATTTACCCCAACTCCCGAAAACAGTACAGCCTTTCATATAAGCAGGACCAGGTATTGCTACTCATTTCAGGTAAAAGGGACTTGTGTTTAGGACACGCTGGCATAGGGCTCCACAAGCACTTTCCACTTAAAATGTTATACTGGTTACAGTGTGGGACTGGGAGTTGGGAGCACTGGTTCCGTTTTCACACCGGCTTACTGCATGACCTTGGACAGCCATCTGTTTGTGGAGGGTAAGGTAATGATCTAATTTATTACTAAATTAGAACTCAAAGTCAGTACTTCCAGACCTCCCCATGTTTTCAGTGTATTTTTTTTTTGTTACTCCAGTTGTAAGATCATCAGAGCAGTCAGTCTTCTCATATCGGCATCTTGCATGCACCTGTGACAATTACCAGCACGTTCTGCATTTCCTCCCATACAACCTATACCTTTTTCCTCAAAATCAGTCCCGTCCCATCCCCCAAAACTAACATATTAAGCATGGAAGCCCAGGACAGAAGCACCCAGCTTTGACGACAGCTTCAACAGTGCAGCAGCTACTGAGTTACTGTTCAGGCAGTTGAGGGAGTAAATTGTCTTAATGGCTCATTGTTCTTCACTCCAGTGGTGCTAAAGATCCTCTCTCCTTTTTAATGGGCTCGACATTCAACTAATCAAGTTAACCTTTCTTAGTGCAATTTTGCTGTCTGCTTCTGGTCTCTCTCTCTCTTCCTGTTTCAGAACCTTGGAGACACTTTACTTGTTTTCAAAAGCATAGATCCATGCAGGGGACTTGTCTGCACCAACAACTAGAGTTTCAGCTTTAGTTAAGCAGGAAAGAGTGGATGAGTCTGCTAAAGACCTGCTCTATGCAGCCATAACTAAATCTGGAAAAGTGTTTTCTTCTTTATACTGCGCCTTTCAAAAACAAGGTGCCTGTTATATTACAGGCCATGTTGTTGGTTAGAAAATATGGTAATAAAACGCTACTAGGTAGAGGAAGAGTGGAAAGAACTGGTTCGGCTCCTGATTTTTCAAACAGATTATTTGCCTGAACGTCAGCATTTAGAAACGTGACCCCCCTGCAAGTTCAGCTGCATTTTTCAAAGGGGTTAATATTAAAATGTAGCTCATAAATATACATGCAGTCACTGCCACAAATGCACGGGGAAAACCAGAATGAGAATTAAATAAGCCAACAGGAAATTCAGTCACAACAGTCATTTGAAAATATTGAAGTATTTTGTAGCACAAGGCTGATGTGCCGGATTTAAAAAAAAAACTATAACTGCTTGCATTTTATTCTGTTATCACTTTGTTTTGGCTTTTTAAAATATTTGTTTAGGTTTTGTTTTCTCTTATAATGGGAGAAGAGAGGCAACACAGAGGAAGAGCATCTCAAATACTCTCAGAGAAAATTCCAAACACGTTTCAGTTTCCTCAGTGTCTAAGCTGACAATTAAATTTTCAAGCCTGGTTCCATCAAGCCAGCCAGCCTCACATTAGCTTGCTATCCTCTCTAAGCATGCCAATTTAATACTAGAAGGGTACCTTCCTCGAGACATAAAAAGCACTGTGGAGTTTCAAGAGAAGATTACAGTACGCCATTGGAATTTTCTGACTTTATCTAAAACCCTGTAATAAGTCGTATCAAAGATTTTTGTTCCCCTCCCCTACAGCAGAGGTTGCAGCTAATTTGCCTTGAAGAAAGTGGCTTCAGCAAAGTGGCTTTGAACAAAGAAAATGTCTCCAGATGGTTTGAGTGAAACACCATCTGAGCATTATCATCTGGGAGATTATTCGGTTCACATTTTGACAATATCCATGCACGTTTTGGCATGCTGAAAAACTGCTGAAAAATAATGTCTTAGTGTTTCTATTTGAAAACATTTTTAAATAATTGTGTCTTTTCTCTGCCTGGTCAGAGGTTAGCCACTTAAGATAAAATCTAACTGGGTAAAGAGAGCAGCAACCCTGGGGAAGGACAGATAGTACAGAGAGACCAATGCAGAGGTTTGCTACCGCCTGTCTGTAATAGCAAGCTTTTAATGGAGCTCTCAACTGAGCTTCAACAATGACTTCTGCCTCAGAGCAAAAGTCTTTAATGCAATTTATCAGGGCTGCACTAACAGTCACATTTGCAAAGGGAGGTTATTGTTAACGGTGAAATGAAACAGAGAGGAGGGAAGGTGACTATTTCTGCAACAACTAGCAATAATCTACAATTGCAATGATGGAAAACAGTACCCTCCGAGCAGTGCACACTAGCCGAGATTAAAATAAGATTTCAGAATCGCAGCTTCTTTTCAAATTAAAACAGATAACGCAAGTTAATTATTGCCCGAGATGGGAAGGAAGCTGAGAAGTATGCTAATGCTCCCCAAACCGGAAAAGACACAAAAAGGCAGCTCTTCCTCTGTGTTAACAGGTTTTCATTTGGTTGGGGTTTTTTTTTAATTTTACAATCTTTCTCTGGGATGCTGCACAGGGTCCTCTGCAACTTACCTCAGGGCAGCAGCATGGTACGTGTCAACGTAATCTGAAATGAAGAGCTCTCGATTCTTGATCACTGGGTCTGTGATAACAAGCTCTCGTCCAGAGTCTGCAAAAAGAAAATGACACACCGGCTGCAGAATCCCAAACCAGCTACCTCTGCAGTTTCCCAGGCTCTTTGTAGATTGAAGCCTGAGGCTAACACAAACACACAGAGTTGCCAATATGTCCACATTATCCTGATGTTTTAATCATTTGAATATAGTTTTTCTATGGTTCTCACTATAGGCATATCTGAGGGCCTCACAGATGATAAAAAAACTTGTACTTGCCATACCAGTCAGGCATGGTAGCAACGTTTCCCCCAAATTCTACAAAGGGCTCGCTCATAGAAACCCCAGCACTTCGCATCTCCTAAGCGGCGTGCTAGAGAGAAACAGATTGTCTGGGTACAACTGGAAAAAAGTGCCTGGTCTATCAGGCTCTACTGGGTGAGCACCTTCCTCCACAGCCCCTCTCCCCACATCTGCCATGTCTATTATACACAGTTTTCTATATGAGCCTTTTTGATCAACATTTCTATCACCTTCTATGGCAGAGAGAGAAAAAATAGTGAACACTAATGCTACTAACATGGGGGGTTCCTCGTTTTTGTTCAACGACTATCCTATAAAGAAGATTTATTTTTAGTTCTCTGCCTCCACCTCCCTCACCCCCCACCTCTCTCTCCCACCACCCGAAAGCATGAACTATTAAAACAACATCCATTATGGAACTGATCCAGAAACATCACGAGTCACCAACTCTAATTTTTTTAAGTAACTTAAACTTCTATGCCCCTGAGCTGATTTCACCTCAACCCTTCACCAAGTCCTGTCTCTCTCTTCACTAAGCAATGAATGGTATCACTGAGCTGTGATGAACATTTGCTTTCTGGTTTAAAATGGGAATAAAACTCCAGTCCTATGTAAAATCCTAAATGCAACCTTAGTTGTTGGATCACTAATGACATCTTTACAATCCCAACTTAAACACATAAAAATACTTTTTATATGCAGACAGTGTTACATAATCAAAGCATTAAAGTTACGAAAACATGTTGGCTTTCCCATCATGCTTACAACTCCAACATTACATATTTAAACGGGACCAGTAAATACTGAGGCACACAAAAGCGCTCCTCATCATGTCACCAGTAAGGAGAAAATCTGCATAGATCTGTAATGCTACGTGCCATCTGTGCAGATATTTAAAACACAATTGTATATAACAGTTCACCTCCCAAGATCTTCACTGTTTTAGAGACGGCCTCAAAGAACTTCCCAGGTTGCAAAAGTGAACCAAGTTTTACAGCTGGCCGGGGTGGGGAGAATTATCCTGGAAGCCTTAAGCATTCCTCTTTCAGACACCATTAAGGAAACCAATGTTTATTATTTAATTCAAAAAAGAAGGGGGAAACCAGTTAGTACTACAATGTGCATTTCCTTGGCAATGTTATCTGACAAGCCTTAACATGATAGGATAAAGCCAAATTAAATGTAAGCAATAATTCAAAATCGCATTATAGTATGGCAGGGGCACCCCAAAGTAAAAGGGGCTCTTGATTCATCCTTAACGTACCTTGATCTAAATGGTAACTATGTGTGATACCCCAAAAGCACTCAAGAAAGCCCAGTAATTTTATCAGTAAATTCTTTCCAAGTAAAGCAGCAAGGTGTTTTTAGTAATATTTTTTATTGGACTAACACAATGGGAGAGTTTCCAAAAGCTTGTTTAACATTTCTACCTATGATAAAAAGATATTACCCAAAAAACAAAACAAAACCCTCTTGCTTATTGTACATTCCCTGGACTATCACAGCCACAACATCACATTTAGCTTTTCAAGTAGGACATTAATTCAGTTACAATATAGTATAAAAACCGTAGCCGAGATGCATCAACCTGCAGCTATTGCTAGGGATGATATGCAAAGCGAAGTAGACCACAGTTGCCAAAAGACATCATCTTTCGTGTTTTAGCATGTTGTTCACATTGATCGTTCCTTACCTGGTCCAAACGTTTTCCACGGACCGCTCAACATAACCACACGACTCCAGTTAAGTCCTGTACAAAAATAAGTTACGGCTGACGCTATAGAGCATAACTTACCATTCTCATTGTGTCGGTCCTGAACCAAATGCTGATAGACTGAATCTGGGACTTCAGACTGGCGATAGTACCATTTGACATTCATAAGCAGATGGTCCCGTTTACTCTGAAAGAGAAAGTCTAAGGCATTACTGAACAGGAATTCAGATCTTGGCTGCCACAAAAATCTTCCAGAACTCAAGTAACATTGAGCTAAATCTGAATTAAGGAAAATCAAAAATATTTCCATGACAATGAAACCCAGGGGCAGTAGTACTTGTGGCACATGTGCTTTCCAAGCTGAATAAGACTAAAGAAAATGAGCATGCCATTCACATCCATGTGACTCGGGCTATGTACACCTGACTAAACGCACCAAATCATCGAAAAAAATCTCAACAAAAAGAACCATACAAGTAACGAGGTGGCAGTGTCCTTAGCCTCAAACAGCACCACGTCATCTTCTGATCCATCGACTTTTGACAAACCAGAAGCAATTTTAGCCAGACACAAGAGGAGAGAATCACTTCCAGCGGGGCTACTTGTGAACAGCAGTAAAATGAAGATCCTGGAAACCCCCCCAGAGAGGCTGCTTTACCCATTGTGTTGTGGATTTTCTCTTGCATCTTTTTTATGCCCAGAAGAATGGGATGTTGCACATTAATCCCAACATTTAGAGGGTTGGCATATTTAAATGCTTTAATAAAGTCAGATTTGGAAATTCACCCAGAACAATATCCTCACTGAACTGGTGCTACTTTCTTCAACAATCCAACTACTGGTTAGCCCCTTCTTAATCCAAAATTAAAATGTAAATACCGTGCAATAAGAGAATAATTTAAAAAAAAAAAAGTGATTGCACACACAAGAGTCTTAGCTCCGGTGAGCCTTTTAAACCATGGCTAGCTAGTCTTTTCCACCACTCCTGAACACTTAAGGAAACACAGCAAGGCCTAAAGGAAAATTAACATTCTTTCAGAGTGAGGCAACTGCAAGCAGAGTGTTTATTTTTTTGCACTGCGGCTCTCACACCACTTCCAGAAGTGCCCTTAAAAAATGCAAATTTAAAGTTAAAATCATACATGGATTTTTTCCGTCAGGAAGTTCTTGCTGTCCTTCCAGCCCACATTCGCTTGTGATAGCAATGTCTGTGATTATTTAATCAAAAACACACAGGTCTTCCAATTACACACGATTCTCTAAGCCAGTGATTAAAAAACACATGTAATACCATTAAAAAGCCAGCTAGTGGCAGCATTGTGTCAGAAAATGGACCCACACACAGCAATAATACCGTGTGTGCCATACACCATAAACCTTAGAAACATTAAAAAAAAAACACCCCACAAACAGCAATGAAAATATGTCCAGGCTTTATAAAAGAATCTGGATTTTATTACAGTTTTAGAGGAATAGCATACCTGCACTCAAAGATAAAAAAAAAATGTGTTTGATGCATGAACAAACCAAGTCTGGGAGGCAACAAGAATTCTTGCTGCCTTTCAAACCCATAAGTGATCACTGACTGACATGACTACCTTGAAATAAAAACCTAGGCTGCCTAGCCTTTATGAAATGTCTCTCTTTTTTAAAGAAAGGAAGCATAACTGTGGGTCTAAAGGTTATGTTGTCCCTTTAATGCAAGTGCATCATTTTCCTGCTGCTAATGAGAGTTGCGTGCAAGCAGTGAGGGGGAAAGGAAGGTTAGTAGGCAGTAACATCAATTCTTTGAGAGTTCGCTCTGGGAATTCCCAGTTGGAGGATACGTACGCTGGCCTATTCCTGCTAAGCTTTACCAACTTTCTGCTCCAGGTTTCCAACCACTCCCCACAGAAGAAGAGGTTGAGAAGTCGTCTCCTACCAGCTCAGTCTCCTTCAGAGGACAAAACATCCCAAGGATGAAGGGGTGATATTTGAAAGGAAGTGTGAGCATGCAGAGGCAACTGCTTTTAAAAAAAAAAAAAATGTTAAGCATCCTTCCTTCAAGGTGGCCTCTGCATATTTCCATCTGTGGGATCTAGTGAATGCTCTAAACCTCCATGCATGATGAGTTGGATTTAGATGGAAACAGTGCAACTACCCTGCACGGTCCCCAGCCACGACATATGCCCAGTTGAGGAGCGGTGGAAAGCAAGTAGCAGTCCCCCGGGTTTCTAAGATGACACTCCAGAGGGTAACCTGACAGAGCAAGCTAACAACCTGAGACAATCCATTGTGAATAATGCATATAATCTGTACCAGCGCTCTGCTAGATAAATATGGGCTAAACAGACTTTAGGTGACTTTCCAAACACCATAAACCAGTTCACACCAAAAATCAATGCTCTCAAAATATCGGATAGAAAGGATGTTTCCCCAATGCTAATTTGGGATATCAGTGGCCTGATATAAGTGGAACACTGAATGCTCTTAGGTAAAAATGCTGGATGACTGCAAAAGCTAAGGTTTTTTCCCCGAAAGACGGCCGTGAAAGGGGTTCAGAGAGAAGGAGAAGAAAAGAGGTCAGCGGCAAACCTGCAACCTGTTCCTCCAGCAAATATAATTGCAAATTAAAACACTCTCTTCTGAAGAGACAGAACTTTGAGCACTCTCTCAAAGGTTAAAAAGGTATATCCAACATCAAAATTGAGATCTCTTGTGAGAAAGGCTCTCTGACTGGTGGACACATTAACCAGTCCTCCAAGGAGTCTAGCAAGAACAGGAAAGCTGAAGACTTCACAGTTGACATTTGGTGGTACAGCAGATAAGGACACACTGACTGATGACAGACAGGCTTGGGACAAATACTTTAAAAACACCAGAGAGTCCAAAAAAAATGAATGAAATGATGGCAGAGCATGGGAATAGGCTGTTATCTGCTGACCCAAAAGACAAGGCTGTTTCCAACTGGGGGAACATTTGAGTAAGAAAAAGCTTTCTTGGGTTACAGCAAGACAGTCTACAGGCTATATCAGAAGTTAGCCATGTGTGGCAAAGTGGGACTCCCCAACTAGCCACAGTGCTAGTTTCCCCACTGGCCTTTGGGTATGCCACCCACCTGACTCGCCTGCCATGCCTTGTTGTTAATTAATTAGGATATTAATTAAGGTGGGAGGCTGCCCATTCTTGCCCTGATACCAGGGGGTGCTATCTGCGGCTCCGTTCCTCCCCTACACCGCAGCCCAAGCCTGGCATCCAGATGACAGTGCTCCCAGCCTTCAGCCGGACCAAGCTTAGGCCTCAGACACGCACACATTCATACCACCATCCTCTCACTAGGGCCTCTCACTCCACCCTCTCTCACAGGGTCTCTTTCATACATCAACATCTTATACTGCCTTGCTCCCTCTTGGAGCAGGCCCTCAGGCTTTACCAAGTTCATACCTTGGGTGGCAGACACCGTCTTTTTGGGCCTTTCCCGCAACCCTCACCCGGGTAGTGGCAAATTACCCGACCGGGTCTAAACTTGCTCTGACCCCTTCCGGGGGCAACTTTATACATATAAACATACTGGGCTCTCAGCCCTCTGGTTCTTCTCCCCCACCGGGGTCCCTCCTCTCTGCTCCCTTTCTAGGGCACCCCTCACCAGGGTGTTCTTATCCCACACCACGACTGGTGCTCCGGGGTCTCGCAGGGATTCTCACTCCCTGCCCCCACCCAGAGCAGCAGGTCTCTGTGCTCACCTATAGCTCTTACTTTCGACCCACTTGACCTCCTAGCAGTGGAGGACTTACCGAGGTCAGGACTCACCCCTCACTCTCGGACTGAGCCCCCTTACTCAGCCTCTGGCCCAAACTACTGCCTCAGGCATCCGGAATCATACCTAGGCCTACTCCCTTCACTCGGGGCCGCAGGGCTTCCCTCCCTGGTGGGCTCAGGTGGCCATAGCCATGCCTGGCCCCAACTACATCTCCTCAGGGTCCTACACCCCACAGGGCTCAGGTGGCCGCAGCCGTGCCAGGCCCCCACTCTTCCTCCGCAGGGTCTTACTCCCCACAGGGCTCAGGTGGCCTCAGCCATGCCTGGCCCACTACCACCAATGTTGCATGACTCACCTGAAGGTGAGGGCTAGGGTTAAGGTGCCCTTACTCACCTTTCACTGGGGTAGTAACTGGAAACTGGTATTTCCTGGGGGCTCCCAAGCCACTGAGAGCCCCACCAGGCCACCCGCTCCCTGCAGGGTGCAGTTTTAGGTCATGCCCAGGACCAGGAGCCTCCTAGCCATCCCCTACAGCTCCTCCCTTACCTCCAAGATTGTTATGGAGCCTTGCAGCCAGGCAATGTTCCTGCCTGGGCTGCCAGCAGCGAACTGCCCCATTTATATGGGTGCCCACAGATCTAAAATGGCCGCTGCAATCAAGCACCTGCTGGCTGCTTGGCTCCACTCTTAAAGTGGCAGGCACCAACAGTGCCCTGCCACACCATGCCACATCATTAAGATTGCTAGGTGAAGTGACTGCAGAGTAAAATGCAGAATGAGACCATCTGACTGTGAGGTTGGTATAGGATGCAATACAGAATCTGTAAAGCCAGTGGATTCCACATTTGCTCTACCTAAGCTGGAGCAATACATGTATATCTTAGGTGGTTTTACTCCTTAAGGGTTTGCCTTCAGAAGGAAGGTGGCTGGGAAAGTGTGTAGCCCCAAGAAAACCAGACCTGTTACCTATCTCCTGTTTAGAAAAGGGCTTCATGTGTGCCTCGGGCACAGGAGGTACCCTGGCACATCAGGCTGATGACAGAAGCCAGGGACCCCAGAGCCTTCCTTTGGAGAAGTGCTGGATGGAGATTACAATTGCAGCACTGAAGACTTCTGTTCCCTTTCTCCCACCTTTGCAGCATGGGAACAGGATCCTGAACCAGGAATGGACGCAAGGCCCTTCCTGCTTCACAGACCTCCATCAGAAAGCCAGCTGGGAGTCAAGTGTACTTGTACTTTTGTGCCCAAACCACAGAAGGCTCAGCATGAGAAACAACTCTCTGGGGAAGAGCCTTCCTCAATGGCACAGCAGGCAGTTACACATACAACCACAAAGACAGGTCATAAAACATGCTGCTCTTTAAATCCACTTCCCTCCCCCATGTCCCTTTATATCTAAAACTGCAACAGAACAGAAACTGCCTGCAAATGCCCACTTTAAAAACCAGAGGCAGCACTAGAGCAAGAAGTCAGTAGGCAAGCTTTGGACCAAACAAACAAGGAAAAGATTTCCTGGCACACAGCAAAGCCAGCCAGCGAAGGAAGGAAGTGAGGCAGTTAAGAGTGCATGGCCTTGCATAACCTCAGCTCAGCCCGCTCAGTGCTGTGAAGGGTACTGCTGTAATCCCAAAGGGCGCTGCTTCCTTAGAAAACTCCTGGAGCTCAGCAGCACTGCAGGAGAGGACACCTCACAAGTGGGGATATGGAGAGAAGGGGTTCATAACAGTCTTGTTTAATCTCCACTATGCTTATCAAGGGCAAAGAAGTCATGTTAACACACAATAGGAGCAGGAGTCTGGATAGCTGGGCTCTGCTCCAGATCTGGGCACAGATCATCTTTGCAATCTTATCCAAGTCACACAAACAACCTCTCTCTCTCTGCCTCAGTTTCCCAAGGGACATCACATAATTATCAAATGATTTCTTTAACAGGGGTGTTGCAATGTCAGTTAGTGTTTACCAAGTACTCTGAGATATTTGGAGAGAAAATACCAGGGAAGGTCAGAATGCAATGTCTTGCACTGAGGCATGCGGGCCTTGCCCATTCTTTTCCTAAAGGAACCAGGAGGGGTTTTTACTGGCTTGTTTTTAAACAAATCCATGACTGGTGCAATGCCCTGTTCCTGCTGCTCACAGGCTGCCACACCCAGGAAATCCAGGACATCATTTTCTAATTTGAAAATAATGACAAGCAAAGTAAGAAAATGATTGTAGGGAAGTTTGAGGGCAAGCCTGAAGGAAAAGGGGCATATTTACTCAGACCTTTTTACCAACAGAAAGCCAGAGGCCTTAAAGGTTTAGCTTCATCCTGAGTACACAATGGCCTAAACACTAAGGCCCCCTCTACACATTACAGTTATTACACAATTAGTTGGTTAATTGCACAATTAACTGAGACCAGCTATAAGTGCAAAGTGCTTATCACACCATAAAAAGGTCTAACCAGCTATAAAGTTAGACCTCAAAAACGTGTCCTAACTTTATAGCTGGTTGCTATCCAGCTTTAATCTGCCCGTTTAGCAAGGTCTGCCCATGTGACTGGCAGCGTCATCAGCTGAATGGGCTCCCAGCCGTGGGGTGCTCCATGCACAAGCCAGGACTGGGAGTCCTGCACCTGCTGCAATTGCTCAGCTATGGGGGCACACCATGCACCCCTAGGACTGGGAGATCCCAGTGGAGTGCCCCCACGGCTGAGACATTGCAACAGCTGTGGTCTCCCAGCCGCGGGGGTCTGTGGAGTGCCCTAGTGCCCAGAAGCCCCCTCATCTGAGGGCAGGAAGGTGCGATGTACGTGTGGCATGGCAGGACGCATGACTGCATAGCTCATGCATTAGATCCCATTGCGCCTTTACCTGCACGTGTGAAGGGGCCCTAATACAAATTAAGATATTCCAGGTTCTTCGAAGGATGTGAAATGCTTGTTCACGTCCATCTACCGAGGATTCTTTCCCATGTCCGCTGGTTTCTCTTGCTTGTATTTTTTTTTGTTTTCCAAACGTAAAAATATATATATTCAAGGTCTACATCCTCACTGCTTCCCCAGCTACTTTATTACAACTCAACAGTTTCAACAAGAAGTGGCACAGAGATCCAGGTCAGCATGAATAACAGGAGGCAGCAATCTCCAAACCCCCAAAGCAGCATTTAAATGAGACTCTAGAAAAGGCCACTGCAATCTGTGGGCCTGATTTAAAGAGAACAAAAGTTTAAGAGGTGAAGATGAAACCTTGACTGTAGCTCATTTCCAATTTTGTTGGTTATTTCCTCTGCAATTAACATATTGAGGAGATCTCAATACATCTTAACATTTAGAGTCAGTGCTTCCCAAACTTTTCCTCAGCATGACCCCATTTACAGCCCCCTTTCCTCAACAGGACTCCATTTTCTCAGCGTGGCCACTCATTCCCAAACCACAGCCCTCCACCCCCGTGAGGTGCTCCAGGGCTGGGGCCCACAGCACCCTACCCCCAAGCAGCGTTTGAGCCCTGCTACCCCCCCACCCCAGGGGCTCCGCAGCCCAGCAGGTGGGACCCAGCACGGGAGGTAGTGCCATGTTGCTACCAAGATGAGGCACCCCCACTGCCCTTCCAGCAGCAGCTGGGGGCACAACTCCATGCCACTGCTGCTGCCGTGCCCCATCTTGGCAGCTGTGGGGGCGCGCCACTACCTCCTGTGCCGGGTCCTGCCTGCTGGCCTGTGGAGGAGGCTCCTGCCCAGAGCTGGTCCGGCCCTGCTGCAGCCCCACACCTCACTGTAGGTGCAGAAATTTGGGGGAGGGGGCACATGCACACCCTGCCACATCACCTTGGCACCCCTGCCCTGGTGCCTTGTGCTCCCCCACCGCCCCGCCACGTTGCTTGTGCCCCCTCCCCACCCCCAGACTCACCTGGAGGGAGCTGCTCTCCACTGCTGCTTGGCTGACATGTGCATGTACACATGTACATGGCACTCCCCCCCCCCCCCCCCCCAAGTCCAATCTCCCTCTCCCGCTCCCCCCAGCAGCCCAGATTGCTGCCAGCTTGCAAAGGAAAACCCACATTTCCCCACATTTTTCTCCTTTAAAAGAAGAAATCCATGATTTTCTCCGTTAAACGAAAACCCTATTAAAGGAGAAAATACAGTTTTTCCATAGTGAATGGAAAACCCAGATCCCTGTTTATCGTGACCCCATCCACTGATGCTGTGACCCCATCTGGGGTCACAACCCACAGTTTGGGAACCACTGTTCTAAGCGACGGGTCAGCCCACTTTTCAAAAAAAAAAACTCCTTTTTTTTTTTTTTAAATGAAGAAAGAGAAAGGGTTTCCAATATAACTTCTTCCTCCGGCTTTGCCGCTTTGTTGCTTGGTTGTAGGAACGCATGTTGTAGAACTCTTCCTCTGACTTCTTTGGCAAGTCCCATGCCTCAGTTCCTTCCATGTAAAAATGAAGATAAATGCTTTATATGAGTCTTGTAAAGATTCAAGTGCTTTGAAGTGTTTACGTAAGCGCAAAGTATTATCAAGTGTTATCATGAATTCACCCATAGCGATTATCTGAACTCTGCCCTACTACGCAACTCAGTACAGTGCAGCTGTATGGAGACCTCCAGGCTTGCTTCTACCACCTAAGACTGAGGAAGTATTTCCAGGACAAGGAGCCATGCAACAATCAACGTGCCACAGATAAGACCCATATAAAGCCCAAGGAGGACAGCCCCTAGACTCCACTTGAGGCCTACAGCTGTACTCCGGACCTGCATATAAACCATTTGTTTCCATGCCCATTCGGAGATTCGCAAAATAAATCAATCAAATCAAACCAAACCAAACAAAAAAACCTCACAACAACAGCATTCATGTTACAACCTCAGTCCTGTAGCATAGAGAGCTTTACTCAGCCTTCAAAACAACCTAGATATTATCCTGCAACAAGCTAATAAGGGGGGAGGAGGAGGAGTGCCACTGCTGCTGTGGACAAAGCAGCTTTCGCAAAAGATTTTTTAATCCTTAAAATTTCCCAATATGGAGTTTTACAAACTCCTGAAAGAGGATCGCATGGCACAATGCCAAGAGGAACTAGAAGAGCCTACCTCGGGAAACACAGGAGAGGATTACGGCTTCCACCTCCCAGGAGCCTAGGTCAGGCGATTTTTATTTGTTACTCAAGATCCATAAACCTGGCAACTCAGGACCCTGTTGTCCCTGGCACTGGCACCATCATGGAGGGAGTTTTTGGCTACGCTGACTCTATCCCACTCCCATAGGGGCTCCCATTAACAAGCTTCCAGCTAACACCATATTAGTTACCATGGATGTCACGTCTCTGTACATCAACATCCCCCATGAGGACAGATTATAAGCCATTAAAAAAAAACCCCATTATCGCCAATGAGGACACTGTTTTTGTTTCCATTACACTCTTCCATTTTGTCTTCACACACAACTATTTCAGGATTGGGGACTCCCTATACCAACAATCGAGGGGCGCTACCATGGGCACGTGTATGCACCATTCCCTCCAGTATGACGCCCGTTTCCTCTGTAGCTGCCCTCTTCATGCCCCCGATACGCCCAAGGCACATAGATGACACATGGGAAGGGATCTACAGAAATTTCACCATGTTTTTAACAACTTCCCCCCTCCATCAAACTAACCCTGAAATATTCCAGCCAGCAAATTCAATTCCTAGCCTCTAAAGTGAAGTTTTGGGATGGCTACATTGCCACCACACTGTATTAGAAACCAGCCAACTGCCAGAGCTACCTTCGAGCCACCAGCTTTCGTCGCAAGCACACCATTACATCCGTCGCCTACAGCAGGGGTGGGCAAAATGGCAGATCCAGCTGGCAACTGGACTTCACTTCCCGGCAGCCCCTGCCCGTGTCGCTGTGGCCGGTTTCCATGGAGACCCCAGAAGCAGTGGTGCCGTGACAGCGTGGGGTCACAGTTTCCATGGAGACCGGCACCAGCAGTGCTGGTGGAGCGGGGAGCTGCTCTGGGGCTGGGGCTAGGATCGTGCGCTAATGACGGCGTGGTCTGGAGCCGGGGCAGAGCCGCAATCTGCTGCCTACATGCCCCTGCCCGGGGCGCGCAGGCAGCGGGTCGCAGCTCTGCCCTGGCTCCGGACCACGCTGTCACCACTACAAGATCCCAGCCCCGGAGCAGCTCCCCACCCAGCTGCGCGCCCCGCCAGTGCTGCTGGTGCCCGTCTCCACGGAAACCATGGCCCTGAGCTATCAAGGTGCCGCTGTTCCTGGGGTCTCCAGGGAAGCCAGCTGCAGCGACATGGGCAGGGGCTACTGGGAAATGGAGTACGATCCGGCCCACGAGCTGGACTTTGCCTACCCCTGGTGTACAGCCAATCTTTTCATGGCAATAATATCTACTCTGATCCTACCAACTGGGATGCACACCATCAGCATCTGGAGCAGGGATTCCTACAACTGCAATGCAGTCCCCACACAAGCCAGACTCAGACTTTGCACTGACCTGCTCCAGTACCAACCCTGGGAGAAGGACAACAGACACCTACTGGCCGTCACCTACAGCCACTTTGAACACCTTAGACACATCATTAATGACCTCCAACTCCTCCTGGACAGATGGGGCAATCTGTACATGATTGAATGAATGAGCACCAACCTGACATCAGCTCCAGAAAGACATGGAGTCCTGCAGCAAAACGCTTGAACATCCTTGGACACTATACTGCTGACCTCAGGTTGGCTAGACTTAGGCTGAAAACCTTTCAAAACTGACCTGAACATGAAATTGTGGAGCAAGAAATCACCCAAACTAGATTGTACTAAATATGGCTTAAACAGGGACAACACATTCTTATCCTATAACCCAGATTAGCTTTTGTGACTCCTTTGTTCCTATGGGTTCCTCACTTGTTTGCTCTCCATTCAGATCACTCTCTCCATTCTATGCGCTACTCCGTACGTGGCATTTTACAGCATCCGATAAAAGCTCATGCTATATATATATATATATATATATATATATATATATATATATATATATATATATATACACACATTTATTGTAGTTAGGCTATAAAATACAAATATGCCCTGTCTTCTGCTAAAAAAGAAATTACATCTACATGTCAGGTGAGGCCGTTTATACCATCCTGGTTTCCTACCTTATTTAGCAGTAGGAACTCAGTGTCCCTTTGGGAACTTCTCAGTCTCAATCTAGTACAGTGCTTGGATGGATGCTATTTCATCCACTATGTTCCACAAGGCGGTGGCCTTTTTAACACTACAACATAGTTCAAATGCTCAAATTCAGACTCTTGACCAGGAAGGACATGCAGAGACAAAGAGTGACTTGAGAACTTTCCAGGGAAATGATGATTTGCACTGTACTGAAACCTGCCAACAGATTTTATTGATTCCAACTCTATTGACTCCTTTAGGTTGATAGTTTCAGCATGAAGTCTTCTCCAGGGAAAATATTAGATGGAAAAAAATTAGAAGGATTTCACACCACAGAAAACCTCCATCCTTGAAGTATCCTACACTGCTCACTTATAGGAAATAATACACTTTTAATATACCAAAAACTGGATGTGGAAGGTGATGGAATTTAAATTATTTCATGACATAACCAGATGAAAAGTTTCAAATCCAAGTCCTCTGGACAATCACAGATTCACAGAGATCTTTCACGATACAGAAAAAGATGTGATTTTTTTGTGATTTGAAAGACAAAAAGGAAAGTTATTGCAATAAAGGAGGCATTTAAAATGCAATTTAAAAGAAACAATGGAAAAGAAAAATTACCAGCTGCTGGCCCATCAGACACACGCAAAGCAAATGCCCAAATCTATGTTTCAAAAGGAAAGACCAGCGTAGATCTCAAAATGCTGACTTTTGTTTTCAAGCCTTTTGTATCATGTGGTGCGCTTACATGGCATAACATCCCACCGACACGCAAAAAGCACCAACAAAAATATTGCTGTTTACAACTGAGACGTGCAAATAACCATGTAGACATCAATCCCTAGACAGATGATGCAACTAAAAATATGCTGACATATTAACATGCTGCAATCTGTACTCTACTGATATCAGAAAATATTTTTTCAATCACGGCTCTCCATTAAGTACTTTGTTATTGTAACGGCCGCTTTTTGTCCAATTAATTTAAAAGCTTAATCTTGAAAATCATTCTGAATATCTATTCTCCAACAGTAATGTTTTTTAGTCAACCTGATCGTCCAATCTCACTGGAAATACAGCTTGTCTGTTACAATCTTGTTACTTAGATTTTTATCCTCCATTACACTGAAATTCCTAGACAAGCTGTTTTCCCCGCCAAGTTTCCCAATAAGACTATAGTCATTTACAGAGTAGATTGCAGCGTGAGGTGTCAAGATGCCAACTTCTATGATAGACCTTTTTAATTTTTTTTTTTGGAAGCACGTGTGCACAGCAGAGCAAGCTTCTTCTTGTTAACCAGAACATATTTTACATATATCAGCTACAAACTTTCCATATGAGCACTACAGTGTCAGAAATGTATGGAATTTAGAATCAGCGTGCGTACCGGAAACAGCAAAGCCTTGAAAGTTTTGTTGTGTTGGATCGAAAAGGTATTATTCCCCCCTCACCCCACCTCCCTCCCTGAGCAGACTAATGCTGGAATATTTTAAAATGAGACCATCTACTGCCCTTTCCACAACAACTGCAGATACCTAAAATAACAATTACATCAGACTTGTAAGTGAACTAAAATGACCAATTTGCAACACAAATAGCTAATCAATTTCACAATGAAATCATCTTTTCTTTTCCTTCTTTTCACCCACAAGGTTGAACCATGATCAAAACTGTCTACAAAAGCGCCATCTCTTTTGGATTCAACAGAATTCATTTAACAATTGCAGATGTACCATTTTTAATGTGGTGTTTTTTTAAGCATAGTAATTGCTATTGATATTAAAATCTCACATGATCACATTATCTTCCCCAGGTTTTACACACAAATTGTTCAAATGGTCACAGATGTCCTGCAGATTCTCTCCAAGGATTTAAGTGATATCCATTACTTGCCCTATTGAGATACTATGCTAAATCACAACTAGCTTTGGAACCAATATACTGAACACTGGAGATGACAGATGGGCACACAAGATTGTGAGCAGTAGCTATCTCAGAGAGGTGAAAAACAGGGAAAAGGAATATCCTCTGAGATTCCTTTTCAGCCCTGAAAGCCCTTACACAAAGGCTAAGTCTAGAAAAGGAGATTTTAATGTGGTAAGGATCTGAATAACGACCTCTCTCCCCAAACAAAACACTTTATGCATTGCAATGTACAGAAGTGTTGACCCCAGCAGCCAGATTTTATATGGACATTATCTTTTATTATTGTTAACAAATACAAATCAAGCAGGATCCTCAGGGCAATGGTTGTCCCTGAAAAGGAATCATTTTATGTTTCAGGAAACAGAGTTCTAATTATGCTTCACAACAGAGAAAGAACCTGCTGCTAATCAAAAGGCAGTAGCTTTTGCTTGCTTCACTGATTGATTCCCCCCTTCCCCATGTGTGTGTGCGTCTGTGCAGTGAATTGCTACCAATATTTTCCCTCTTGCTACAGAAGGAACCATGTTAGTATATGTTAATTGTCAAATGAAAGCTAGAAATGGTCTTATTAACCCTCTGAAAAAAAAAAGGGGGGGGAAAAAAAAATTCAGAAGCTGAAGAGACAATGGCAAAAATTCAGATTCCTCCTGCCCAAGGGTGAAAGGGTATGTGGGTGGGTTCCAAGAGTCCTCTGGGTCACGGTTCCTTGTCTGCTCCGGTATTTTCTGTACTCTAATTTCTTGACTAAATTATGAAAATATTGAACAGTGGCTTGTAAGCCAAATTAAAGAAAACAAACAAACAAACAGCTTAGAAATATAAAAGTCATTCTTAAAACAAAAAAATACGCACTTTGGTAGACCACTAGGTAATTTATTTAGGAATTCATATCAATTACCATCAATTTTGCATGCATGTTAGTGGCAATCCCAATTATTGTTAGTAAACACAATAAGCTTGCCAAAAAAAAAGGAGGTCCATCAGGATTCTGCAAGGAAGAAGGGAATTAACTCTATTAGTAAGAGTATTAAATATGGCAATATGCTGTTTAATCTTCCCTGTACCTCAAATGCAGCAGCTCAAGAAGGCAGCCTTTTGGCTCTTGTCCTCTTAACCTGAACCAACACAAAGACTGCAACCTTTAAACCTGTTAGTGTTATCTAATGACTGTTCCACCTACAAGAGCTTTTCTAATAGAAACATGCCTTGATGGCTTATCTCAGTGCACAAGCCAGGCCACAAAGAACCGTCGGCTTGATTGAGCGCCGTAATGGAAGGCAGGAAATGAGAAGGCTTGGTTAAGCCGCGGATAATCGATCAGTGTATTCAGTGAAGTGTGAGCTGAGCTGGGAATAAGCTGCTTGGGGTATCAAATATTGCTGTTTCCAGGGCGAAGTCCCATTTCTGTGATCTATGTAGGAGAAAGAATAATTTATTGACAAAACAATATAGGATTTTTTCACAATGTCTTGCTCTTGACATTGTGTGATTGTTTACAGCAAAAATGTCTCTCGTGGCCCCTTCTCCCACAACTTTAATAGATGAAACTGCTTTCAGAATTCATGAAGCCACTTCAGTATGGCGGAAATTAATTCGCAGTCTTTGTCACTAATTCTTCAAAACACCCTCCTTGCTTCTTTCTACACAAAATGCTCACTTTTCTACTCTCCCGTGCAACTCCTCACCACACTTTTGGAAACAGGCAGTTCTGTAAGACTAGCTACATAATTAAAAATAGTTTTCGCTATGCACTGGGAATAGTGATTTCTCAGTTTGTTACACTTTTAATTAAAATTGTATTAACTACATCTTGCTTTTTGTAATGTTTACGTCACTGTTATTTTTACATATAATACACACACACACACACACACATGCATGCCTCTCTCTCTACCGTGTGTGCTCATGGATAGATCTATCACCAACATAAAGCATCAGGAAAAAGGCGTGTATGCTTTGAAAAATTCAAACTATATATGCACACGTGTGTACACACACAACAACAGGTGTCGCCCTACACCCAACATCTTTGAACGTACCAAAATTCTTCTTTATTTCGGGGGTTAAGAGAATCAAACTCAGTCTTAAAATAGGACTGAAAAAAGCTAAATGCACGTGCTCTGTCTCCATCACGTGCAAAACCAACCCTTGTAGATATGGAATAGAAACCTTTTTCAGTTCTTCAGACACAGGCTAATGGCTTAAGTTATATCTAACCCTACAGAAGTATTTCACCAATACAGTCATTCTTGTGCACTACACGAGTAGCAATGCTCCTCGCGTGGATGCTTTGCCCCTTTTACCAGTTGCACTTGGCACAGACGCAGTGAAATCCGCTCCTGTGAGCAAAACAATGTATACGAGTAGAAAGTGCACGTGCATCAGTATTCCTGAATCTACCTAGCAAACTTCTGCCAGCTACCCTGGGCAGGGATCACGCCACTCCACAATCACCACTGGAGCAGCTGTGCTAGCAGAAGTCCATAGAACAGACCTGGCCTCACATACAGGAAGTGCCTTGTGTGCTGTTAGCTACAGAAGGATCTTCTTATTGTTTTGAAGCTATGAACAGCAAATAAAAGGCATCAAGGGTTACACAAGCAGTGCCATATACTAATCTCATTGAGGCCATTGCTGTCCCTTGAGACATGATGCTCTTTCACAAAGAAATACTCCAATCAAAAAGCTATCACTTTCCAAAGTAACTTTAAAAAAAAAAAAATCTTGCTGCTGTGCCCCTCTTGGGTCTTTTACTGACATGAAATCAGCTACGGTTAGAGCTACCATGTTACCTACAGGCTCTTTGTATTACTGACTACCTCTCACAAGCCTCTTAATTTCTGCCCTCTGAAAGCAAGCTTTATCTTTTTATGGAAGCAGATGAAATGCGCCAGGCACAAATGCAAGAACTAGCCCTCAACCATTAGAGTTCATAAATTGTTATACAAAAGAAAGTTTCAGTGAGATGGTTCAAGGGCTAACACTAGCAAAGGAGAACCTTGGACTGGCCCAATCACAATGTTTCGAACTGACGACTCCATGATTTACACACCATGCAGGGAAGTGTTGGCAAGCTTAGTATTTATGAAAGGGCTCCGGGTAGAAGGCAGAACACACGTCCCCTTATGCAGCATCTTCGGCTCGCTCCAAAAAAGTTTCTGTGAGGAGGAAGAGAGCTGTGCATGCCAAAAACAGCGATTTAAGAAAAACCTCTAGCATGCTGGCAAGAACAGCACCCATTCAAATGCTGGTTATTGTTGATTAGAGGCCCCCTCTATTTCAAAAGCATATCCTTAGGCACCCCCACTCTCTATTTCTGCAGGCTGGGCTGGTTATATTCAGAACAATGTCCTCTCTCCGTCTGCCTGTAAATGAATTAACCAGGTGGATGCGTGTCAGCAATTCTGCTCAACACAAGGGTGAAGCTGGCATTGATTATGCTGAATGTCAATGACAGGATGTCAATCGGTGCATTGGTAGATGAGGGGCCAGACGAGCTGGGGCACATTAAGAAGAACAAAGAGAATTCCAAGACAAAACCTGCTCAGCGAGGAAGCGTTCTTCTGCAGTGTCTGCAACACCAAAATGACACAGACCTGCATCAATAATGAAAGAGACCATAAACAAAGTAGAACTCTGAGCTAGATTTATTAATCCAACCTTGAAGAAATGCTACAAATAAAGTCGCACAAAGGGCCAATGGTAAAATGGCTTTAATCCATTTTAATCCGTGGTTGGTAACGGGTACAAGATAGGTTTTAAAGTAAATACACTGCTTTTTCACGCTGTTCTCCTCTAAGGCACGAGGCTAGGAAATTATCAACACAAAGCATACTGTTATCTGCCAAAACCAAAGCAAGCAGGAGTGCTCCAAGAAAGCCGCTATTTAAGTTGCTGCTCCACATTAGAAGGTATTTGTGGAACTGCATCCTCTGCCACGTGTGTAGGACTTGCATATAAGCCGAGTGAAAACAAGCACAGACTAGAACTGATCAAATTGAGGCAGCGCAATAAAAACTGAACAAGCAAGAAAAATCAATCTGTCAAACCAACCCCACGCTCTAGATGGTCATGATCTTCCTAAGGGTATTCTGAACCCAGAGCTCAGTTATTCCAACCTCAACCTCAAAAATAAACTGCCTTTGAAGTTTGCACCTGATTTAGCACTACAGCCTGTTTTCCAAGTTGGAAACCTAGCTTGTTATTTTGGCCTTTGCTATGTTATTTATCCACAGGCCAAGCTGCAAAGGTGCAGAAAACAAACTGTGTGGGCCACAGAAAAGTCCAACCTACGGGCAAAGAAAACAAGTACATCTCAATTTAGCCCCTTCTATCCTCCCCCTGCTGCCACACTGTAATTACAGAGGGAAAACATGCATGGTAAGCATTCAATGTTGTTTTAAAATATGGCCTTTTACAGTGACCAAAAGATATGTATGCTGTGGCTGCTCTAGCTTGAGTTATTCCAAATTAATTGTACAGTAGTCACATAACATAAGCGATCAAAAGACCCATGTAGGTGAGCAAACATCCTCCCAGGAATTTTGATAACTTTGTCATCTCAAAGCAACCCTGATTTCACTCTTTTTCATCCGGTGCTGTGATAGCTATGAGAAGGACCTGAAAGCACTGTATGCCTCACAATATCAAACACCAGCTGTTGTGTGTGTCCAGGGCTTTCCACCGTTAAGCAATGCATAAACAGAAGATTGTATATAGCTAACCTCACATTTTCAAGGAGAAAAGGACGCACCAGCATATTTAAGGTGATAATCAGATGAGTTTTCTGTTCCATTTAAAACAGAAGCCAAAGTATTTTTCCTATAAACTTTCAGCTTCCCTGGAAACACATTTGGTCACTAAGGCAAGATCCAGCAAGAAGTCTCTTTTTGAATAAACAAATGATACCTAAGTGAAATGACAGTCTCTAAAACCCACTGCAATCTCATATCACAAACAAAAGATAATTTCATCTTGGCCAAGAAAAAGCAGCAATGCTAAAAAAAAAAAAATAACTGACTTACCTAAAATAAAACTATCATAAGCTATTTCACAAAGGGCATGGGTCATTGCTTACTATCTCATTTAATCCCATTGTGGTATCTTTCTGCTCTGTTTCCCTTTTATGTTCTTTGAATTCCACTCTGCGGTGCATGGTGTCAGATGAGCTGAGCAGAAGCATGCACTAACCACATTGTTACAGCACACAACTACACAGGAACAAGCCTGTTTAATTATAGCCATCAGTGCTTGAAGACAGTGTGTCCACCCTCCCCCCCCCCCTTTTTTTTTTTTTTTTTAGTGAAAGCTTCTTTAATACACTAAAGAGAAAACCTTTACCTAAAAGACTTGCTCATTTATGGGAGAAGAGAGGCAGCAGTCTATATAATCTACCTGTGCACTATACAGTCTTTACCACAGTCTGTTTTATTCTCATACCAGTGAACGCACACTTTTAGAAAACCTGCAGGCTTAGCCAATGTTTAAACTACCTCCGGCTACACAAGTGTAGGTTGTAGCCATGCTGGTTTAAGGACATAGGCGGACAAGGCTCCTTGGGTAAACCTAATATCTTGTATTAGACCTACTCAAATAGTTGGAAAAATTCTTAGCAAGCTGTTGGGTTTAAATACCCTTCATTGGGCTGAGGAAGGGTATTTACACCCAAAAGCTTGCTAAGAATTTTTCCAACTACTTGAGTAGGTCTAATAAAAGATATTAGATTTACCCAAGGAGCCTTGTCTGCCTACAGCTACACACACACACACACACCCATATCACTCTTGAACATGACTACATACACATACCTGTATTAAAAGTGCATGAAAACATTGGAATCATTGCACCAAATACATCAAAGGTCTATTTTCCCAATTTCAATCAGAATCAAACATCAATCAAAAGTACATGAAGCTACATGGTGGACAAATATAATGGTGGACAAATATAAAACAGAGCAGCCCAAAAAAACAAAACAGAATTTTTCTTCCAAACCTTGGTCAGTTAGCAGTCGGGTAAAGCTCACGCCCTTTCAAAAGCATATGCTCATTTACAACTGTCTAATGAAGATGTGGACATGCTCATTAAATCACACACACGCAATCCACTTGCAGCAATTTTCAGACTTGCCCTCCATACCTAGTGGTAATCCATTTCAGTGGTTAATAATTGGTTGCTCTAATGCACTTTCCTCTTAGAAGCTCAAATTTCCAGCCTTTCTGTTTTGTAGAATATCACCTTGTTCTTGTCTAAAACAGTAAACAGAACCCAGATCAGTATTCAGGATCCAGTGACCTCTACCAGGTCACTCCCCCAATGATGGTTTCCTCCTCTGTAAAATAGGTGTACTCATCTTCTCTTTTGCAGAATATCGAGTTCTACTTACGGAAAGTGATATAAAACAGCTGGCTATCATTATCACTGCCCCTACCTTTGTAAGCCATTAATTTATTTTAATATCAACCTCTTTTCAACTCCTCTAAAGAGCCTTAATCTTTTCAGACCCTTTTCATACCAATGTTTCTTTCTGCACCTCCAATAGTTTTGTCATCTCACGCTGAGCTCTTCTATATCTGGGGGGTGGGGGAAATGCTTTTTTTTTTTTTTTTTTTTAAATAGCATGACCAGACTTGAACATAGTGTTCCAGGAATGGAAAGCCAACTATTTCTGACGCCATTTATAAAATTTTCAGTATTCTTTTCTGCCCGGTTTCTTCTTATAAAGGCTTTTTCTTCCCTGGTGTAAACTCCACTGCACACTGAGCACAGATTTCCAATGACCTGTCCACAACGATATCCACAGGATGCCACCCCAGACTCACACTGATAAAACCTTCATACCACACTAAGCTATCACAATTTCACACATGCGCACACAAGTGTGCACGCACACATGCACGTGCATGCCTTTCAGTGTTATTTTACATAACACAGAAAAACAAAAAGGTGCTGCAAATCTCAGCTCTTCTTCCTCCAAGTATCATGCAAGCTGCATAACAAAACAATAAAAAGGGAGTGAGGGTGAGATTCATTAATAGACTATAATTAAAATCACTATTAAAGAAAGCAATAAGAACTATTTTTGATCACGGCATTTTTTGCTCATGTTTGCTACTTCCACAAACTCCACTTTGATTACAGATTATGTCTTTTCCACAGAAGCAAATTTGGCAGTGAGCTGCTGACAAAGTATTGATAGCAACCCTCCTTAACACACTGCCTTATTAGCATTTCTATTGCTGCACTGCACACGATAGGCATTGTAAATCAAATACACTCAGTGTCAAGCACAATAAGCAAACAGTTACCTAACAACTAATGGTATTACAAATGCATTTAACTAATCATTGAATATACACTCTGGTAATTAAATTCCATTAAGGTTTTTAAGTTTTAAACCTAAAGAAAGGCAACGGTAAAGTGAAGATCCCACTCAGAGTATGCCTGACATTTTGCCATTAAATGTCATTTGTTGTATATAGTTCACATCTAATTGCTGAGCACAACCAGCCACAGCATCTATCACTTACATTAAAACAAGCAGTGCACAGCAGTGGGGCTGTTTGAAGCCATCATATACAGTTTAAATAGATTTCTCACCTTTTAAATATCAAGGGGCCACATTTCCCTGAACATCTCACTAAGGGGTTTGCCCTTTTAACAAAGATAGCTACCAGAGTTGAAAGGATAAACAGTCAGAAGACAGTTTACTCTGCAAATCCAGCGGAGAGGATGAGTGCTCAGATAGCTGCTAAAATATTATCTAGTAGATCAGGGTATTTTAGAGTGAGTGGAAATATTTGAACAACGCTACTCAAGTGTTCTGCACTGGTGAAACTGGCACTAAAACACACACCAACAAAAACAAAAGCTATAAAACACAATACTTGGATATTTCACCAGCATTAGCAATCACTGCCAACAGCTGGTAATACAGAGAAACAAAGGCAATTTGAAAAATTAATGCCTGGAAAGCAAACATTTCCTCTTTGCAGTTTGTCAGAAGGCATAAACATTTAAAGAACTGACACTTTAACACAAATGAAAATGAAGCCACCTATCTGCTGTAATCGCTAGTGTGCATTGTTTTGTACAAAAAAAAAGTTACCCGTCGAAGTCAGATAAAAGCTCAGCTTTCCACACCAGCCACAGATGCTTGTGTTTTATGCATTAAAAGAGCATGGTGTTTAGCAGATAAATGAAGCCATGTCATGACCTTAATTAAACAAACAGAGTAAATAATTACTATATAACCTGAAGGAACTATTCAAAAGTAGAGCAGTAGATTTAAGCAACCTTAAACAAAGCAAGAGACCAGACACTTAACTGTTCAGGAAATTTCTACAGAAGACTGTTGATATCTTTTGCCACATCAATAGTTGGCATTAACAGCACTAGGCTTGGTATTTGTTCTTTGTATCTATATGTAAATCAATACTAAATAAATAAATCCAAAACCAGGGTCCACAGGCTGCAATCTAATCTAAACCAGTAGATTGGAAAAATGGTCTCCATTCATCTGGAAATCACTAGATATTGAAAATGTTAAATCCAGAAATAACTACACTAGAGGACAACATGGACACGTTTACCTGGTATAAAAGGAAAAAATGTTCCAAGGAAGACTTAGAAGGAAGAAGGAAATTTAAAAAAAAAAAAATCCAACCTCTTCCCAAGTGTTGAATGTCACAGAAAAAAAGTGTGTGTCCAAGATGTTATGATGTTCCACTAGCTCATATAAAGTGCACTGAAAACAGTCTACAAATCAGAAGCATTTTTTTAAATGTACCCACACCTATACGACAACGAGCTGCACTTATCCAGCATGAAGCTAGATGCCGTGGGCAGAGTGCCAGTCCAGTCAGCCTGATACAACGGTACTGGGCTAAACGCGTGACTTCTGCAATCCTCTCTGAACAAGGCCGTGACTCAGATAGCTCCAAGTATGGATAACTTTCAGTTTTACCAGCCTAGGCAAGATATGAACCAAGGACATGGATGTCAAATACTCTGCAACATATAACTACTCCCCATAAAGCCCTTGTATACTATTTGCATTACGTTATTTAGGCACGCTGGCAAAAGACAGATCTTTTCCAAACTTCCAATACTGGTGAGAAAGCAGACCACGTAACTCTTGTAGGTTTGTATTTTTTCATTGTTCTGGACAAAACAATTTATACTGAGCTAATCGACACAATTCTTAGAAGATTTATTAAAAAGCAACAGGACACCTGATGAAAAATTTCTGTGTGTAACCATCGTTCAGAATTACAAAAGCTGGCGGAGTACCTTAAACAAAGGAGGGGGTTTTCCTCTTTAAGAAACCCAAGTAAAAATAACTTTCAGTAAGCAAACTTTCCCCAGAAAAGGTCCTATATGTTTATTTTAGAGAGCAAGCTAACTGTTCAAACCAGATTCTTCCCCTGGCACAGAACTTGCCCAGTGCTCTTTAGAAGAGGAAAAAAACCACAACCTCTCTTTAAACTTTTTATTAATTTAACAGTTAAAACAAGGGCCTTTAAAATGCATGAAGGAGTCTGACTTAGAAATGAGGGTTAAAAGACTATGCAGCTGGTGCATCCTGGAATAGTGTGCAGAGCTGTCCATGTCTCTATTTTGGAGGCAACAAGTCCACTCCTCCAACGGGGCTTCCTCCCACATAAGCAGAGCATCTATCTGAAAGTACAACGTCATTATATTATAACGCCCATTGAAAACTCACATGCCCTTGGGCTTTAAGCAGCAAAAAGCAGCTGACACATCAGATGTAGAAGCCCTGATGCCACTTATGACTGAAGACGGCATGCACCTTAACTCGGGAGGCAAGAGGACCTGACTCTAGTAGGTGATGAGTGCTCCGACATGGAGGAAAAAAAAATGATTCCATTTAGACACAATAATTTATGTTATGACAAGCTATTGTTCAGCATTTATATGCATGAAAAGCCACAGCACTCATGCTAAGGAAAGAGAAGTTTCTACTAGGTACAATACTAATAGAATATTTTATATGCTCCGTGATAGAAAATCAAGTGTAACTGGGCATTGGCAGCTTTATGTATTTACATAGTTAACGTTTCTTGGATGCAGACAGGCTTCAAATACACTCCCAGCTGCCTGCATGCCCGGCCCAATACCTCTGCTGACAAACAGCACCCTTGCTGTAATTTTCCCCCTATATTTGGCATCAAAAGGCAAATGTTAACACCAACTACATCTACTGTGTTCGACTTCCCCTTGGGCACCAAAAACAACCAGCACATAGGGTGGAAGGGCGTGCAAGGGACATGCCCTGCCTAATCAGAGGTGAAGATGATGCGGTAGACAGAATTACACTGAGTAGCAGGTTACATAGAAGCGAGCAGAGAGAGTAACGACGGCTGCATTTTCCAGATGAAAGATTTATGATGATATTTTACCACAGTTCATGGAATTTTGCACTTCAGAGTGCAAAGATTTTAGCTGAGAGATCCAAACCACGTCAGAACACAAACGCTTATATTAGAAAAATGTTTTGAGCTTTAAAAAGGAAAAAGCAGCCACAGAAGCAGTGCCCAAAAGTGTTACACAATTTCCAAGGCCTTTTTCTCCCCCAACAAATTTGCCTGGCAAAGAAGAGTTGCTCTCAATCACAGTATACCTTGGCCATAACGATACCCCTTGATCATGAACAGAACGCACAGAACCTGTAATACTTGAGTTCGGAGCAATTTTGTAAAACAAATATGCAAAAAAAACCCCAAACCCAACAACACCGCACAACACAGGGGCAGGGAAACTAACAACTGGAAACAGCCAGCTCCCTTTTTGTTTAGAAACGGATAACTTTGGTAATAGAAATGTTATGAAACCTATTAAAAGAAACTGCATTTTTGCACTAGATGTCTTGATTGTTATCCTCCAGCATGTGATATTATAGATTACGTACCTTCCTTAACGTTTCAGTGGGTCTACGGCTTAAATATATCAAAGGACCAGAGCACCTAATTGCTTTCTTTAAACATGAAGCCTATGAAAGCACAGATTGAAGCTGGTCCTCGTTAGCAGGCCCATTTTCTTCTCTTTAAATTCACAGAGGATAATTCCCTTGAAAACAGTCACAGCATTTTGGCAATCCATAAAGAGGAAGTTCAACAGCCTGAGGTCACTAATCATAACTACAGTAGATACAGAGCATAAATTATGTCTTTATGCTTCACAGTGGTGAAGCATGTATATTCTTTTATCTTAATTACTTGAATCTTTCTATAAATGAAATATTCAGGCCATGTTTGCAGACACTAGGGTGTAAACAGCTGTAATTCATTCCTCTAAAGAGATGTTCCATGTATTAATGCTGAATCTCCTTTGCCTTCTTAGAAGGTTATGTTGAAACTCCCCTTTTACCCCCCTCTTCCCAGTTTTGTTTTTCTACATATCATAAACCTACAAACACCATGCGTGTTTATGTCTTAGCCCATGCTGCACAGTAAGCTATGCACAAATCAGCAGCGGCACTACTGGGCTGCTGTTTCACTACCATGCCACATGGCCTTACTCAAGCCAAGGATCCTTTGAGCACTGGAAGAGCTGTTGAATGCACAAGGCCGCACAGAATTTATTCTGCATGGTCTTCCAAACAAATATCCTCCATCCAGAGTTTGCAGAAGAAAGTATTTCCAGCCACTTAAGCTGTAAAATGGAATCGAGGCGTCCCAAAATGCTCACTTGCTATAAAGAACGACACCCGTGGCACATTAATGGCTGCATCTCTGAAGAGAGCTGTAAAAAGTTTGGTTCTACCCACATCTGATTAACTGCATCTTCTTCACTTGCTTTTCTACTGAAACAGCGTGCTGTGAAGAGAAGGGCAAAGGTCGGCCTTCAAGTATTATCAGAGGAGGAAAAAATCTTCTCCAAATTGCTTGAATTGATTGGATTCCTTCGACTCCACAAACTGAAGTCAAAGAGATTCCCTTTTTTCTCAACCATCACGGGGCAGTATCTGCCAGAGGTGGCATCTCGGAGTTCAATGTGGTATGGGACTTGCTCGGTATCTGACCTGCCAAAGCCTCGCATTCACGAAGAATGGTGGTTAACCCACTGCACTGAAAACTTGACTGCAAAAGGGAAGAGGGTGTGTAGTAGCTCTCCCCGAAGATGTTGCTAGGAAGTCTGGAAAAGCTAGACCTGGAAAGCTCGATCACCTCTGTAATGAAGTGTCTGAGGAGTAAAGGGAGATCCTTGGAAACAGAACCATCCTCTCTCTCTCTCTGGGCTTCTCTCATTTGTATCGTTGCCGGTCAAAGCCCAGTGAACTGGGGCTGTAGCTATTACATTTATGCAATAGGGACGTGGCATCAAAGATGTGCATCTTCCTTCCACATCCCTCGAGTGAGGGTGGAGGGGGTTTCTCCATCTAGCCTCTTACATCAAAGTACCGCTCTGGAATCACAAGAGAGATGGCTCAAGAACACTGCAACACTAGGTTAAATGTATAGCACTTCCTGCATCTCCTCTCAACCTCTGTTATCTCCAACGGCTTTCAAGGCCTAATGAATGGAAAAAATAATGAACCAGGACTACAAAAGACTCATTCATCTCAGGCAATGACAAGTTAGACTAGAAAAAATGAAGGAAGCTGACCTGATAACCAAGGGGGAGGTGCAGAATTTTGACTGGCCATCTGTTTGACATGCAGATAACCCCATTAGTAAAGGGGTACATCTGAGGAACGTATAAATATTTGCAGAAGAGGGAAGGTCAACGGCTCTAATTTCACCATCTGCGACTCATTTAAACCCACTGGAGGTAGAAGGACTTCCCAGGACGTTTCATAAACATTCAGCCTCTTCAAAGGAATGAAGCTTGATATGACAAGTACATGAGACACTGGTAAATGAAAAGGAAATTCCTCTTACTGTTACTAATCTCTCGCCATACCCAAAGTTCACTGGTGCAACAAACAATAAATTGTTGAAGAGCTTAGTCATATGGCAGGTGTCTCATGCTAGGAAAGAAGGGGACTTACCTGATCAGTTCTTTGGAAAGCCCTGTCTTGGGGCTATGCATCCTTTCTTCCAGCAAGGGAAAGTATTGCTCTTAGGCAGGGCATGCTTCTTGCCCATCTTGTCTCAGGTTAGCAGTGCAGCAATAAATAGCGTCTAACAACAAAATAACTGCAACCCAAAAAACCCACAGATGCAGCCTGTCTTTGGCTAGCCAAAGTGGCAGGATAAGGATATGTCAGCCGGCAGATAAATAATGAGGAACTGCAGCAGCAGGGAGGAACGACCTGTTTCCACCAGAAGCTTATGCTAGCCCACACATCAAGGCCTCTAAAACAATACCCCAAAACTCGCAACCAAAAGGGCAGGATGATGCCCCTCTCAAGCTGGTAAATCCAAGGAGGATTAAAACCACTGGATCGTGTCCCCAACAGAAAAAGGTTGGAAGCCTTTTATGTATTTGATGCCTATCATCTTGCCACTTCTCATGACTGAGCACGCTTTCAAGATCTAGGTTTAATCAAAGCAATATTTTTATTCAAGTTTTCAATTACACAAATGCCAATTTATAGACTACCCCATTTAACACATGCAAAGATCATTAGTTTACCCAGTCACATCAAGAAAGGCTACCAGATCATCCTTCACCATCTCCAACCCCTCCCCTCTTACAAGTCCCCTCCCTAAACACTTTTAAGTAACAATACGCTTGGCAGCAAGCCCAGCTAATTAACAAGCCCAGGTTCTAGTGGTCTGTGGAAAGACAATCTCACAAAGACCATTTAAATAGCAACTGCTTCTCCTTTTCATGAAGTGCACTGCAATTAGATGCCTCTTCTGATCTCCCTTCTGACAGCCGCGCAGTGAGGGAGACCCCACAGGTAACCAAGTCCCAAACTATTTAGGACTTTATACATGGTGACCAAGTGCCTTAGCTTTCCCTGTCTCCAAGGAGCAAAGTATCAGAGGCTTAGGGAGGGGAGGCTCCAAAGTGCACATTTCATGCTCTTCATGTAATACACAGTTAAGCACGCAAAGTGTTATATCTTTCATCAATTTGGATTTCTAACCATTCTTACCATGTAGCCTAGGACAGAATTGATTAGAACTATAACCACCTAATTTACAAGGTCACGACCACTGATGATGGTAACCAAGCCAGTAAGAGTGGTAAAAGGTTCAGCTCATCTGGTCAAATAGAGATGAAAAGGATACCCTTTTGGCCACAGCAAGTATTTGTTCTTCTGGAAGCAGCCATGGTTTTTAACAATGACAGAGGACTTGAGAGAGGACATGAGTCATGGACGGCAGGCACAGCTCACCCTCATGTGTTCTTCTAGCAGTTTCCCATCATTTCTTCTACACCCTCAGCCCGTTTGACCCACATCTCTTCTCTGACAAAGGAGTTACTTGTTTCAAATCACCAGCAGGTCCGGCGTGATGGAATGTAGTTCTCCCAGTCTTCTACGCGAACAACGTGCCATTTGTACCGCTATCTGAGATCTCCATCAAGATATTCAGTGCTAAAGGCAGGTTTCTGAGGCAGGAAGAGAGAATGCATCTTCAAACAAAAAACTTGTCTGCTGCACTAAACGATAACGATCAGAACGTGGAAGCTTACTGAAGACAATCCACAGGACCATCATCAACACTCTTGCCTCCCACTACTAAAAAGGACAACCGTGCGCATCCCCTACGTTAACAATATGCAGCACTCGGCACTTCCAGTCCACGTGCGTTTCACGCACGTGCTTTGAGCCATTTCTTTTGCATTTCTCCCAGCTCGCCATTCATGCAACTGCCACGTTCAGCCCACTCCGCGAGTTGCAGCTTCCTTCAGCTACCCACCGTTTGCGCCAAAGCTGGTTTTCTCACTTGTGAGGCTTTATCGTTTAGTACTCTGAGCCTACACGCTTCTCAAATTTCAGATGAAAATCTTCACTTCAAACACCACCACCCTGGGTTTTGATAGCATTTCTCATATACAGAGCTCAACAGAGGTCCCCGCATCACAGAGAAACTAAGGCACAGCATGGAGAGCTAAAACCAAGCCAGTGGCAAATCTGGGCAGAACCCAGGTCTTGAGACCCGGTCCAGTACACTATTCGTTAGGCCACAGGAAGCCCAAAACCAGTCCCCTCCCTAACCAGCATTCAGTTCTGATCAACTACTCCAGCAGAACACACCTGCTTGGTTTTTTTTACCGCTTCGAAGTTTTAGCTATGTCAGCATGCAATTTCCGAAAAAGATCCTTACATTTGCCTGTTGCTTATACCTTGTGCTGAAATTAGCCCTAGCATTCTGCACAGAGGTGCATTTAAAACAGGAAAGGGAAAACGCAGTTTGTTATGGATGGCATCCTTCACATGAAGTGCGAGAGCACTGTGTAGAGGGAGCTGGCTGGAAAAGAAAATGCTTTACAAAGAGAGACCTAATATACACATGTACAGAAAACGGGAACAGAAGATGAAAGGACAAAATAAAATTAAGAGCTTTTTTTTTCCTACTTAAATGCAGTGGGGATATAAATAAAGATTTTAACTGTGTCTGTATTCTGATTGAACTTGAAGTATGTAGGCAAACAAGTCACCAAAAAGACGACACAGGTTTTTCTTTTATACCATTAAAGAAATTCAGCTTAGGAAGCGGAGAAGGATACTCATGCACTGCTAATTTAATTAAAGAGTTATTTTCCTTTTAAAAACCCTCTAATGGCCCAAAACGAATACAAGCTGATTTAAAATCAATCACTTTAATCAAAATTACAAGTTTAAATTCTCCACAGATCAGTATTCACTGTTCAGTGACTATAGAGCCAAAAAATGTGCATGCAGCGCATCAATATTTTTTTCCCCATTTACTCCTGATCCAACTTAGGGAGAAAAAACCTGGTCCTCCTGTTTACTCAGGTGCAGATGAATTTTACCCCATGCCCACCTGCACCCTCAAACACAGCTCTAGCAGCACACAGGGCTTCTGAACAGAAGAAAATTTCACCAGAAAATGACAAATCCCCGGGGGGGGGGGTCACCTGCTGGACCCAACTTTACATATTTTTGCTCAGGGCACAGTTTGCTTCTAAGCAGTCTAAGCAGTTCAGACACCATCTCCCGAGCTCAGAAGACAGTGAAGGATCCCCCAAAAACCTGTGCCAGCTCCTAAATCCTGGCTGTGTCATCTTCAGCCTCGATCTGCCTCTCTCCAAAGTTGCCAAAATTTCTGCACATCCCTTAACAAATGGCAGCAAGCATTTTTAAGAAACAGGCATCTCTTTGTGCTGATTATCAGTACTGCAGTAGTGTCTATGGACCCAAAGTGCTGGGAGCTGTAAGACTACCACCAAAAACCCTGCCCTGAAGGGCTTGTGGACTCAACACAAAAAGCAACAGATATGAACAGATAGATTCTGGTCACAGTATGAAAATCATAGCACACCTGCTGCCTTGCTACTGGCAAGGTTTTTATATGCTTCCAAGTAAGGAGAATTTTAAGGAGGGATGTGAAGAGGGATAACAGGTTGGCTTTGTGCAGCATCACAGGAGTTCCTCCCTGCTCCGGGGACTGTACAGCAGGAAAGACTTGTAGGAGAATTTAATCACATCTGGGGCTAAGCACAACAAGGCAAGTACCTTTAACTGTCTTCCTCTGCTTATGCATCTCACTAGAGGTGAAAGCAATCAGGACTCGTAGTAGAGATGGTATCTTTTATTAGACCAACAAGATTTTTGCAAAAAAATAAAAAATAAAAAATTCTTCAATTGCAAGCTTTCAGACACAAACACCCTTCATCAGGCATTGAAGAAAAGATTGTAAAAGTTCTCCTGGGTAGAGAGGTGAGGAAATCATGGGGAGGAAGCTGTTTTGCTACAGGTCTGGGTCACACCTTAGCTACATGGGTTAAAATCTTCTAGCTTGAGTTGATTTAGGACAAAAGAATACAATCGCTATATGCTTTGAGTTCATGTATCCCTCAGTTGGGGACTCCATTGGTCTCTCTTTTCCCCAACTGGGACTACTGAAGGAAAAGTGTCGCATGAAAAAGTGTCAGCCACTGGTTATTCCCCCTCCACCATCAAATGGCTTTGGAAACTGTTGAAATGCTGGTGCAGACTGGACAAAACTGCTGCCACCACCAGTACAGAAAGCATGACTGAGACCCGCACGTGGAAAAGTCTCACTTCTGAAAAGCAGCTGAAAAATGCTTGTTTTGTACATTCTGAATTATTCTCAACATAGTCACCATGTTAATAATCTGTATAAGCACAGGCGGGCACTTGTCTTTTGACACCTACATGCACCCCCTTCAAGCAGAATTTCACAGCTCTGAGCATGCAGAAATGAAGCATAGTTGCCCAATGAAGTCATGGCTAGGAAAAGCGTAGCTGGTGGCAGGATGTTTAGTATGTCTTACACATCCACGAGCTGTACTACGTGTGAGCATTTTCACTAGATAAGCTATCGGTTTACCCTGAACAGCAAGTTAAAGCAAGCCAGCAAGGTGATCCTTCCCCAGGAAACACAGCCAAGCGAGAATTAAAAAACATTACATTTTAGTGATCACAGTGACATTTTACTTTCCCTGTAAAGAAAACCAATTTGAGAGTGGGAAAACAAATTTCTCTAATGAATTATCTTTAGTGACTTATGAAGTGTAACAATGTATCTTTGGAGACTTAATGCAGACACAAAAAATCTGACAGTGCTCAAGTACCCCCCAATGACCAGAGAGAAAATTTCAACTTCAATAATCCTAAAGGTCAGAAACATTATTAAACATGACAGATGCCCTCGCTATTCAACGCTAAAAGACAAGGCTAAATTCGTTCCAACTCCAATTGCTCTCGATAGCTGTAAAACTGCAAGTGTACTATTTAATTTTTTTTTTTTTTAAACGCACGAGGAACACGTTTTTGTTTGCTTTTGTTTTGTCTTCCAGACAGCTACTGTTTTATTTAGCAGGCAATTATGGGAACACCAGGTGTAGGAAACGGCAGTGCTTCCATTGGGTGAACACAGGAAATATGACAGTAGGGAATCAGAAGGCAAAAGGGGGTGGGTGCTCTACTGTGACGAGGAAGAGGTTTGCATAATACAAGTGCGGACAAATAGATTTGACCAATGGACACAAATAAATGTGTGCGAGTTCTCTGCAGATACAGCCAACTGCTGTTATTTCATTAGTGGTGTTCTCGTGGACAAATTAAGGGCCACGTGTCTCCCTCTTGCTAACACAGTATGACAAAAGTACTCTAATTATATTCCACCACCATGAGGCTTAATTACCTTTCTTGCTTCGCTCCTCCCCCTTCCTCCAGTGTCCAATTCTCCCCTTGGTTTATGAACTAGGCAACAATTTTGGATCTCAGTGGAGTTTGTTTTGGTCTCATGCCTTTCTCTCCTTTTCTTTTCTTTGTATTAGACTACTGCAGAACGAGCTTGGAGTTCAAGTTCAGTTTTATTTAAGTTCCCATCGTTCTTAGAACTCCCTTTCTGGGTTGCTATACAGAAGATGACTTTTCAAAAGAGCTTTTAAAAAAAATTGCTTAGATCAGAAAATTGCTCCGCGTTAACAGCCATCATTAGCTGCTGCTACAAGGCAGAGTTCGCCATGTTCTCCGTCAGGCCCTGCAGAACAGATCGACGCAGGCAAACTGGCAGCTCACCACTGGCAGCAGTGCATGAAGTGCAAATGGCTTTTCTACGGTGGGAGGGACTTCGCTGGAGCCAGGGAAAGAGCTCACACAGCTCCTTTGTTGCAGTTGGGGGTGATTCCTCAATAGCCTCCAGAAGGGCTTTTTATTTATCAGCTGGCAAAAAGCCAGCAATGAAATTTCTACGCACTGGCCTTCTGAGTGCTCAGTGGTGCAAACTCATCAGCAGGTGACAGCTAAGACAGGGGGAGGGGGTCAGAAGGAAAGTCTCCCTAAATGATGGCTTTTTTTTTTTTTTTTTTTTTTTTAATAGATTTATCCTGACTTCTTAAAGTCTCCAGACCATGTGGGATGACTGAAGAAGGAACTGGGGTTTAACCCTAAAAAGGAACTAGGGTTGAACCCAGATTTTCAGTGATTCTGCTCATATTATAAATGCTCATATCCTCTGTATTAAATCCCTGAGCTAGGAATACTGTCTCCCTTTTCCAGAGATGATTTTGTAAGTGTTAAATAAGAAATTTCCACTCTTCACGGGATTAATTTTAGGTGCACTGCTGCAAGTAACACTACCAGTGCCCAAGCAGGAACATGGAGACCCTAGACTGATATCTTTAATTAACAGAAGGAAAGTCATTAGTGAAATTTTACATCGCAGTCAGTATCAAAAACCTGCTTGCAGATTCTTTCTACTCAAATTTCATATGCTGTACACCAGCTATTTAAAAACTGCTGGTTTCTGCACTGGTTAAAAGGACACAGCAAGCAGGTACCTTCCCCCCATCCCCAATTTCAATCACTGCATTTGAAAGGATTCAATTCATTGTGCTAATGTAACATTTTAAAAGCAACCAAAGGAGACTGGGTATTTAATATGAACAACAACCTGTTACCAGAGAAGAGAGGGAAGGGAGAAAAATAACCCTAGCCTTGCCTGCATATCACTGAATCCTCTGTTTAATACTGGTATAAAAATACAAAGTGCCATCTTGGCAAAAGTAAATCAAGAGCTCTGTAAAAGGAAGGGAATTATCAAAAGGGATTCATAGGCAGCTGGAATAATTTTAATACAAAATACCCAGCAAATCTCCCTGCACTGCTGACAAATCACCAGCTGAGGTAAATCCCAGATAATGAAACATTGTAAGAAAGGCTCTATTTAATAATTTAGCCCCTGTCAAGGAGTTTGTATTGATTCTTGTTTTCAGCACAGGGAGAGAATGTTATCTTCAGCCTTACAGCTCAATGACAGCATCAGTGAATTTAATCACTGCGCTGCTCCTGCCATGCAATCCTTAAACTGTCACCTCTGATTCTTTGTCATTCCTTGTTCATTTCTTCATAACCCCCCCCATCTTCACCGGGATTTTTTTCCCCTACTTGCCCCTCAGTAACCACGGCAGCATTTCAAGCGCCTCACATTAAAGGTAGAAGTCAATCCTCATTTGCAGACTAAATTTTTTATTCTAAATAATTTAATGCTGCTTCAAATGGCTCGTCCGTTCATCTCTTTTATTAACAAGTCTGTGCAGTATCTTAATAGCAGACTTATCCTTGATGAGGGTGGTAATCGTGCCAATCCTGGGACATCTGCTGTAGCAACCGTTTTAGAAATAAAAGAGAATACAGCCAAGAGCAGGCTGAGGGGAAGGGGGGAAATTTATATGTATATATAAAATCTGGGGGAAACCAGCATCAGCATTTTTTCTACACCAAACTGGAAAGGTCAAGCAGCTTCACAACTGGCCAGAGGAAATTAGCCATGCATTTATTTTGGTGCAGTACAGGAACAGAGGGTCAATTCATCTACAGGCAGAAAGAGGCTATTAAATGAATACGTGTTTGTGAGTATACCTCCCCGCCTTCCCCCTCCAAGGAAATCGCCATGCAAAAGCATCATCTATCATAGAAGTATTCAGATAAGAACCGTGATCCAGTATTTTACATTACAGCTAAAATGGGGGAGAGGGAGGAGGAATGGACTTTGTCTAGTTCAGAAAGCCAGATTTCCTTTAATTTTTTTCCCCTTCCAGGTAAGATACAATTCTTTCCATTTTATAACCCTTTGGATCACAGCAAAATGATCCCACAGGCCCTTATAGCCAAGGTCATCATACACAGATTTTCTATTACAGGGCACTAGCGGCATTTCACAACTGTCTTTTTATGCACTTCTGCCTTTCCATCCAGACTATAAATTGTTACAGGGCCCTGGGGCAATCCAGCTGTATACTCCATTCAAATCAGGCTTCAAGGAGAAAGCATCACAGTCAAGATGCTTCAATCAAGTAAACATACAGGCACAAAGGGCAACTGCATCACAACTAATAATGTTTTCTTTTGTATGGCAAATGCACCACTTTTTTGTGTTTTAAAAGCACTGTAAGTTTCTCTCTGATGCTCAGATTCAAAGTGTAGCCCATTAGCATTTTAAATAGGACACCAAATCAAATCAAAACATGATAAATCAGCAGCATGCTGCTAAAATCCATTTGCTGGGCGGTTCAACATTTTTTTGGTAAGAATAAAAGGAAAACCTTAAAAAGCAAATTTAGGCTCGTTCATCAAACTGGAATTTCAGACCAAAGAAAAGGTATGAATCATACTGTTAAAAGGCAGATTTGCAGGACCTCTTTTCTTCAGATTCATTAACACATGCAGTAGTCACATATGCCTCACTAGTCAGCCCACCAGCTATGCTTGTCTTTTGGCCATCAATAATAGCAATTTTTTGACATTTTCTGAAGTCTTCCTGTTTTTTTCTTCTCAATATCCCACAAATGCAAGCAAAGAACAAAAACACCCTAACTTGTAAGTTGTGTGGCTGAAAGCGGGTGTACTTTTTCTTTCATTCATTTTCTGGATGCCTCCCCTTGCTTTTTATGCGTTTACACGAGATATTTCTTTATTGTCTTTTTTTTAATTAATCCATTCTTTTAGATTCAGTATGCATGTAAATGTAAGGCCCTGCTTGGTGGTTATACTTTATTGCTTTATAGAGGAACCATACCTGCATATGACAGTTTCTCCCCCGCCTCGAACCAATGCTGATTTTTGCTACCAGATTTTACTGAAATGCACATGCACACGCATGCATACGCACTCATGCGTACATGCACACACACACACACACTTTCTCTCTCTTACTTTAAGGCAACCAAAGCCCTTCATTACATTACACACCTAAACTGGACAAAGGGGCCATCACTAGACACAACAATACAAATGTTTTGTGTAATAAAAGCATATACTTATTAGACTAGCATGTATATTTTACAACGCTATTACTACTGTTGTGGCCTTATACCTATATCAACCTCTCGTTAAGCAGGATTAGGAGGAAATTTTCCCTGTAGCCAAGTGATCCCAGAACTGTCACTGCAGCCGTTTCTTAAACTACTCCTTGAAGCACCCGAGTCATGCCCCGGAGAGGACATAATACTGAAGTAGACAGGCAGGCGCAATGCTAATTCCTACATCCCACGGCAGCCAGCTAAAAAAAATACTTTGCTAACATCATTTTTTTTCTTTTTTTGCGGGGGTGAGGGAAGGGAATGAAGCTAGTGTAGTCTCATGTTGGATTTCCCACTCAAATACTGATGCAGATATGTTCATCAAGGCAGGTTTAACTGTATTTAATTTAATGTGATCAGGGAGGAAATGCCATCCAGAAGTTAATGGTATTATTACCAACAATTTGTGGATGGCATTTGCCTGAATAGCAGTAATTCAGGTCTGTCTGCTTCATTTGAGACTGCATTAAAGGAAAAATGCCACAAACACATATTGCATTTGCCTATGGTAGAATACAGAGTTGCTACAGTGAGATCTATACTGCTGGAGACTGCCTACCAAAAACTGTTTAGGAAACCCCAATACTAAGAGATAATCAACTGGCAGAGACAACTGATGCCCTAACCAGCTACCCCTCTGAACGGCCTGATCTGGAGGAAAACAGGAGAGGATTTCAACATGGAGGCCTTAATGCTCTTTTCTCAGATCCTATGGAGGGAAAATACAGAGGTTGAAGGTAGGAAGGGAAATACTATTGGCAGAGCTAATCCTAGACCCACTCTTTAGAGATTCAAAATCCTATCCTCCCTCTTGTATTTCAGAAGGGAAAAAGGAGTCAAAATTAACAAGATATGACCTCTTCTTGACAAGGCCTGGACTTCCATTTAGGAGAAGGGACTATTATTACGGTAAGCTGGCGGGACGCTGAGAAACCGGGCTCGTTTCCCCAGAAAAAAGACAAGACAGATGACGAGGCCTTCAGGCTCCAAGGGCTCTAATGAGTGGTAGGAAGAGACACTGGACTTCCCTGCTATTTATTACAAAGTGGCAAAAGTACAGATCCTTAATTTTGTAGGAAAAAAATTAAAGAAGGCACACATTCCAACTAGGGTTCAAACAGCAAAGATACAAGAGTAAGCCTAGTAACATTGCTCCAGTGTGGATGTAGTTTGCATTAATAAGGATGTAATGCTAGAATATATTTAGTTAATTTTTCTGAATATCCGAGCCGTCCCTAAAGTACGATGACTGCCTCGGGCTCCACACTTTGGGGAGGGCCCCGTGAAGCCAGGCAGAGCAGCCACAGCCCCTTCAGCAGGTCCGTCCTGGAGCTGGTGGCTCAGCCCCATGCCGCGGAAGAAGCACGGAGACCTTCGCTCCTCAACCCCTTGCCGGGGTACCACAGCCCTGGGACCCGCACCCCGCTAGGGTCAGCTCTGCTGAATACGAACTTGAGTATGGCAGAAGGTAAAAAAACAAAACAACACAAGCCCCCTTTTTGTTCTGGGTCCTAAAAGGAAATTATAAATATGGCATGTGTGACAGCAGCATCGCTGCAGAAAGAACTGTATCGTCATAAATTGAGTTTGACTACAGAGCGTTATAGGATTAAGTTAAAAGGAGCAGATGGCAGTGCAGGAGGCAGCCCTTAAAGTAAATATCCTCAATAATATATCCTTAGAGCACGAGAAAGTCTCAGAAAAGTGGTTACATGTGAAAATGGGATATATTTTACGGAGCGTTCCAGCACGAATTGCCTTCCCTTAAATTATATGGGCAAAGAAACCTAAAAGCTGGTAGGCCTTAAAATTGCCTGTAGAAAAGCAGCAAAATGACCTCCGCATTGCAAATGAACCATTAACCCACCTTCATTTTTCACAGCCCACTTTGTTCCTCTTTTGCCTCCCTTGTACTTACTTATTACTAAGAGGCATTAATTAACACCACAACAGCACAGTGACATATTCCAGTGCCTTCCCTTACTATTTACCTACCAAGTAATACCTGTTATCTAGCAGCATTACTGTTGCATGCCAAGAGTAACGTTTAGAGAGCTTCATCCCAAGATATCCACGGTGCGCTCCAACGTGCAGGAAAAGAAATGTTTTTTCTCCCAAGGTAAAAAAAGAGCATGGGAATAGAAGAGAAAACAAAGTTAAAGCCACATATTATCTTGCCTAATCCAGGCTCATAAACGACTGCTTACAACTCCTCTCTCCTCAGTTGTTTCAATGAGTACTTTCCTGTTTTGATTACATTTGGCAAAATAACTCAATAGCTAGCTGGGGTTTAATACCGTCGGTGTTTTTGCAAGAGGCAGTAAATAAGAGGGAAGGAATAAAAAACAACAATAACTGAGTGTAGACTTAAGGTCAGTCATAACTTTCTACTCAACCAAAAGTCCAAACACCACTTCCTGAGCCCCGAAGGCCCAAAACATAACCAACACAACAAAAAGGGCTGGCACAAAATAAAGCTAAGAGACGAGCTCTGGGGCAGTCTCTGTACAAAATAACCCAGTAAGTTACTTATGTACACACAAGCATCTCTCACAGCCCTGCAAATAAAGGACAAGGGCTGCTTGGGTTTTGAATCTGTAGTGTCCAATCAATTCCACATCTGTGCAACAAAGCAAACAAGGAAAGCATTTACAGTATGCAACTATGCCCCTTATAAATGGACCCACCCTCCCCCCACCAGGCAGAAATCACTCTTCACAAAGAGGCAAATCATTTACAGGTGCTGTGGCCACTTCAGTAAATTTAAGACGACAGTGGGGGGGGGGGGGGCAGGGAGGGTGGAGAAGATGGCAGCCTGTTCCAAAGAACTACCCTTTCAATTTAACGTTTCAACTGTGCAATCCTCAACAACAGAAAACATGCCAGCAAAATTAACATAAATGCAATGGCTAGTGAGCCACTGCAGCAGTGCTCTGCATTCTTACATTTCTGTGCTGTGTCACTCCAACAAAACCGCTGCCTTGAGAGTACACCAAACGTACTGGCTAAGAATGGGTACTGTAAAGGATCCAACTCGCATACAAGGGCATCTTGTTCTTCTAATGGAGAGAAACACAGGTGCAACAAAAATGAACGACACGCTGCGGTACAGCAGCACATTCCCTTACAAAGAAAACAAATGTTCACTTGAAGCCCGTTTTACAGCGCCGCACATCTTTTCGCTTTGGAGAAGACGTCTGTTTCACTGCCATGTAATTTGTATTTAAACAACCTGGTATTGCAAGCAGCTGGAAAAAATCATCCTTGTCCAATCAAGAAGGGATTCATACAAAATATTTTCCATTCCTATCTTTTGGCTTCCTTCTCCCCGCTCTCCGACTAGTCTTCAAAAGAAAACATTCACTAGATCCGCTTATTAGTTATTAATTCAGAAGTTAAAGGTTCTCGTAACATAAATCTAATTTCAGCTCGCATATCTGCAAGTGAACATTTGTACGTTCTCAACACCTGCACGTTTAAGCCGTCATTAGTGTGCACACACATGCCCGTGCTAAATTTATACCTGAACACTTACATCGAGAAACTTAAATTATGATGCAATCAATGCTCTCCTATAAAAGCTAAATTAACAAAAAATAGTCTATTAGTGAAGACATCTGGTGTATTATAGCAAGAAAAGTTAATGATATTGTCTGGAACCCTGTAATCAATTTTTTTCTCCAGCAGCTCTATCATTACACTGTATTAGATCTGTGCGCGCCTGTGGAATTTATTAGATCTCAGCGCATGGTGGAAGCTTTGCCAACTGGATCTGGTTCAGATCAGGCTAAAATGGGTTTGGCAGCACTCCTCGACTTTAAAGAACAATCAATAAAGTTACCTTTATGCTGCATTGTGTCAACTGCCACAAGATTTATGGGCTTCCTATAGAATCCCTTTCAAACACCGTGGAGATGGCTTCTTAGAGCACTACCAATCATCTTTACATTTAAATCTCCAGTAAACAGAACGCTGTGCTGCTAACCGAGAAATATTGGTAATCAATCCCGGGGACTCAGTCGCACAAAATTAATGCAAAGAGAAAAAGTTTGTCGAAATCAATGTAATGGGTAAAATTTACAACCAGTTCAGCAAATCCTAGTTAGTGAGCATCACAGATATGGAAAATTCAGTAAAACACAAAATATGCAGAGAAAGAATACTGTCTGGTGGGGAAAGGACATTTGCTACGATGGTAGGAAAAGGTACCTGACTATAGCAGCACCACTGACTGGCCCAGTACATTTGTTCATCTGCCTTCTGAAAATACATGGCATCAAGGAATAAAAGCAACATCTTTCAAATATTGTTTCTGCCCCTCCTTTCCATCTTTAAATTCTCCAAACTTCAGGAGTTAAAAGTCTCCTACACTATTGCAGCTGGGTTTTTAACCCAGCACTTGAAGCTCTCAGCAGGCAGCCGGCAACTGAAATGTGCAAGTGCGAGTTTTCACTTGCTCTCAGCTTCTGGCTACCAGTGGCCTTTTTGAGTAAGGGTCAGAAGAGTGTAAATAAGATAAAAGATTTAAAACATTACCCTTCAAAAAACACTCCCTGGTCTTTCTTTCAACCCCCAAATCTTTACTTGGGTCATAAGAAAAATGTGTGGCATTTCATACAGGAGGAATTTTCTTTCTTTCTTTTGGAAGGGATTGCCTTTCTCCCCCTCAAATGTCCTTTTATGGCAAACTTGTGTGCAAACAGAACTACATTTTTCCCCCACAAGTGTTCTTGTGTTAAGATGCACCACAGAGTCTTTCAGTTTAAGATAAATATACATACATCTAAGCTTTTCTTGCAAAAGAATTTGTGGAGTCAGCATCTACAGAAGACACAAGTGTGCATAATAGGAGAGGATAACACAAATCTCAGATGTTTAACCAATTTTGTAAAATCCAGCCATTAAACTGAATCCCAAGACCACAGCCATCCTAAAAATATAACACAAGACCACAACAAGGCGTCAGGGAATCTAAACTGCAGCATAACTACGGCCAGATTTTCCACTTTTGCAAGGTAAGTGCGTTTGCCACTGCCACGCCAACCCCTTCATTTCCACACGCTGAGCTGAAGCAGTGATTCTGAGCCACATGGAATTACACCATGCACAGTATTAAGAGCCTCATTTTCTTAAGTGTTACACGCTCGCAACTCCAAATGAAGTCAAAGCTCAGCAACTGTGAGAATCAGGCCTTTAGAAAGATACTAAGAAAGAAGAAAACACTGAGAAAAAAAAAAAAATGAAGATCCCCAGGATCCAGCCTGTTGTTTCTCAGTTAGGATGTATGTTAGGTCTAAACTGGAAGTGGAATGGGCAGGACAGAGCTGTGAATCTTTAGGGCTTGGATTCCTTGACCACAACTTTCGTTTAATGCACAAAAAGGCAAGAGGGCACTCTATGAAGCCAGTCTGAGTGTTAATCTTTCATATGCCCATGAGCCATGTGTAACCCCAAGATACTTCAAGTTTTCAAGAAAAGTAAAGAGCATCTAGGGAGAATAGAAACTGTTCTTGGTTCTTCTCTGGGTATAAATGCTCTCACGCATGCTGCTAAGTGAGAAGAGGGTGTTCTTTTGTGACATCTAATATTTCCCAAAGATAAAACACCCTCCACTCCACACTACATTTTTTAAAAGGCTCTCAGGAACAGAACAGTCCTAAAAGAGTTGTTTGCAGTAGGTGAAAAAGTAAAGACCCCATGAAAGAGGCACAAAGGATTATTGGAAAGGGAACATTATGGCCTGATGCCAAAACCAGTACATTAAAAAAAAAAAAACACACAAAAAAAACCCCCTTAAGCCTAAAACCAGTATGTAAAATTCATGTCATGCTTTTTGCTTCTTTCCCTACATGAAAGATAAACACTTCAGTGCCAGCAGCCTGGCATTCACAAGCAGCCCTTCAACACTGAATCAATGCATATTTATCCAAGTACAGAGAGGAAAGAGTGTTAAGCATTTCCATTTTTCAAGATTTTAAGACATGTTTGTAATGAACAAGAAAAGACTATATTTCATAAATAGCAAAACAGTCCAATATACTGTTTCCTCCCTCTATCCCAAACCCACTCTTCCACCTTAGCTTACCCTGATTCTTTCCTGAGCACCTGAAACCATGAACGATGCCGGAACATACTTGTAACAGGCAGTGCAACTCCTAGAGGGACAACCTGTGTTTCAGAAACACCAAGAGAGTACAAAAGCCATCGCTACTACTTACTTACTGGCACCGATTCCCAAAAATGCAATGGCTCCTACTTAATCCAGTTCACAGTAGATCAAGGCATTACACTTCAAAACTTAGTTCCAAATGGGACTAGCCTGGGATAAAAATGTTCACTCATGTCTGCTCCCACCAAAGGTATATTCAGCCTTTGCGGTAACTTTTTGTGCTATGCTATTAGCTAGGAGTAACAGAGGATAGTTGGCTTTACAGTATCATAGCTACAGCAAATATTAATATACACTTTTACCACTCACTGCACCCATATGATAATATTCTAGGTCCATCCTCTGTCATCTTAACTGCAGCATACCATAAAAGGAAGGTACTGTCCTGAGTTGAGACGAGAACAACCAGCATCAATCAAAGACTGTATAAATTAATTTAAAAAATAGATTGCAAAAGAAAATACCATGACTACTGAATTGAAGGGTCTGTCTACCATAAGTAGGGATCTCAACCCCCTGCACAGTGCCCCCCCAAATTGGCAGAGTTTTTAAATATGCCCCAATTTTCACTTCCCCAGCAATCAGCAGCAAACGGCCCAGCTGGTGGGACCTCTCTGCCAATCAGGTGCAGGGAGGGCAACCAGCAAAGTGAAAAACATTAAAGGAAAAGCTGCGGGGGGCATTTCCAGCATGATTTACAATGATCCCTAACTATAAGTTCACTTTTAAAAATGATTGTACATCCACCACACAGAGTCAAATTCTTGTACTTGTACTGACTTTTTGATCCCCCAAAAGTAGCCCCATTGAAAGCAGCTGGGCTATTTCTGTGTTAAGCAGCTATTTAACATAAGCAAAGGTATCCTATTGGTTGTGTAAGTTTAGAAGCGAATTAAAAAAAAGAAAATGGAAATGGCTAGTATTAGTAGTCCCAGCTTACAGATACAAGCTGCATTCTTCGAAGCTTAAACAGCTACTGCTCCAAAAAAAGAATGAAATCCTGATGCCACTGAAGTCAATGCAAGTTTTGCCTCGGATAGGCCAAATAGGAAGGGCCCTATTCCCTCCAGCAGCGCCTGGGGAGATGAGGAACAACGGCCAGAAGCTGCTGGAGCATCTCCGTGCAGCTCGTCTATCCTCAAGGAGGGGCTGCAGCTGCTGCCTACCTTTGGCAGTCCAGACGCAGAGGTGGCAGCAGATGGGCAGAAGTTGCTGCTAGGTGCCAAAAAAAAGCAGGACTTGGCAGCGGGCACAGCCACCTCCCCTCACCGCTGCAGCCGCCTGGAACCCACGTCAGATCTGTACTGCAGCTCCTCCCCACCGCCACCACCAGTGTCGCCTCCGGGCCTGCCCACACCATTCCTCCCTCCCCACTCCCCACCCAAACTGTCCCTGAATACCCCAAATCCACTAAGTCCCGGCACTGTCCACACCTTACACCAGCTCCTGCCACGCGCCGGAAGCAGCGTCAGGTGGGCACTGGCATTAGCTGTGGATGCTGCCAGCAGGTTCCAGGTGGCTGCAGCAGCGAGAGGGAGGTGGCCTGCCCAGCAGGATGCAGGTGTGTGTTGGAAGCTAGTGTAAGCTCCGGATGGGGCCGGGACATGGGAGCCCGCCCACCAGCAGCTGGAGCCGCCAGCTCCCCACGGGCTGGATCCCATGACTTTGCAGCCACTCACCTATAATCAGTTGGTGGGCCATGTTTTGCCCACCCTGCACCATGTTGTACATAATGCTTTATTTCACAACTCAAAAGGGTTATTTTTATGCATCCATGAATACTGAAGGTGACAGGCAGCACAGGAATGCCAGAAACAGAAGAGCACAACTACGATCCAAGACACTGCTCGACAAAGTCTTACTAGAATTGCCAAATCACTTTGTGAGTGCCTCTGACTCGCATCACCTACAACCTCTAGTCCTGGCTTGAGTTTTAGGTACAAAAGAAGAAAAAGCTTGAAGTATTCACTCCACATCTCAAGTGAGAAGCCTTTAAACAGTATGTTGGGGAATCCAATCCCCTGGGGCAGCTCCAGCTTGACCTGCTAGACAGCACTATCCTCCCTGAGTGGGGGCAGGACCTTTGGGTCCTGGGTGTTTCTCTCCCCTGTAGCCCCATGCCACAACTGCTTCCTACCACAGGTGCAGGCTCCAGGAAGCCAAAACACCAATGTCCCATCGGCTCCCCCCAAACGCACACAACTTACTACTACTAGCTCCATTTTATCCTAACTCTTGAGAAGCAGTTCATGAAGAGACTAAAACAACTCTTACTTCAGTGCTGTTCTCCAAGCGAAGCAAAAATCATAACCAGGACAGCAGTAGAGACATTTTACAAAGAGAACAACAGGAGCAGCTAAAGTTTTATCACTGGAATTTAATAACCATTGGTGAGATGTAATTGTGCTTCAGGAAATGAAAAGAGCTGTTCCTCTAGTATCTCGTTTAGCAGAGCTGATGTGTTAAAACAGGGACTTGTAGTGTAAGTGTAATATAGTAATGTGAGAAAACATACTGTTATGCATGCTATGACAAGGAGAGATGGAAAGAGCATGTAAAGAGGATGACGCTGGTTTCTTTCTTCTCAGCAGTGCAATCTGGAGAGGAGACTAGATGCCGTTCCAAAATAATTCCTGGCGCTTGCCATGCAAGCTTATCACTTCCAAAGGTGGTATCAGCAGCTCAGTCCCTACAAATCCATCAAGCTGAGTCTCACCCTGTGCGTCTCTTGCTAATTCACTCCAATATTAGCAGAGGCGAAACAGCAGAAAAGTTTTAATTACACCATCAGTCATTCTGATAAAAAGTTTATTAAAGTGAAAGTGGGAAAGTCTGTTAAATTAAGATGTCAACCAATTCAAGATTACATCTGAACTCTTCTTTTGGGTAGTTTTCCCATTCCTCCCCTCCCCTCCATTTTTCTTTCTGTTTTTGAAGTGGGGGAAGGTTTGGATGCTTGACTGAAATTACTGGGTGTCAGACTTTGTAGTACTGTGAACAATTCAGTGATGAATTGAGACCTCAGATGAAGGTCAGAGCCTAATTTAAACTCCTGGGTACATTTCATGAGTACATAATGGCCTGCAGATAACTGGCTAACCTAACTTGCTCAGTGCTAAACCGAAAGTCTAGCTGTGAAATCCACGCTCAGCTCTGTCTCCAACCTGCTTTGCCATCTTAGAGCAGTCACTTCACCTCTGGGGGCAAAACACAAAGCTCCCTCTTCTTCCCATCCCTTCTTGCAGCAAAAGAAACTGGAAAGAGTCCTGTGCCTGGACTGTACAATGAGCACTGGAAGAGCACTTAGATGAAAGGAATAGTTACTAAATGAATAACCTAACTGTGCAGCCAAACCCACTTTTACTTTATGATAACCAAGAAGATAACATACTTAATTAGTTGGTGACATTTCAAAGCTGTTGATTTTTGATTCCCTGCTTCACTCGGCATGCTTTACTAAGTGCAAAACAAGATTGTGTTTTCTTGCTAGAATCTGACAGGGGGAGAAAGAGATTAAGTATCCTTTCCACTGTACCTCTTACCCTTTCCCCCACATCAGTCACACCAACCTTGGCAAACGTAATGCAAATCCATTCTGTTAGCCACACCAACATCAGGTTTCTTTTCTAGAAGATCATTATGCCTGTGACTTCAGTGACACACTCATCAGGGGAATTAAAGAGTCGGTGAATAGGAGAATAAGCATACATAAGCTATATTCTTTCCATACACAGATCAAGAGAATTGATATCATTATATACTCTGCTAGTAGGGGGAGGAAGAGTAAGAGTAAGACACAACACTATGTGAGATTTAAAAAAAAAAGGTATCAAAACATATTGCACTCTGCTTCCCACATTGTTTTGCAGACAGCTTTAATATGTTGTACTAGACCACTACTGACAACAGAAGCTTCAGCTTTTATTGCTGTTAATACCCTGAGCAATTACTGTAACTCAGCAGGAACTTCTGCCCAGAATGGCAACTATCACATTGTAATTCAGCATTTCATGAGAGATTCTGTTCAAACATGAAGGCACCTGCTAATGTGCAAAAATTGTACAAATGGGGCTTAACGCATTATTAGAACCTGGTAGATAAAAGCCAACATTCACATTTTTTTTCCCCTCCACTCAAGTTTTTTTTTCATGGTGTAACAGCATTATACTTGTTAGAGATCACAGCAAAAGCAGCAAATGTGAAAGCAACAACAAAAACTTGTTCAGGAAGCAGGCAACTGCCAGGTTTCAGAGATGCCAAGTTGTGAAAATTACCTAAAAAGATGAGTACTGTAAATAATGGAGAACTGCAGGCAAAAAAAAAAAAAAATTCACATGGACATCAATATTGAAGCTATCAATGTGACAGGGGAAAGGAAAGAACATGTTCTCCTGCTCTACAGCCTTGCAAAATTAACCAGAAGGGAGGGGGGGTGGAAGGAGTCAGGAAAAGGAAAGGAAACCTTTAATGGAAACAGATGGTGGGTAATCTAAACTAAATGTGTCACCCTGTGCCAGTAATTATTTATTATTTTAACTTTTAATGATACAAACATTTGTAACACATAAGCAACCAAAAAAGATCCTCAGTTAAGGACCTAAGTTCGCTGTACACGGTGCATCTTGGCGGTTGCAAGGAAGGGACAAAATATAGACACCACCCTTGTAAGGTCTAGGCAAGGCACTTGGAGGTTTCCTTCAATATTCTCACTGTAATAAAAATGTGTAGCCTACTAACGACTTATATTGGGACTTGCTTAACCTTATTTCAAGTGCATAATTTATGTATGGAAAATATTCTCTTTCAAGCTTCCAACTGTTCTCCAACATGTGCCCTTGAACTCAAGATTCATTTAAGGATGGAAAGCACTGAAACAGGATTCAAGTGATTTTTTTTTTTTTTTTTTTTTTTTTTTTTAATGACACCAAAGAATTTCCAAGGTAGGCTGCCCTTACGGAGGAGATGATGGGGTTAAGTCCTCAAGTGACAGTCAGTCAGTAACAAAGTAGTTTGACAGGCTCCCAAAAAGAAAAGCTCAATAGCCCGCACATCTCCATCTTTAGCACCCTGGTTACGTGGAACCCAACAGCATATTGCAATATCTAGGCACTATTCAATTCAGGTTTTTAGCCAAAAACAGTAGCTGCCAGTAGGCAATACTATAAGAGGGTAGGTATGAGGATTAGAATACAGTTTTGGTGAAATGGTCTATGACAGGGGTTTTCAACCTGTTTTTGGTTGGTGTACCCCCGGCGGCCAGTCGAGAAGCAGGGAGTCCCTGGCAGCCGATCAACGAGGGAGGTGGGGGGTCCCCCGTGCACAGCAGTGAAACCAGAAACAGTGGCAGCAAAACCACAAGTGCCGGTGGCAGAACAGGGAGTGCTCCGCGCTGCTACCGCGTACCCCCTGGGAGCTTCCCAAGTACCCCCAGGGGTACACATACCCCTGGCTGACAACCCCTGGCCTGTGATTTCAATTCTGTATGCCCCAAGCAACCAGCTGGCTCTTATTGCAGCTTACTGCCTCAGGAGTGACAAAGCAGTTGCTAGTTTACTCAAGGAAGAATTAAGAGAAAAAAAGACTAAAAGGCAGAGATGGGGGGTGGGTGGAGCGGGGTGGGGGGATCACAAGAAGTAGTGCTTACCAGTTTGAAGTCTTGAATGCTGCAGATGAAGTATGGGGTGTTCGGCCGGCGACTTTCAATGTACACGCAATCTTTAAAAAGAAAGATTTTAAAATAATGGCAATTAACTTCTGTGCTTTAAAGCAAGAATACAAAACAGGTTCTACAGAAAACAGCTTAGACTGGGGAAAAAAAAACCCATAATGCTCATTAGCATAACATGTAATTTATTTCAAGCTTCATCTAAAAATAGAAGCTAGATGCTTTATTATGATAAGTAAAGAAATAGTTGCATAAAAATTAACTTTGATTTGAATGAACATTTTGTTAGGAAAACAAATGAACTCATATAAGACTGTCTGGAATCTAGCTAGTATAATGACCGGGTCATAACCTGTGAACCAGACCAACACAAGGCAGGAAACTAAGCGAATCCCTTGTGGTTCACCCACTATTAAAAACCTAACACAAGCATATTTTCTTTTCTAATTGTAAAGAAAACCAAGACAACCAATCATAGCTGGAATGCAGTAAACTAAATTAGATTTCCTCAGGGAAGAGCAGACCTTCCTCAAATTACGTTTGACATGACAGTGGCTGAGTAATTATTTGTGTTTGCTTTTGACAACTGGACTTTAAAAGGTTGCTGTAAAATGAGGTCTGTTGTGTTACACACACAATCCTGGCAAGAATCACAGCAAAAGCATTGACTGAGGGGGAAAAAGTACAGCGCTGAATGGAGAAAGAACTGCCTGATTAATGGTAATGACTTCAGAATTGGGAAAATCCACACAGCTTGCTAGAAAGCAGAGATGTTGTTCCCAAAGCCAAGCAAATATTTCATGGAAAGTCACTATGCTCTTTTCATTTATACTCCCATGGATAACTACTCGCTCAGATGCTGGAATATGCTATACACATGAGCTGCCCTATCTATCACTCTCCGCAAAATTGCATGCGCTTCTACAAAAAAAATGTAGGTCTTACAGAAAAAAAACCCCAAAAACCTCAGGTGCTGAAAGATAAAAGCAGTGTTTTTTCCATTGCCTTCAAAAGCTAATAACTGTAAAAGAAAAATACAAGAAAAAAAGCAATAGCTCTTTTTAGTTCATGTGCTTAACCAATAGCTGGGTTGGGGGTAGATTGTCATAATAATACATATTTCACAGTGATGCAGAGCCATTCTTGCTGAAGGACACGGGGTTTCATAAATACTACTGGTTTCTAAATAACCAAGTGGTACTGAGGAATTCCTTCTCTTCCCAATGAAATGCAGCGACTTCCGAGGGGGGCGGGAGGAAGATCAACAGCACCCTACAGAAGCACTTCTAAACTGCAGCTCAGGAAGCATCTAAGTCAGGGACTGTCAACCTATGGGATTTGGTCCACAGAGCCACTGGATTCAACCGGTGGATGTCTTGCTTTGGAGGACTTTGGCGGCCACCTCTCCTCCCGCTGCTGCAGAGACCAGAAGGAACACTGGCCAGGACCTAGCGCCTGCCCGTCCACATCTCATCCAGGGGGAGTTACTCCAGCCAGAAAAGCTTGCCTACACTTGATCTAAGTTTCTAGAACACAATTATCTAACCTGAAAGGCAACGGATGACAGTTTTTAAGCGTCTCTACTACTTCTGGGGTATATTCCAGGACTGAAAGTGGTGAGGAGCCCAGTTTTATCGTTTCGCTCAAACTGCGGTAATAGGGAATTTTCCACTGCCTAACCAACTATTTTTCCCCATGTATACCCTAAATATTCCCAAAACTTTGGTGTCCAGACTACCACTCAACATTTCCAGGCAGATTACACATGGGCCTAGGTAGAGAACCGCTCCCTCCCCTACATATCAAAGCCAATTTTAAAAAAAGCACCAGTTGAGAAAGGAAGTGTTACATGGGGTTAACACATTTCCTGTCGGCTCTACCAGGCCCGGATGCATGACTCAATCTAGGCAAAACCTGCCTGATGAAAAGCAACCTTTTTGGTTGTGGGTTGGAGGGCAAGGGAAGAGATGCAGGGCAGGAAGGGGACAGTGACAGCAGTGGCTGCTTTCCAGGGCATGATGGAAATTAACCTCCACCAATTCGTCAAGCACTAAAGCACAATGAGCGGAAGCTGAACTGCATGCTCAGCTCAGCTACAGAAGGCAAGAAGTAGGTTTCTTAGCCTCCTGAGCCCTGAATACAACAGCTGTATTTCATCTAGAGTGGAAAAGACCCCTGACTCCAGAAGGTTGCAATTCAGGGTTGCATCCAAACCCATGAAGGATTAAACGCAGAGTCACCTTCCCTCATGCACTGCAAGTAACTTCCAAGCTGGCAAGTGCCACTCATAGCGGCCCACATCCCTAAAGGACTTGTATGGTATCAAACAACTCAATCACTTTGATGGTCAGAGACTACCTATAACAACCTCCAGCCACAGTGAGAGCTCAAGTGTCCAGGACCCTAGGCAGTTTTATCTGAGAAGTGTTATTCAGATTAAAAAGAAAACCAAGCCCTTTTAAGCACTGAAATTATGGACAGACGGTTTTCTTCCTTTCTAAGACACTTTTCTTCTTTCCTAAATGCTGCGTTGAATCTGCATGAAAAATTAAATCCACTCAAGGAAGATGGAAGTCTAGGTTTGCAGAACAAAGAGAAGGGATGGGCTGTATCAACAGCGCAGCAAACAAAACCAATGGTGGCTGGTTAAATCCTTCGAGCAATAGCCCCCCATCGAGGAATAGCCCTGTATCTGGACTGGCGGAGGGGAGCAGCCTTCCTCCGTTTCCTTAAATGCTTATGCCTTGTTACAGAACAAAAAATCACTTCCTGCTGAGTGTTTATAAAGTAACCATGGCAACTGACTGATCCAAAGCCTGTAAATCCATATGTCAAATTCCTACACCCAGCACTATTATTTGTAAAGCAGGCTACTTTATCACAACAGTCTCTATCCATCAGGACTTGGACTGTTAATCATTTTGTGGCAGCATTTGATAAAGTCAGATGAGCTTGGCACAATGGATTTAAAAAAAAAAAAAGAGCTACAAAACCTATTGCTTATTTTATGGACAGAGTCATAAAAACACAGAGGGATTAGAATCTGGAGCAGTCTGAATTCATAATTTTATCGGCATCAGTCAAGCTTGTCTCCAATTGACAACAGAAATTGAAAGAATGCCCTGTTCTGACCTAGCTTCTTGACTCATTTATAAGATAAAGTGAGAAGAAAATTATAGCAGTGCTTTGAGTCGACGCTCCCATTATAAACATCTAATTTTAGGGGTTTAGAGCACTGACATTTCGGACTGGAATCTGACGTGCGAGTCTCAAACCAAAAAGGGTTTTTTTCTAACTATTTACGTTAGCTAAAAATAATGGCGATGGCCAGCTTCAGATACACAAATGTTCAGTAAAAGGTTTGAGATGCGTTCTTGCCGTCACAAAATAAAATGGAAGCATCCGTTTGAAGAAATGCCTGCAAATCTACTTGGATTTGAACCGGTGCTTTTATCACACTGGATTGTGAGGGATTCCCCAGGTGTTTGCAGCGAGGCTTAATGGTGGAGCACGTCAGTCATGTTTGCTGCCTCTCATAGCCAAGTTTAGTCCTGGCCTCTTCTGGCATCTTCTAAAAGATTTGCTTTTGTGTTAAAATGCCCAAAGAATCTCTTTCAAACCAGCTGCTTCCCCCCCTTCCCTCCCAGTCTCTCACCAGGTGTTCGCTGGTTGTAAATCAAAATGCAAGTCAGCTTATAGATGACTCCAAAAAACAGAGTAGCGGTATGTCACAAAGGAGGACAGAACCCAGCTACAAGGAGACATCACTGAAGTTGCAGGCAGCCAGCAGGATTCAGCCTTTGTGAGCTTCAAGCTCTCTTAACAGTGAGAGGACTGTACTCAGATAATAAAAGGGAAAAGACAGAAGAGGAGAGAACAACCACACCCAGTGCATTAAATCAAACCTGCCTCCTTAACACTGCCCTAAAATTATAGCAGTGGGGTAGACATGGTTGGGAGGGCAAGTGACACTATCTCTCTCTCCCCATCTCCTACAGCCTACTCCACAAAGAGGTTAGCAGCCAAATGATTTAAAAATCGGCACGTTCAGCAAATGCTTCATGTCACCGAGGAGGTGGCTGTGGAAAATTAGCCAAGCTATGCATGTTTAAAAGTCTGCCACTGTTCATTTCCAGTAGCCTTTTTTAACAAAACAAATTAGCAGCAAGTTTCAGCATGACCAGCCTACTGTGCTGCAAGCAGATTGCCACCTCCTGTATGAATCTGTTGGGTCAAGAACAAACAAAACTAAAATTCACTTTAAAAAAAAGGGAGAAGTGTAAATCTGCTCTTGTATTATGGACCTCAATCTCTCAAAGGAGCTATGCAGAGTTGTTTCCAGCCATCAGGTATACAGCTTGCATTTCTGAAGTTTCCCAAACCGAATGGTGTATTTACTAAACTGACAGGAACAGCTGCAGCAGCAGTGCAAGTTTTAAAAGCCCAAAAAATGATTATGTAATGGACCATAAAGGGCCATGAATGAGAAGTGCAAGACCCATAATCCTAGTAATGAATAACACACATACATGACACCAAAATTTCAAAGCTTTCTGCGAACTTTAATCGATTAACTCACAGCACCGCCCGAGAAGCAGGCATGTAAACTGTCATGCACCACACTGCTTTTCTGGCCATCATTATAGCCATGTCTACAATGGCGTGTCACATGGATCTTGTTGGTTTGCTCTAGGTAAAGCAATTTAACAACATCAAACTGAAAAAGCTCACACCTCCCTGGTATCCCAGCTTAAAGGTACATCTTGTATTAATTGCTCCATGTACACAGTTTCGCACTTACTCAAATTAACTGCTTGGTATCCTGGACAAATATCTCGTGGTGCAACGTTTTACCACTTAAGTCCATGATTTACTCACAGTGCAACACAGACTAGCTTAATGGACACTACAGCATTCTGGGACTGGGGTCAGACAGCAACCTGCACAATTCCTTTCCTGGCATCCATTAATTTTTCCGACACCATTTTCAAGCTGTTGTCAAGCACTCCTGAGATCCCTGACTGTTACAGTCGTTCATACAAGAAGAATTATAAGCATGGTGCAGGCACGTGGATCTGGCTCTGAACCCCTGCACAGACTTGGTGTCGTCATGACATAGAAGGTCACCAAATCCAACTGCTATTCTTCACAAGCAAACTAGTTTGGCATTGGTAAATTAAGTCTTGGGATGCTGGTGATGGCAGTACCATGTGAGGAAGGTGCTACTTTGTTTGCTATGTCAAACTTGTCAGTAGCTTATTATGGATGAGATTCCCAAACTACATAGGAGCTACTGATTTGGAACGGGCCTCTTCCTCGCCCCCACACCTACCAGATACTTCATAAATAAGAAGGGGCTTTTCCTCTATGAGGCAGCAAAGCCTTATTGATCATTTTGGAAGATTCATCAATGTTGGAAAGGAATAGTCTGGAAAAGGACCACAATGCCAGGATCATTCCACACACTAACTATTTGCTGTAACAGATGAGTACACTTTCTCCCTAGATTACTACGGATATTCAGGGAGCTGTACTTCTTCCCATCATCCTGGGACATCCAAGTTGCACTGTGCTTCACTGGATTAAAGAGCATGAACAACAAGTTTAGCTTATCCTGAGTAATCGGAGAAGGCCAGTGGAGTGTGAGTCAAGGGCCATCCCTGCAGGGAGGGGGTGAATCACCAGCTTCTGTGGGCAGTTGCCACCCCTATCCCCACACAGGCTGATATGCCTCAGGCCTCGCATACCCCTAGGGATGGCTCTGTCAAGAGCAATGGTGCTCAACCTTTTTGGCCAGTGAGCCAGATACCCTGTCCATTTGCAGACCAGATCCAGTTGGTGGCCCCAGTCCAGCCCCCAGAGTAGATGTGACGGGGCCCGTCCAGCCGTACAGGGGGAAGAGGGTATGGCCCAGTCCCTACCCTACCACGTGGGGGTGATGTGGGCATGGCCCAGCCCCGCAAGGAGAATGGGGCATGGGCCCAGCCCATCCTGGTCATGCAGGAAGAAGGGGCCTGACCCAGTTCCAATTCTCCATGCAGGGGTTGGGAATTTGGAAGCAGGAGAAGGAAGCAGTATTGCCACTGCTACCCTACTGACAAACTGCCCAACCTGTGGGCTGGACACTATGGCTCCACAGGCTGGACTGGCATGCGGGCCAAAAGCTAAGCACCCCTGGTCTAAAGAATCAATGGGCAGGTGACAACAGTTTATGCAAAGGTGGGATGTTTCTCTTTGAGTTCATCATGTGGCAAACGTCTGCTGCATTTTGAAGTCAGGGAGACATTCTGGTGGATGGATGGGAGCAGACTTTCTGAATATTATGAAAAGCTCAGGAAGGCACCTCAACAAAAATGCCTCTAATCACAGAAGCGAGGTCAGGACTGCAGTGCATTCCTACTATGGAAGCTGGGGGCATCCCTATCTAATCAATGTACAGTAATCAAGGTACCATACTTGTCTAATTTTACTCTGTCATTTATGGGTTGGCTACACCTCAGTGAAATTTTTCAGTTGATGTGCCAAAAAGTATTTATTAAACTCTTATTAAAAGTCATAGGTAACGAATGCACTGCTTTTCTGCAAGGAGCAAAACCCAAACAACATGGTGCCAACAGTAGACCACAGGAATAGGAGCACAGTCAAATAAGGAGTTCTCAAGCTTCTGCAAGGATATGGCTAAAAATGTTCACCTTCTCCAACTCCTTTGGAGGGGTGAATGTCACGGGAAAGCCCCATGATTTGGTGGATTAGACACTGGCCTCAAAAGGGTATGTTTCCCAGTAGTTTGCAGGACGTTTGGGAAGTTGGGCGGAGTGCTGGATCTCTATAATAAAAGGTGACCCATCACAGCTGTTGACTTAGGTTTTGTCAAGACCCTTTCCAGGAGATTGTGCTCCATTTCTCAGACCTCTGAGGAAGCTCCAGGAAACATCTCATCACAACACTGCCTTCAGGAACCCACCCCCCGGGCTCCCTTTGAGACTGTAAAACATTTTTCCTTCAAAGCCTACAGGAAGGTGTTCAGTACTGAACCAGTAGAAAATGATTCCTATAGATCCGCCCTGAAGGGAAACATAACACCAAGACAAAGTAATTTATACCTGGTGTGTAATTTTATAAGGACACACATTGCTTACTGATACCACTCCCTGCCGCAACGTTGTCAGGCCGGCTGATAGTGGAGCTCTCTTCTTTATTAGTTTCGGCATGGCTGTCCACATTAGGTTCTTGCATAAATGTCCAAATCTGACAGGTCATAATTTCTGTCTCTCTGCTATTCTTCTTTTGTTTGGATCCCAGGACGTATGTGGAGTCAGAATAACTTTCAGTGGGCATTTATTTGCTTGCCTTGATGTCTGAGGTGCTCTCGAGTGGAGCTTTCATTCTCTGGTCCTGCAGTAGCACTACTTGCAAAAACATCATCTGGTTTTTCATAGCATGGGCAGCTAGTAGAAACACTACCATAAGTGCTGCTCTGATCCCTTGCCCTCAAGTACTTCAGCCAAAACTTTTTTGTGCTTTGATTCTGTGCGGGGACAAGCTATGAGAATGCCGCCTTGCCTTCGTTCGCTCCAAGGGTCTTATCAATGCCAACATGCCTGTGACTTTTTCAGATGCAACTCTTCAAAGAGGGAAAATGAGCAAGACTTCTGAAAGGACCCGTACAGAAACAAAGGTGAAAGAAGCATGCCTGCCAGAAGAGGTACATGAGCAATGAAGTGCCCTGCACCACAAAGTAGTAGTTAAAAAGAGAGGTCCAGTCAGAATGACGCAGAAGCAATGCAAGACATGCTGACACAGGCATGAAGACATGTTGACATAGGCACAAAGCAATGGACTCTGGGAGTTGGGAGGACCACCAAAAGCAGGATAATTAGGAATGTCATCCACACAAAAGTAAGAGAAGAAACTCACAGCAAAGCGGGTTTACTCCTGTCCCAAGGAAGACTACTACAGCCCAAGATGCCCAATAATTTGAACAGGATGAGGGTAGGGATATAGCTATGTATGTATGCACGTCAGGGATATTAAGAAGACTGAACTAGTTGTTTCAATGCAACATCCCTAGGTAGACGCAACTTAAGAGTATGAAAGTGTCGACAAAACAGAGTTTATTATGGAGTCACACCTGGTTATATGCACCCATTTTTCACTGATCTCAGATCCCTGTAAAATTTTACACAATGAAATGTAGTAAGGATGAAGGATCCCATTTCATATGAAATTGCCAGGTTTGACATTTTCTCACCACCTTAAAGTCAGTTCAGTTTTGTGGCCACTTGGCACCATCTGCAAATGATGACCCATTCTTCAGGAGGAAGAGAAAGCCAAAAAGTAGCTCTAAAAAATCATAAACCAAACAGCAGTGCCCTCACGCTGTCAAAACGTAGGTGCTTCTGAACCACTTTGCTGATCAACAGGTTTATATAAATTGAGCAATAGGTATTCTCTGCCTAGGAAATCATAGACTAAAGCCATCTGTCATGCTGCAGCACACAATGAACCTGTATGCAATCTTCTTAACAGCCAACTCAAAGAACACTGCGGGCACTTGCCTTAACAGCCACTAATTTAGCTAAGGATTCCCAGTAAGCCCCACATTTCAGACATTTCCTTGTTCTTGCAAGATACTTTTGGGGGCAGGGGGGAGATCTTTTCTTTTTCCCCCTGCCCCCATTATCTAACACTTGATCACCTTCTGTTCGGGAGATATTTAACACAGCCCTAAATTCATTACAAAACTAACTGCTCTCCAAAAATGGATTTGCCAAGTGAAATGTTCCTTGCTATCAAGCAGTTCAGTGCTCTGTCTACACCTCGTTGTGTATGATGCACAACGCACAAGACAACTGAACATCCAAGGAAACCCTACCAGATACCTCAATTACACGGACATTTGTGTAAAACGGACCAAAATAGCAAATCAGCCATTTCAGTTCGCGTCTACACCTCTAGGTTGAGTGAATCATCCGTCTGTCCTTCCAGAATCCAGTCTGACAAGCAATGGACTAACTCAGCCACAGCTACTGACATCTTGCAGCTGCAGGGCACTGCATCTGCACAGAAGCTTCAACACGCCAAGTCTCCTGCAAAGCATAATGCAACGGGATAGCACGATAAATGCCCATGAACAACGCTGTCTTGACTTCACACCTGCTGCTTGCTCCTTGTTATGCTTTGACTATTGTAACCTCTTTCTTCAAGCCCCAGCTGTCTTCAGCCCTGCCTTGCAGAACGCCTCTGCCCTACATCGCGCAGTGGCCCGAGAGGTATCCACAGCAGCACAGACTGCAGCATCTCTTTGGCGCGCTGTTCTTATCCGGGACCACTTCAGAATGACTATCCTTACATTTAAAGACTTTCACGGCCTCTACACTACTTAGTTCCCAGGCCTCCACTACTCCATCCTTGCTCCTCTTTTGCTGCTTGCTTCTCTTCTGTCCCTCGCACAAAACTACATTGATGGTAGAAACGCAAGGCACTAGTCCTTTGGCCTGCAGGCACAGATTGCAGTCTTCTCAGCTGGGGCGATGAGAGCTGCTGGCGGCAGACACTCCCCAGGCCTATGCCTTGTTACCCACCATGCTTCCAAGGCGCTGCCTTGGCTGAGTTGACAGGAGGAAAAAAAGAGGCTTCATTACCTTCATCGCTGCAACGTAAGAAAGCCATAAAGCACAGCTGATGGGATTCACTGCTTGTCTTCTGCCACCAGTGCATTTGGCTTCTTCCTTCTTTCACACAAACCATTACAGATTGAAATACCAGCTGTCAAATCTCCCCCTCCAATTTGGAGCCAGGAAACATTTCCATGACACATGCTACCGATTCATTATGCTTTTGAGTATATGGGTGTTCATCCCAGGTGTCTCCATGCCAAAAGGTTACCATAATGCTCACGTGCTCCTTTGCAAATCAAAGCTGGAACATATGGGCTTAAGGAAACCTTTTGTAAAGGAAAGAACAAAACCACCTCGCCTTTCCCAGTACATGAAGCTCCTTCCTCTCTCTCTAATGTGTTGCATGTAGTAAACACCACCACAATTAGGAGCCTTTCAGGTCTTAGCTAATATATGAGTCAACACTTGCATCATCCAAGCCTAAAAAAGCCTTAAGCTTTCTGTCCTGCATTTTCTTCCACAGAAAAGCTATTCTTTGAAAGCCACCAACAAGGAATGTCTACAGTCTCCCCCCTCCCCGTCATTTCAAGTCACAAGCTTACATTTCAAAGTCTAGCTGTAAGCAACTTGAGCTCCAATATATATACACATTTCCCTGCAGTGACATCCCAGTTTCCTCTTAGGATCGCTAGCGCTCTCATTTTTGCCTTCCATCAAATATTTAACTTCAAGAATCTAACATTCTGAAAAGATAAGGCTTGATTTCTAATCTTGCCCTCACCCTTTCTCAGCAACTTTAATAAAAAAGAAAAATGAGGACAATGGCTAGCCTAGCAGCTTACATACTACCGTCTTAAAAATCTCTTGTCAAGTAAATGGATGGAACATCAAACTCCCATACCCCAGCAGAACATGTGCCGCCACTTGAGAGCCCTGGGGCCATCCAGCTGATGTGCTGTAACAACCACTGTTTATTACGCTAATCGTAGTGATCTTACTGTAACTTTATGCTTCCCTTGCCTGCATGTTACAACCACCTGTTGCGTCTCATCTTGCATATTTGGACTGTGAACTCTCTTGGGTGAGGGACCATCTTCTGTGGGCATGCATAGGTGCCCACACAGGTTCATGTGCATACATGAACGCACACACATACAGGGGCCTGCATGCACTGCTTGGCCAAAAGTGGCATAGCTAGGTAACACTGCAGTAGAAATAAAGTTCACATTATGTGCTGGTCAGAGCAATCCTAAAAGGACAGTCTCCAGAGAAGCCTTGGAAATCAAAGCTACCGTCTCATCATTAGAGCAGACTTATGTATTCTTTAAAACAGGCAAGTAAACAGAGTGGTTTTTATTAATAGGGACTTTGCTTCTGGGGGTAAGGACTATATTCACACATACAATGAATGCACCCAGCAAAATAAAATAATTATGAGGAAGAAGACACAAACGTCTGCTGGAGGCAAGTTCACAAACAAGTGACACTGCCTTCAAAATGCACTACCTTTTCCCTCTTCTTAAAATCAGTTTTATTGTGTAGCAAGAAGGAAAAACACATTCTACATACCAGAAATTACAGTCTGAGCAGAGGCTAGTATTACAATACAGTACCTTTCAATTGATCCAAAAAAAATTTAGTCTCTCCATGCTCAGTGAATCTTGCCCTCTCTCCAAATAAGGCTGACTTATCAATCTGCTGAAAATGGAAACACCAACAGACCTTTAACTACAGCCGCTACAAACAGTATGCTGCTTTAATAACCAAGGTTTAAGAAACACATACAAAGAGAGGAATGCGCTGGGAATATTATATGCATGGCTTTCAAAGGAAAAATATCACCAATGACAGGTAGGGAGGTATAAAGTTACCTCTTTTCCCCATATGGCTGACAACAAACAAATTGCTAGTCTGATCTTTTAGTGTCACTTCCTGCTGAGCAGATTTCAAGCAACACTGTTGGCTCCTTGTCAGAAAACAATGTGCTTGAGCCCTGTTCTTCAATAAATGGTTCAACCAATTTGCAGTGTTCACTTGAAACACACAGGAGTATTCATGACGCCTAGGCTGTAGTTCTTATTTGGCAAATGATTTTATTATAAACTGGTATCATAGTGAATCCATTTTCTTTAAGGGGTTTCTGCTGCTGTTTAATGGACTGTCAGTATAATTTAGATTTCATCTATTGAAACTCATTCAAGCCTGGCTCCTGATTGTACAATAAATTGAACATATTTCTATTCAACAAAATTAATGACAGTTAATTGTAGTCTGCAGCTCCCAATTTTATAAAAGCAACTGTTCTGCAGTTCAAGCATCAAGCTACATGATTTCCCACACCAATTATTTTTTCTACACTTGCTGTGCATGCCCACAATATTTCATAGGGCTCCCCCTGCAAGGCTAACACAAAATTTATAGTATTTGGTTTACAGCTCTGACGCACACCTCTGATTTTCCTACAAAAAGCAAATCAGCTGCTGGGAAAAGAAAGACAAAAATCAATAGATGTTCAACATGCTCAGTCACTAAATGCATAGCAAAAGGTCATTTAGGTTTGGTTTTGTTTTTAAATAAAAAGAGAAGTCAGAGACAGCAGGGCTAAATGTGTGTATAATTACCTTGAGACCTCGTCTAACTTTCTGAAACGCCCAAACAATGTAAGAGCTAGGCTGACTCAACATCTCTTCCTTCAGACAGATAAAACTTACTGTATGTGTGGCCTTAAAAAACCCCCAAAAAAACAGTCCTTTCTGATTTCCATAGATAGCAAAGACTCTGTGGAGCATTTCATAAGAGACAGCAGGCATTTGCTCCAAAACTGTCAGCCAAAACTCCCTTCCCAGTGTTGTAAAATATGCTACTTTCCAAACATCTACCTGGCTATGATTCGCCCGCACCAAAAGGAGCCGACTTTGAATGATTCTTTATGGTTACAGCTTATAAAGTGCTTTAGGATCTTTTCTGGATGAAAAGTGGTCTGACAATAAAATGTGCAATGGTGCATCTTCAGGAGAGTGTTCTAGCAGAGTCTCTAGCTTTCTTTAAACAGAGCGTTTCTCCAAGTGTGAAAATACAAATAAGTTTCCATGGAGGAAACATGAGATACATAGGACTTATCCAAGATATCAAGCATATTGATATAGAAATAAACATTGGAGCGATGGGAGTCCAGGAAGGGTGGTCATTCCTAAACGGAGCAATCCTACAGGTGCAGAAGAAGACAATCCTATTGAGCAGCAAAAGGGGCAAAGGGGCCAAGAAACCCTCCTGGCTGAACAGGGAAATCCAGGAAAGCCTAGGGGCAAAAAAGAAGAGGCAATACAGGCTGTGGAAGCAGGGAGTAGCTACCAACGTGGAGTACACCTACTTGGCCGGCACTTGCAGGGAGGCAGGCAGAAAGACCAAAGCAGAAATGGACCTTAGGCTGGCAGCAAAAACTGAAGGCAACAAAAAGTCCTTCTTCAGATATATAGAGAGTAAAAAGAAGGCACAGGGTAGCATAGGACCCCTACAGGATAAACTAGGGCAATTAGTGACAGATTTGGGGGGGGGACACACGACAATGAGTTTTTTGCCTCTCTATTCCTGAACACAGATCAGGACAAATATTCCAGTTGGACCATAGACAGGCACAAAAGGGAAACCAGGCTACCAACTGTTAGCGCTGACTTAGCGAAGAGACACTTGGAGGGGCTGGATGCGTAAGTCAGCAGGGCCAAATGAACTTCATCCAAGGGTGCTGAAGGAATTGGCCCGTGTCAGAGCAGAGCCGCTGGCACGGCTGTTTGAGCACTCATGGTGCTCAGGTCAGGTCCCAGAGGACTGGAAAAGGGCCAATGTGGTCCCTATTTTCAAGACGGGGAGGAAGGAGGATCTGAGTAACTATATACCGGTTAGTCTCATCTCTATCCTCGGGAAAACCTTTGAAAAAATTAAGGATCACATTTGTCGGAGTCCAGCAGGGAAAGCAATGCTGAAGGGCAACCAGCACAGATTCATAACAGGTAGATCGTGCCCGACTAACCTTGTTTCTTTTTATGACCAGGTCACAAAATGCTTAGACGCAGGAATTGAGGTAGATGTCATCTACTTGGATTTTAAGAAGGCCTTCAACACGGTATCTCATCCTAGTTTCACAGATAGACCGAGCGGCTGTGACGCAGATGATTACACGGTCAGGTGGGTGGCAAATCGGCTTGGGGGTCGCACCCAGAGAGTGGTGGTGGATGGGTCGGTATCAACCTGGAAAGACGTGGGCAGTGGAGTCCCACAAGACTCGGTCCTTGGACTTGTGTTGTTCAACCACTTCAGTGACTTGGATGAGGGCGCGGAAAGCATTCAGTCCAAATTCGCAGATGATACCAAATGATAGGGGAAAGTTAACACACTAGAGGGTAGGGAACGAATCCAGGCGGATCTGGACGGGTTGGAAAAGTGGGCAGTACAGAATAGGATGCAGTTCAAGGACACGTGCAAGATGCTGCACCTGGGGAGAAGGAATCACCAGCATGCTTTACAGGCTGGGGGAGGACCTTCTCAGCAGCACAGCAGCAGAAAAGGATCCTGGAGTCACTGTTGACACCAAGATGAACACGAGTTGTCAATGTGACGAAGCGATCAGTAAAGAGAACTACGCTTTATCGTGTATTAGAAGGTGCATGACAAACAGGTCCAAGGAGGTGATACTTCCCCTTTATACAGCACTGGCCAGGCTGCAGTTGGAGTACTGCGTCCAGTTTTGGGCGCTGTACTTCAAGAGGGATGTGGATAACCTCAAGAGGGTTCAGAGGAGGGCCACTCGCATGGTTGGGGGCCTGCGGACAAAGCCCTAAGAGGAGACATTGAGGACCCTAGAACTCGTCAGCGTCCACAAGAGAATGCTGAGAGGTGATCTTGTGGCTGCTTACAAATGCACCGGTGGAGGGCAGCAAGGAATAGGAGATGCTCCATTTATCAGGACACCCTTTGGAGTAACTAGGAACAGTGGTCACAAACTGATGGAGAGCAGACATCAGGAAGATCTTTATGGTGAGGGCTGCCAGAATCTGGAACGGGCTCCCAAGGGAGGTGGTGTTCTCCCCTACCTTGGGGGTCTTTAAGAGGAGGCTGGACATGCACCTGGCTGGAGTCGTCTGACCCCAGGGCTCTTTCCTGCCCAGGGCAGGGGGGTCAGACTCGATGATCTACTGAGTATTCGGTCATTGCCAGCAGGAGAAACTACAGATGGGTATTTTGAATTTTACTGACCAGAGACACCAAAATGCCTTTAAGAAAGTCACTTAATCATTTTGTAAATAAAGTATTTGCCACGATTTTTAAATCTTTTCAGCAGATAAGAACTCTCCTTTACTTCTTTGTGGTTTGTCATGTGAACATACACACAAGGACAGAAGAGGGACTTCAAGCTTCTAGGTCTGGTGCCCCAAATCTAGCACAGACTCCAACAAATCTTACATCTTTTCCATGCTTACCTGTCCAGTTTAAAAGTAAGGTCTATTATTCTGCCTCAGAGGATGAATACAGTTTATCTGTAAAGCCTTTTAAGATCTTCAAAACCACCTATGACATCAATACAGCTTTTATAATAAAAGCTTCCCCATTTGAACAGCTGATAGATGTAGCTACTTGATTAGGCAAAAGGATAAAGAGTAACCTATCTTCTCAATTGCTGGAGCAGAAACAGGTGTTTTGGAGTAAAGAACTAAATGAATGCATCACTTCAGTGATTTGAAATCTCTGATCGGGAAGATTTCCACATTATTCTGTGTTTAAAATAGCTGCATTCTCTGTCTCTTCAAAGCTCACTGTGCTGCAAATACAGACATTTATGGTGAGTAAGCCTGTCTGTTACTCTCCCTGTTGGCTCGCAATTTGATAGCCATCCACCTGCCATTTGTATAATCAAACCTAGTAGTTTTAAACAAAGTATTTGTATCTAAAAACCTAAGTGCTACACTTATTCTCCAAAATGAAATGGGAGACTCTGCTATTGTTTAAATTGTAAACGGCTTTGACATGCTTTTTATAAAGAACAAATTAGTGCAGCTGCTGTAACGCTGATCTTATAGCAGAAGTGCATTTCGACATGATGCCTTTGTTTTTGTTTTGCCTTTTTTTTTTTTTAAAAGAAAAAATTTCTTAATATCCTAGACACCTGCCAAGATGTGTGCCTACTTCCCTACAGTACAGAATTAAAAACAAGGATTACCATACTTACAATAAAGATGAACATTTCCTTGTTGGAAATAAGCAACAAACATCTCAATGGAAAAACCAGGCAATACAAGAATTCTTTGTTTAGAAAGGATTAGAAGCCCTTACCAATCAAAACCACAAACCCTAGGATGCTGGGATGAGATGAACACAGATTTTCTAGACCCGGGCGATCAAGAATGGAAGGGTTTCTGGTCTGAAATCTTGCCACAACAGGAAGCAAAAGGTGAAAGGAAAGCATCCATAACGCCTTGACCTCTGAATGGAAAAGGAAGACTGGACAAAGAAATGTCTCTGGTTGATATCACTTTGCTCAATAGGAGGGTTGCACAGATAGATGGACAGACAGATGGACTGAGGCTGCCTCTTTCATGATCACATAAACACCCCACCCTTGGTTATCCTTAGTTCAGTGCAAATTTCTTTAGGAAGGTGAACACATTCGCCAAGTCTTTTGTCCAGTAGCATTCACCTACGTTATAGAACAAGCTATGTCATTCAGTTCATTTCAATTTTATCTTGCCAGTGTTAACCAACTGAGCAGACACCATTGAGATGTGAACATTTTTTAAATAAATTCCTTTTCACCATTTAAGCTGTATTTACCTCTAGCATTTCACACTCCATTTGGACACTGAAAATAGAGTAGCAGTTTCACTAATTATAGCCTGTTTCACTCATTAGTTTTCACGCACTTCCAGGATTGTATCCGAGTTGTAAGTGTAGGGGAATGTTTACAATCAACACCCAACACTGTCATCTTTTTTTCTCGAAATGCTGAAAAACCATGGCTTTTCCAAAGCCTGCATTCTGAAGCTGAACTGCAGGACTGTCTCCAGTTAACTCCATTTACGGAGAAGAAATGCCTTCTCCCCCCACAAAACTTCAGAACGATGTGCTGACCAAAACAGGCGCAACTTTCTATTGAGGCTTAACAGTTAAGTACAAATCTTCAGAGGCCATCAAGCACAGAAACTACAAGAGCAATTCAGCAGCTCCATCCCACGAAAAATGCTCAAAGATTTTTTTCCCCCCCACCCTTGGGACAATTATTCAAACTCAATCCCAGTAGCATTTCTACCTCACATTTTCGTTTGCCCAGTTTCATAATGGCGTGCTATATTCCACATTAATAAGTGTTATTCTGTGTAGGAGTTGCAATCTTCCTATGTTCATCAGCTGCAAAAGTAATTCCCTAATGCAATTTGCAAAGCCCCTGGTATCTGTGCACCATGAGTACCTATGGTAATTAAACCACGGCTTTTCAATTATATCTACTGCTGCTGCCATGTACCAAAAATGTATCAATACGGTCTTAATGTGAAACTTCACCCTACAGACCTTGCAAAAGCTCAAAATGCCTTAGTTTGACAGGGTATTTTATTTTAGGAGTCTAAGCTTTTTTGGTGTAGGCAGTGCAGCACCACCACACACGCACAGAACTTGCAGCATAGAGATGATTTTTAATAAGGTTTCATTATAACAGTCAATGATGGAACATCTTCTTGATTTGTTGTGATAAGACATGCAGGGATGAAGATGCCTGAAAGGGGACAAATGCCCACACAGAGTGATCACCTCATCTAAAACGCCGCACTTGCGCAGGGCTCATTTGCTATGAGAAATCCATCAAGCACTCTCTCAATTCTACAGATTAATGTACAAGGGACAGTATGAGAAATGACATATTAGATTAACATTAACACTCTTTCCCTACAAATTCCCAATGTCTTCCCTCCCCTGCTTCTCCCCCTCTATATTACCCGGTTTGAGGATCCACACAGATAGCAAAGCAAAAACAAAGACAAAACTATGTGTTGGATCAACCTCTATTGATCAGCCTTAAGTGGGACTCCATCTGTCGAGCATTAACAGCTGCCCCACATACAGAAAAGAAAGAAAACAATGCCCACTGCATTTAGATAGAAGACAAAAGAAACCGAACTTCAGAAGTTGGAAATGCAGTTTTTATTCTCTTCCTATTAATGGGCCATACAGAAATATCACCTCAGTGCTCCTCCTTGCAAAAGAGGTTCATAAGTAAACAAGTCTAACAAGCAGTTTGCTGTCTATATTCAATTAAAACATGAAGGCAGGGTAGGAATTGATGCCCTCTGAAAAGAAACCTGAAAGCCTGTACCATACACCTATGAATTGCCAATGCATTCTGTCCCTTGATTCAAATTATTTTGAACCCTTAGGATTGCTCACCTAGTCACCTATATTAACACATTTCTCATAACATTTCAAGTCCTGAAAATGAAAAGGAAATTACAAACAACTGCTACCTATGAAAAGCTCCAGTGGTAAATCATTTAAGCAACCCAAACTTAACAGGGCTTGGAAATGCCAGCAATCTCTACGTGCTTCAATCCAGTTCAAAGAGAAACCTTCTGGGCTGCCTTTGTACAGTTTGTTGACCTTCTTGGCTTGCTGCAAGGCTTGGCTGTTTACCCAGACCCTCTCTCCCTCTCTTCTGCATTATTAAAAAGGGTGGATAAACAGAGAACGGTTTTAACGGAGACAGGGTTGTCCTTATGATGGTCTCTTAAAATAGAAAAATCTCAAGTGGTAGTGGGGAGGGGAATGCTTTGAGAGGGGTGTTGTTTGATTTTTTTTTTTTTATGATGATGATTTTGATTGTTCATGTGCTTCAAAGTGATTAAAGGTGCACTGGTATACATCTGAAAAATAAAGGGCATACTTGTCAACTCCCAAGCAGCTGTGGTTTCTGAAGTTTATAATTCACAGCAACTGAAGATGTGATACTAAACTGCAAACTCTTTAGAAGTTATATTACTATTTCAGTAACAGGTGACACATGAAGAGCAGGGAGAGCAGATGGGGTTAGAACATATGCAGATTAAAGTGCTAATCTTGCAAAGAAATCTGGGCAGACCTAAGAGTTCACCCATGCAGATCCCCAAGAAGGATCAGGGCAACATAGCCTAAATTGGAAGGGAGAAGTCTGCCTGCAAGAGCTTCTGAAGGTACACTTATAGCTTCGAATGGGATGATAAATTGCATTTTATGCAGATGACTCAGCAAAGAAACTAGCATTTAAATTCTCAGCACAGGGAGATTCCCCCCCACCCCCAAAAAAAATTACTGAAAAGCAAGTTAAGTTTCCTAGAAAACAAGGGCGAGAGAGAGAGCAAGAGTGCGAGTATGCTTGCTTATACGTATGTATGTATGTGTGTGTGTGTATATATATATATATATATAGATATATATATATACACACACACACACACACACACACACACACACACACACACACACATATATATAAAATTTTAATTCTGGCACGCCTGCTTCTCAGCTGGTGAGGCTGTCAGAATAAATAGAAAGCAATATCTGGAAAAATAACAAACACATGGGTCAATGTCAAATGCAAGCCAATCGCTGTCAGGGCAAGCGCCAAATTCCTGCATTTCAATTTCACTAGTGTTCTCCAACTCGGATACCGCTAGCTCACTTCAAAACCAAACCGCTTCCTCTCCCTTTTTTCCCCCATTCTTCTTCTTTTTATTTTTATTAAGAGTTTTTATAAAACTGATAGAGGAATTCAGATTAAAACAACTGTCTCAGCAATTTGCTCAGTTACAACAAGGCAAAGCATCTATCTATAATTATAATAAAGGGAACATTTAACAATTAATTGAGCCAGCAAAAGCTAAACCTCAGGAGTTTGGGAGTTCAAATGCTTGCTTGCTAAGCAAAAGGGCAGTGGATTTTAACATAACTGCAGGAAATCTCAGTCCAATTAGATGCTAGGTAAATACAATTTGGGTTCCACTGCGACTGGAATTCTATTTGATGCAGTCCAGCGGACAGACATTACAGCCAAGCCTAGAAATGCAAACAAAAGCTGACCAGCCATCTTCTGTTGCTTTCTCACTGGACCAGTGCAATAAGCCAACACCTCCAGGCTCCCAGAGCAAGCCAGAGTGGACTGCAGGCTATTTCATAAGGCTTGCTTTGAAAAATGACCACATGAACTATAATCACAGAATATATCAAAGTGGAAAGTCTGTAAGATCTTGCTTTGACACATCTTGTGACAGCCGTGTGGCAGTATTTCACAAGAGTACTTTTCTGACCTGCTAATTCAGCATTTCTTTGGTCATCCGATGCCTGCCCAGACAATAGCTTAAGGGGTAATGCTTCCTCTTAAACAGCACTTAAATTTTTTTTGTTAGATTTCGTTCCTTAACTGATGTCACCTATATCCTCAGAGGCAGTAGCACTCAAAATGTGCCATTCAAGTTACCTTCTCTCATAACAAGATCAAGGAAGACCTGCTTTCCAATGCCATAAACATGATCCATGACGTTTCACAGGTCACTATGAATTGCAAGCAGGTCCATTCTTGCAAGGTGCAAGCCAAGGCTAGCTACGGGCCGAAGACTCTTGTTTCTCAGGAAATACGAAAAATTGGCTCCTGCCCATTATGGTCAGTAAGATGTTAGGGCATTTATGATGTCCGAAACCTGTTTTCCGATATTAGAACTATGATGCCGAGCTGCAAAACTGGTGGAGCTCTGGTTGAGAGAGATGCCTCTATCTACCAGACCATGGTCTTCTATTCAAGCAGTAACTTTCCTTGGATTATATTTTACTGATTCTCATGGGATCAGCAATGAGTCATTTAGCAGTTTGTACTCTTACCTACACAACTTATACCAAGTTTTGCACTACTACATCCCTGATTATGCTAAAAATGGTATTTCATTCAGCGTCTCTTCAATCTGGAGTTCAGATTTTGCATTATTCTAGGAACACCTACCAACAGTGACTTCTCCTAGAACGAGCTGTGAGCTCATTCAACCCAAGTGACCACACTATCCTCAAAGATAACAGACAGTGGTCAAAGGTATTATTCTTCCTGTAGAAACACATTTACCCCCTCTGTTACCACGCCTGCAGTTCTTCTGCTGCATTTGCTGTTTATGTAGTTCCTGATGTCATTGCTGGAATGGATCCTTACAAATCCTTTTAATCCTCGTAGATCCTTTTAAATGTTTCTGGATAGCTACAGCAAAACACTGCCCTCATTTCCAAGTGATATACAGGATAATTTGTTTTTCTGTTGATGGGTCTAAATGGACCATCATTATTCCAACCAAATTCTCATCCTCATAACATGGCTACAACCCAGTCAGAGAAAAAACTCTTCCTTGTCAGGCACCAGGTTTTTCTACAAGCAGCATTCCCTTTTGACCTTCCAAGTCAGAAAAGGGATTATTTTGGGATTCTTCTGTTTATCAAGACAGGTGTATAAAAGGTGTTCAGTTAAGAGACAGGCCCATTCAAAAGCTGGAAAAACATCCACTTGCAATAGGAGCCACAAACTTTAATCAACAACTTCTGCAATCCGATTTGGTTAAAAGCCTGATCCCTTTCCACCCAAAGCCAAGCATGCTCAGAGGTCATCTGTCCGGAGACCCGAGGAAGATTAATTAGAAAGCTGAAAAACACGCATGCAGGCATGAAACCGCTACCATGCAATAATTCGGTCTGGATAGGTAACACTGAATGGGCTTGCCTACTTGCAGTAAACTAATTAGCCCTGCAGTAAAACATCACCATCTACACAGTGCTGTTAGGATGGAGTAAACTAATTAACTCCACTGGAGGATAGACTGCCAAACACAAGCACTATCCGATAGTGGAGTTATTTACTCCGGCGCAGCGCACATGCAGACACTACCAGGGCCGCCTGGGGCATGAGTGTGCTCCACTGCTGCCTGATGGCTAGCCCCACACTGAAGCACCCTCGTGCCCCAGCCAGCCCCTTCTCAGCACGTTGAACCAGGTCAGAGCAGCCGGCCCAGGCTGGCAGGCTAACCCCCGGGTCCCTCATCAGCCGCAGCTGTTCCACCCTGGCTCAACACCCTGGGTGCATGTGCAAACGCAGCACAATAAACTCCAGCACAAACTGCACCAGAGTTCATTCAGCTGCATTAATTGAACATGTAGACGCACCCAATGGAGCTTCCTAGGAGCAGAGGCCGTGCCTAGTGCACAGTAACTCTCCCACGCAGTACAGTTACTTCACAGTTTTCAAATGGTAACTTTACCATGGACTTGAATGATTTATTATGTAGTAGGGCTGTGCATCATGTGTCTGCTCCACTTTGACTACATGGTAACGCCAATTTACTATACAGTGAATGTGTCATGTGCTCCACCCCCTCAGCCAGAAGTCCAGAAGAGCAGCATAGTTATTTTTAATATCTTTTCAGTGTTCTTTCATGTCCGTGCCCTCTGGAAACAAGCAGCTAAGTAAGAAGTTGCCAGACTTTCACACTCAGGTGAAGGGTATACCATCCAACTACTCGTTTTCCATCACACGGTGCCCTCTTTTACCCATAGCAAAACCAGGAATATCACATTATAATCAACTGCAGCTTCAAATTCTTCAAGAAAAAAAACAACAACCCAAAACCTAACATGCCCCACTTAAACCTATGACTTTCTTTGATTATGAACTTACTGAGGCAATACACACATGATGACAGACTGGATACAAATAATCCCAGTAGGCATCTACTCCCTTCTAAGAAAAAAAGGGCAGCTGGCACAAGCTAGCAGCTGCTTTTCTGTTCCGTTCTCTCAACGAACAAGATAGTAAACTGCTATATATACTTAGGTAAACTGCCAAATGAAGTTCAACATATGCACACAGCCCTATTGCCTCTCCACACCCAGGGTTGGGCTTGTCTTTCCGCACCCAGTCTATTGCCAAACAGTCTGAAGCACTGAAACATGGGGAAAAAGAACAAACAAATCTGGGGAGCTGCCCTATAAAGTGCCAGCTGCTGATGTCCAATACAAAGGACAGCACGTGTTTTTCCTCATAAAGTAATGACCTTTGGGATGTTCTCCTGCAGAAAAACCAAGAGTTAAGACCGTCCGACTAACCGAAGTAAGGAGTGAGGAGGTCTGGCCCACACAGCAAAAAAAAAAAAAATCAAAAAAAAAAAATCAATGTTTGAAGCTGCTTACAGTCTGCCAATCATGCAAGCAGAACTGTTAAACTCTGAGTTTAAAACAAATTACACCCACACAAATAGGAACCATGTGTTAACCATATTGCACGTAGATGCAAACCGTATGGGAAAGTCAACCCTGTTAGAACATGGCTATGTCTAGGTAGATGTCTCATCTAGCTGGACTCAATCTGTGTTAGAAATGAAAGCAAATGAAACCTAAACCTTTTAAGTGGATATGAAGGAAACAAAAAATGAATAAATAATTTTCCAACCCTGATCAAGTCAACTTGTACCACCAATACCACACAGTGAAGAAGCCTGTAAGCAAATCTGGATGCACTCTCTGCAATAAATCATTTTGTTGCCATGACAGTCATTTCAACAAAAAACAGGCTAATAGCTGCCAGGAAAGAAGAAAAAGTAAATTAGACAGGGAAAGGGGAGAAAATACAACAAGGTCAAACAAGTTTGTAGTATGGACTTGTGTATTTTCAAACAAAAACACAAAGGCTAAAAATCACATTCAGACTCAAGCAGCAGCACTTGAATATAGAAATGCTCTAGTCAAGATCAAGTATAGATGTGTTCATTCACATACTCAACAATAAGCTATATACTTATATAATCCCTTTCTTCCAAACAATAAATGTTAATCATTTCTGCCTGCCACCAGTGAAATGCAACTACTTCTGGGGCAAGATGACAGAAAAACAAATAGGTTGACAGAGGCCTGAACAGCAGCAAGGTTGATTTTGAAAGAAATGTTAGCCAAAGACCCAGGAACTAACTGCCAGGAGAATAGAATAAGAGCAATGGGATCTTCAACTACACCAATCAGAGCTGACCCCGGATAATACAAAATTAAACTGCTTTCCTGAAAAGCGACTAACAGGAAGTTTAAGTTTGAAGATGCACATTAAAAGAGGCCACCCACATAATTTATACCCTTGTGATGCACTGCTTACTGTGGAAGGGTATGAGCACCCAAATGAGTTACTGTGAGGTTTATTCACGGACATACTATAGTGTAGCTGTTGTGCCATAACTGCCGGCATCTGTTTCTATCCTGTAAGTGCAAGGTAGCTCAACACCTCTCACTGGGCAAGGCAGCACAATACAACGGTGCAATTGCCACAAGCAGCCCAAATGCCTATGAATTTGCCCAACTATGTTTAACTCTTACGCAAGTCAGAAGCTACCAAATAAAATCTTAATTTGCACTTAACCTTCTTTGTGACCATACAGTAAGCACTGGAAATATACCATTTAAGATGCGACAATCCAGTTAAGACGTCATTTATAATATCTTGCAGACGGCTAATCAGCTTTGAAGAGGGTAGCTAAGCTCATGCTTCTTCAGCAAGGGGATTTCTAGCGGTCTGAATTTTTACTGCTATCCAAAAGCATCATTGAAGCAAACAAGAGAGATAGAGAGAGAGATGACTAAAGGGGCAAAAAAGACAAGTCATCGGAATGTGATCATTAGGAGCTGTGTTTTATTTTAATTACTGAAAAGCAGACTTTGTTCAACACGTGCTATTCACATTACAAAACCAGAATAATCTCTTACGTAATCTTACAGCTACATTCCTCTGGGTCGCCTTTCATCAAGTAATCTCAGAGCAACCAAAATAAGCTTCATAACCTCCCTGGAAGGTTTGGCTGGTACAGCACTTATCCTACAGAGGAAATGGGCACAAAGGGTTTCAGTTAACTTGCCCACATCGACATGGTGGAGGCTGTTTCCAAGGTGGTTTCCCTGACTCCGCACCTTTTGCCGGACCATGCAGCTTTTTCCAGATAATCACAATCTAAAAAGTAATTGCTGTCCCAAGCACTCAACTCCCTTAGAACTTGTTTTCCAACAGCCACCTCCTAAAATAATGTTCAATTAAGGGGTTTTTTTTTATTATTTGTATGAGCAGACTGTTCTCCAACATTGTCAACCATGTGTGCTCCCAGGTGGCTAATAAGGTCTGACTGATGCTTGGCCAGAGCTGACAGTTCTCACTGAGTGTGGGTTCTCTGATGATTCAAAAAGGTCTGTGCCATGATTGAAGCTTTTCCCACACTTGGTACATAAATAGCATTTCTCCCCACTGTGTGATCTCTGGTGAATAAGAAGGTACAAGCCCTAACTGAAGCTTTTGCTACATGCCAAACGTAAATAAGATTTCTCTTCCAAGTAGATTCTCCTGCAGCGTATAAAGCATGAGCAATCGCTGATGCTTTTCCCACATTCACAGCCTTTAAAGGCTTCTTGCTCCGGTGTGGATTCTCTGGTGAATACTGAGGTGCGAGTTCAAAATAATGCTTTTCCTAAATTCATTACATTCCTATGGCTTTTCTGAAATTAAAAAAAAAACAAAAAACTTCCTTTGAAAGCCACAGGCACTAAAAAACTGGATATAAAAAAATCCTCCTGCACTACAACGGAAAAAGACCCATCTAACTGGTGGATGATGCTGGAGTCCCCTATTCAAGAGCTGCAATTTTATATCCCAATAGCGGCTGCAAGCAGCAGCTGTTTAAGGGAGCACAACAAATATTTATAGAATATGCAGGATGCATACATAAAACTAACAGTTGTGTGTATATAGCATGGGACTTGCATCTAAAAGGAGCTATTTAAAACTGTCAGCCTAAAAAATTCAAAGGAAGCTTGTTTGCCAGCAAGTTCCTCTTCCCCTATGCCTGCTCCCCCGCACCCTCACCAGCAGGCAGAGTATAAAGCACTTTCTTTTTGAGAATTAGTCAGAAAATCAGATTGATGATCATTGGACCCAGACACAACGCAGGCATTTTTGTACTAAATTCTGCTTTCCTGCCAAAACATGTCTACCCAAAAGTCAGACTGATACTTTCAGTGGAAAGCACCTACAGTGTCCTATTTTTTCCCAGTTCTATTATATGAACTACTAAGACGACAAAACAAACTGATTTTCTACCTCCATTTTAAGCCAGGTCACTCAGCAATGAAAAGCCAGTGCATTAAAGCACTTCACCACAAAACCCGCGCAAAAGCTGTGCTTAATATACCATAAGTGATCCCAATCCACTGACATTGGAGTTAAGCTACCCCAAAGCTGAATTCTGTGGATTCCCTACTTTTGCTCCTCCACTGGTCATATATTTCATAATTTAAAAGTCCTGACTATTGAGAAGCAAACAGCGTAATAAATATTTTCAATTTGGCACATCTGAGGTGTGCTTCTTGGAAATAAGTTGATGCATCTATATAAAAACAAGATTTTTTTTTTTGTATAGAAGAGAGAATAAAAGAAAAAAACAACTTAAAACTTTACCTCCAAAAGAACCTACCATTATTTAAACCCTTTGACTCGATTATACACAAGGCAAAAAAACACCATCACACCCCACTCATCTGGGAGTTGGTCAGTAGAGGTGTGTGAAGCAGGCACTATTCGATTTGGATTCAGCCCAAATCAGGGACAGTGATTCGATTAATTGATTCTGAAGATTCGATGCCGATTTGGAAAATCGGCGATTCGGACATAGACGCAGCTTTAAATGTTTTTTCTACACACCTTGAGGTACCAGCACAGTTTGTGAATGCTGCGATGCTGGGGCGTATGGAGCGTCCCACAGGAACGTGGGCCCCCCCCCGTGTGCTTGGCAGAGAACCTGAAGTATTTCTGGTCCACTTCCTGGGCTGCCAGGGAGAGGGCTGCCCCACCCCACCCCGGCTCAGTCATTGGCTGCAGGGGGACCCTGGGAGCACCCCCAGGCCCAGGAGGCACCAGTCGCCGAGCTGGTGGGGGGGGGGGGTGCAGGAAGCCCCCCTGCACACTCCCCGGTAGACGTGGAAGTGCTTCTGGTCCACTTCCAGGTCTGCTGCTGAGCGCACTAGGGAGCCGCCCGCACCTCCGTGGGACACTCCACGCTCCCCAGCACCACAGCACTCACAAGCCCCTGCTACCTAGAGGTATGTAGAAAAAACATTTAAAGCTGTGTCCATGTTTGAATCGCCGAATCTTTCCGAATCAATTTGGAGGGTTGCAATTCAATTCAGAGAAATTAAAGGGTCCTCTGATTCGATTCAGATTCGGAGATTCGGCCACCGAAACGAGCCGAATCGCCACCGAATCAAATCAGGGACCAAAACTTCACACAACCCAACTGGCCACACACACTGCAGCAACCAAAAGAAACAGATGACTGACAGGTTAGAAAAAGAGTACCAACATTTTACACTATTTACAGCTGTTTCACCAGCTTCCACATAAAGCTTTAGTACTCTAGAAATGCAACAGACCATTAGAAAATTACACAGGCTTCCCATCATTAGCTTCCACTGTTTTCCTTTGGAGTCAGTTTCTGTTTTGCTCCAGCAGTGTTACCATAGTATAGCACGCTGCCGATTTTACAGAAGAGCAGGATAAAAATAGTGGAGCCCCGAAGCTAATCCTTTTGATAGCAGAGACAAGAATAAATACCCCTTACGGTGAAACAAACAACTGCAATTACTCATGCAATCAAGATTTCACAATTCTTTTACCCCCAAATAGAAATTATTATTCAAAATGAAGATGGCAACCAGAATAAAAAAAAAACAAAAAAAAAACACCACCACCACAAACCACTTTCCTGGGGAATTTCTGTGTAGTGATCAACTGACAATGGGCACAGCAAGAGGGTCCTCAGGGAGGGCTAATTTTAAAAAAAAAAATTAAACCCTGAAAAAAGCTAACTTAATCACTGCAGGATTTCACATAACTGGCACATCAAAAGATACCCAGGGTACAATGAAATTTACCCTCTACTACTGTGCCCTGAAACAACCTTGATAAGATACCAATGTTTTCACACAGAACAAATATTTATAGTGAGAATATACAGCTTTTCACTGAAAGCCAGAGAGCTCCAGAAAGGCTAGCACATATGACTTGCTTTAATCAATGGGTAAACTACGTGAAATATTATGTGATCAAGTCTGTCAGGAAAACAAGCCAATAGCATTATGAGGACTAGGCTCCCAGATGCCCTGACTTGCAGTTCACTGCCTAGAGCAGCCTCAGCTATAAACACCTCCTCCCATGAAGATGGCTTGTGAAGTTGGCAATGGAGCTTTAAAAGCAAGTAATACGAACAGCGGTAATCAGACTCAGTCACAGACTCTGGCAAATGATCTCATGTCTCTCAAAGGAGTCCTTACATACTGCCAACTCAGCTGGGGCTCAGCTCCCAGCTCCAGAGCAGGGAAGCTGGAAGCCCGTAGAACCGTAGTTGGAGAAGCCATCAGAATTTCTCGTCCCCGCTCTGGAGCTGCGACGCGGAGCCTGGCAGTTCCAAGGCACACAGCTCAAGGCCAGTCTGCATGGAAGGAGCACTGGGAGTAATTAATTCGTTTACAGTGCAGGCTGAACTTTCTGGAAGTGAAGCCACCTTTGTTCAAGAGCAGTACCCACAAGGAGCATGACTGCAGAATAACGTATTCCACTATAGCGAGGCCAGGCCCAAGCGAATCTTAACTCCCTTCGCAAGCCTGACATTCTAGACTGTGGCCAGTTACAGACAGGAATATAAGGAATTGGATGGAAAGGACAGCCAAGAAGGAGTGGAGATGTGAACTGAGGATGCAAAATAAAAAAAGACGGGAAAAGCAGAGAGAGAGCACCGATACAGAATAAGACAACATAATGGTAAGGAAAAGGGGTATTTTTCTTAAGAATAGGACTTAAGTTCACCCCCAAATCAGAATTGAGAGAGATATGGAAAGCACATGACAAGAAAGTTTGCCTGTGTCCACTGGAGACTGCACACCCTCCCTTCTAGGACCACCACGGACACTGCAGCTGAGACACGGTAGGGGGCTATGCAACTACAACCCGAACTAGCACGTGTTTAGAGCTCCTTACCTCCAGGCCTGTAGACAACATCATCCTCTGTGATGAAGGACGTTATCTCACCGTTGTCCGTTCTCTCGTAGCGAGATTTCTTCTTCGGTGGTTTCTTTTTATTTTTCTTTGTAGACTCCTCCGTGGTAGCGCTGTTGTTATCGTTGTCCTCGTCTTCACTGTGGTCGCTCTCGGCATAATTCTTGGCGCCTCCTTCCAAAGTACAGCTCCGACGAGGACGCGAGTTCTCGCTCTCTCTCGCTTTGTCTCTTTTGTCTCGCTCCTTGTCCCGGTCTCTGTCTCTGTCCTTCTCTTTGTCTTTGTCTTTTTCTTTGTCAGCTGTCATGATTCGCCACGTGCCTTCTTCTGTCCTCTCACGGCTGGGCCTCCGTGAAAGGTAGACAGTGAGCCTGGGCTTCAGTCTTCTGAATTTCTCACTCAAATCCAGGAAAAATTCGACCACTCCAATAACCCCAGTGTTTTAAAAAGGTTCTTGAAAGAAAAAGAAAGAGAGAGGAAACGTTATTACTCAGAATACTCTCATAATCCCAAGCTTCTCCCCCGCCCTGCAGTTCTCAAAGTCAAAAAGTGACTTTGAAAATTATTTCAGGTTGTCCTGTATTTTATATGTTTATAAATAACTCAAATTAATTCCGTGATAAATTATAGTTTCAGATGCTGCAGATGTAGCAACTTTCTCTCACCCCCACAAAAGCTCTTCAGAGTTCTTTGCAGAACCAAGCGCAAGGACCATTTCATAGCTATTGCCAACATACAGACATGTCTGGGGTGGAATCTCAGTTTTTAGAATAAATACCATTTTATACCAAGAACTAACTAAAAACATAATCAAATGCAATTGAAAAGACTCCAGGGTAGGCGGGAGGGAGGTTTCTAGAGCACAAATCTGACCGAGACACAAGGTTTACAACCCTTCTTCTCAAAGCAAGGACAATAAAAGCTTTACCAAGTAGCCCAAATTTCAAATTTTACACTTGATCCCAGGAGGCCCCTTCCAGGCCTATGCCCCTATATTTCTAGCACAATGCCCCACAAAGCAGATAGAATCATGTCCCACTTGCTGCAGCTCCCAAGTACTTGTTAAGAAAGCTTCTTCTCCAAAACAGAACTAAATTTGACCCTAGAAAGCTTTCAGGATCTAATGAGTTCGCACCACAAGGGAGTCATGGGCACATCAGCCAGTTGCTTGCAGGTATCAGAATAATAGACAGTCTTTGGGATTCTTTTCCTAATAAAATACAAATTTCTTTAACAGAAGGAAGAATCTAATCCTCTTGTCTTTGTCTCTCCCATTATAATATCCTAACACTGATGACAGATTGTGCTTTGAGGTCCCCCGTTGCCCAACTACAAATTGATTGGGAAGTCACGCATGCAGTTACAACAATATTTATAAGTGAATGGCATGTCATAGTTTAAGATCCTCAAATAGCCATGAATGCAGTGCAGATTTCATCAGTCACCTATCCATTCTGTGATAAATCCCACCCCCAAAACCTCAGACACCACACATTTGCCTCACTCCATTCAACTAATTAAAATGTGACAAAGAACGCTGCCACGTTTGGAGCTAAACTGTTCAGTGGGGGCAGATGACAGAACAAGGAGCAACGCTCTACAGTGGCAGCAAGTGAAGTTTAGGTCGGATATTAGGAAAAACTCTCTCTCGAGGAGGGTAATAAAGCACTGGAATAGGGGTACTCGGAGAGGTGGTAGAATTTCCATCCTCGAAGGTTTTCAAGACCCGGGTAGACAAAACCTTGGCTGGAACGATCTAGTTGGGGAGGTCCTACTTTGAGCAGGGGGTTGGACTAGATGTGACCTCCTGAGGTCCTTTCCAACCCTCATTTTCTATGGTATACTGAAAGCCTCTTGTTTGCTCAGTCCAGAAGCCAAGACTTTACCTTTAAATGGCTTTCCAATCACTCAGGTCCAACAATCTGGACTGACAGGTTGCATGTTACATCCTTGAGTGGCAGCCAGCAGCACAAGCAATGTTAACATTTTTGGCACCCTCTTCTGGAAAGCCTCTAACAGAATTTGCACCAGTTGAAGCATCCATAAGCACTTTTTAAATTGCTTGCTAGAACAGTTATAGCCACTTATACAAGCATCATTAAATACTATTTTCCTGAAAACATACCAACTTTAATGGGATCATTCCAAAGAAGTAGATCCAAGAAGCATGAACACGCAAGTTAAATGGAAGAAATTCAATGTTTTCTATGGTTTATCAATCCAGAGTAACGGGATCTGGGCAGCAATTAATTGTACTCGCATATATGTAAAAAGTCCAGGAAACTAGGTATCGCAGCTTTAAGAAGACTATAGCCGGAAGTCACATTTCAAACAGAAGTTATTCATCCTACAAAGCTCGGAAAGACTTAAAGGCAACCAAGCTGCTGCCTTTAATCAAGACTTTTGCTACCCGAATTTCTCAGGAAAGGAAGCACCTTCAATTAAGGTAGCTTTGGAAATACACGATCGGCCACCACGCACTGGTGCTCCTTTGAGTTCTACCTTAGATCTTTCCATGATGCCTCCCATTCACAGTATCCTAAACTATGAACACAGGAATGAGTAAGCCATGAAAAGCAAAGCCAGAGGCATACACCTGGAGCAAACAGCATCATGGCAGCTGTGCAGACAAGCAGGCTGTGCTAAGCTGCCACAAATTAAAGTAAGGAGAAGGCAACAGCTGCCACAAGTTTTAACAATAGCCAGCAACGTTGGTATCCAATTGTCCTTTGCAGTGCTACCTTGCAGGATAGCTGAGATAGAGCAAGGCAGGACCTTTGGAGAAACAGGCCTAGAAGGCTCCAAGCTGTCAAGATTCCTCACAGCAATTTCCTTCTGGGAGATCTATAGTTAACTGCGACAGTGGCAGCATGGATGCATCTCATCTTGATATCCCAAACCTACTCCCTCCCCACCACTGCCAGATCACCAGGCTTTTCTCCATTTTGGTTGACCAGACCTCCCAGCAATGCAGGGGGTTAACCCACATTAATGCAAAGTGGTCTGGAAAGAACACAATGCTACAGCTTTTAACAATCCCCCCTTGATTTCCCCAATTTGGATGAGATGGGTTTGCTAGAACTCACAGAACAAATAAATGCTGCAACTGCCTTCCCCATCCACTCACCCACATGTATGCCAATCCTATTCAGTGATCCTACCTATCTGATGCTACCATTTCTTATGAAGCCTTAAATGAAGCAGAAAGGAACTGTTTTAACTACAGACTAAGCAGCTGCAGGATAATGGCTGAATGCACCTTCAGGTGACTGAAGCCTAGGTGGCACAGAGCCAGTCTCTGTCCAGGATTTTAACCATCTGCTCGGTCTTGCACAACATCTGCAAGAGCAAGGGCCTGAGCAAGTATGTGACTGCAGATGCAGAGGTGGGCACAGCAGCTCAAGCAACCAGAATGCTGACTGGTTTGACAGTCAGCAAGGAGACGTCACGCAGGAGGCTCTGGTTGGTAGTTTGAGGAAGTATGTGAGCAGTGCACGTGCGTGGCACGTATGCGTGCATTCACACACATGAGCTCCCACACGTTTGCTACCAACTTTCCACGCTGGGGTGCCCCAGTCTCACTAAGAAATTGAATGCAAGGAAAATGCTTGCAGTCCTCATTCTTTTGGAGTCACATTTGGCCACTTTCTCTGCACTCCACATACCCCAGCTGCTCTGAGCATTTCATTTGACTGCAAGCAGAAGCAGGCCTATGGGCTCTCTATGTGGACATCTTCATTTTTTCCACTTCTCTTGTGGCTGTGTTGTGCATGTACTGGTATCTCGCATCTCACCAAACTAGTGTCTGCTGTGCAGGTGGCCCCTTCAGGTGTCAGCAGGGCAGATGCGCTTGGCTTGCCTGATTGTACATGCAATGAACTGTCACACAGGAACACCACCACTCAACCAACTTCTGTATTTACTGGATAAAATGAGTCATGAAGCTTTTAAACCCCCCGATAAAGAGTTTATTTAAGAAAAGGCACAAAACCAAACACGGAACATGGGAACAGATTCAGAATTTGGGCTTAAACAAGTACAAAACAGCAAATGTAAGGAAGGAGGGAAGGAAACTAAGATTACAGGAAAAACGTTAGTGCAAAGGAGAAACTTTCAATCTCTGTGCTGGCTAGGACTGAAGCATGGAGTGAGAATACATGATCCACATCCCTCCAGTCCAAATCCAGGGTCCATGTATACTGGAGTAACAGGAAAGAAGGCCGGCTTGCAAAATGATAGGGTCAGATCAGCTTGGCGCCTAGAAACCATTCTTCTTATGAAGCTGTGGCAGGGGTCCTATTGCTCAAACCAGAATGGAGAGCTGCTAAGCAACTGCAATGGACTCAACCTCTGCAAGAGAACAGAACTGGACTGCTGAGCACTGGGCCCTGATCCTGGACTCCAGATAGGAGGACTCCTTGGTATTAACACCCAGGATGACATGGTCCACCTCTTCAGACAGCAGTCCAAGAATCACTTTGTGTGCACTGTCTCGACAGTGCTGCAGCTGTGGCTCATGGGCTGAGTTAGCCATCTCCTCCTTCCATCACCTCCCTTATTCCCTCCAGTCAGCGAGGTGCTCCACCGCTGTCACTGCTTCCATCCTGGAGGGCCTGGGAGTTTCAGGTGCCAGCCCTAGACGGCAAGAAAATATACAAGTAGTCACCGTTTCAGGCTTGGTTTCCAAGGTCTCAGATACCAAGCCCAACCCTCACACAATTTATGAGATCCCATCACCAGAGCTTCTTCCCAGCCCCGGGAGCTTTTGGTAAATTTAAGACCTTTTCAACCTAGCTCGCAGCATCCAGGTTGGTAGCCAGCCATCTCAGGGAGGGGAGAGAGCTGCCTGACCACACCTGCAAGGTTGGCAGTAGCAAATCATAGTTAACAAGGGCCATAATCTGCTGGCATAAGCCCTAGATTGTGCGAGTGCCAGCATCATGCTGGCAATCATTCTGCAGTTTTAAGAGGGACACCCACTGCTGGAGGATGCCCTTTGTGAAAACACAGTAAAGGTGGTTCTGAGAGACTGGAATGACACAGCTATCCGTATGGGATGCAGGGACAAGCCAGCCATCCCCAGCAGTGATACAATTTTGCTAGAGCACTTCCTGTATGTCAAGTGCAGATCCTCTCCCGAGCTGACAAAACCCAGGTCTGCCAGGCTATAAATGCTTATCTGTGACTGGCAGCTGTCCATGTTATTTTTATCTTTAAAAAAAACAGTTAATCTGGGGCTGGGCATGTGTCATGCATACATGCTAAGGGTGTTGCTCACATGTGCTTAAGAGGTTTCATCCCAAAGGCACACAGCCTTTTAAGACAGCTGTTCCATAAAGGTCTGCTTTTTGAGTCCGGCACACCTGAGTTAGGGTAGGAGGGGAAGGGCATGAAGCACAGTCCCAAGCATGCACACATCTGTTTGCAAGGGCATTAGTTGGAGCATTAGTTCACAACAGCCAATGACAGTAGCTGTCCAAACACTACTAATGGACTGCATGTTGACATGCAAAAATGACCAACCCAAAAGGCAGATGTACTTACCATCCATATCTCTGCTTCTGATAAGGACACGGTGGAGGGGACTGGTTGACTGGCAGTGGGCCTCCGCAGCTGGCCTGGAATGCTCCAAAAATGTGTTTGCTTCTGGCTGGCAAAGATGCAGACTCCGAGAGACCTTTTCAACATTAGAGGTGCTGACAAAGGTCTCATCAGCGTCCACCCATAAATCTGCCACGAAGCAGACTGATGCTGGTCTCCCCTCACAAGATCCAATCCAGCTCCTTGTAGCACAGAGTTGTGGCAGAACCTACCCCCAAAGTGTCTTGAGCAAACGAGGCTCATTATGTTTACACCCAATATCCTTAGCCTTGGAGCACACTGAGGCCCCTTGGCTGCTGTCTTGGATGTAGGTTTCTGTAGACATCCACATTCCTGTGGTTATTCCCAAGGGCTTGCTTGATCTTCATTTCTGCCTGGAGCCCCAGGAGGCCCTGCATCTCTGCCCAGGTTCAGCTGCTGGATCAGTGAGCAGCTCGCCTCCTTAATGGTCCCAAGGCCATAATGGCTATAGGCAGCAAGGCAGGGCAGGGGGCTTCTGAAGTCTCAGAATCTGAGCAGAAAGAGGCAGAATCCATCCATGCACAAAAATCTGAAAGGCAACACTTGGTGCCCAGACCTCAGGGCAGCAGAGGTCTGAAAGTTAATACAGCAACCCAGTCTGAGGTGGAACCTAACCAGTTAGGAAAGGCAGTACACCCAGTCAAGTAGCTGTATCAAGGAGGCACCATATACGAACAAAACTTAACCCGTGGCCTTCTGAAACAGGACTGGCTCTGGGACAGAAGTTTGCCACACCTGGGGCACGTCTAAGCTACATCTTGGGACTGCATTAGGAGTTCATGGCTTTTCTGGATCACAACTGCTTCATGCACCGCAAGTTCACTAGTGTAGACATCCATGGTCACAGTGATGATTTAAGCACTTCAAGACTGAGAGCCTTAAGTTGCTCATCACTTACTTAAATGCCAACATCCCCTGACGTTTAAATGCAAAATGACTCCTACCTTTAAAAACACAACTTCGCAATTTAAATGTAACCTAGAAGACACCCCTACCAAAAACAACCAAGGACAAAAGTGGAGTTGAATCTGTAGGGAGGTTTTGCCAGCTCATGTGACCCTACCGCATGACAACAGTTTTTGCCACCAGGAAAATGCATTTCGCTGTTAAAAAAAAAGGATAGTGAAACCAAGTGTAAGAGCTTCAGATGTGGCAAGGTAACCACTTCAACAAGAAATTCAAGCTCCATGGGAGAAAAATATGTAGTTTATGGGAGTGGAAAGAATGAGGCAACATCACTGAAATACCTGTCCTACAATACAACAAACCTGCACTGAGAACAACAGTCTACCTTTAAGATAGCAAGTAAGAGAGCACCCACTGGGTTCTTCGATGCGATCCCAACAGAACTTCAGCCAGCAAACCTGTTTCTTCCATACCCAATGTGAAAAAACTCCCGCCAAAGTCTGCAGGAGAGGAGACAACCATGACTTAAATCTTAAGGAAATACTTTTTTGTGAACAGCTGAATTGCTGCTGGTCTACAAACTCCACGAGTGGAGCCCAAGCTGAAGATAAAACCCCATATTGTTGGGTCTTTACAACGCAGTATACAACATTCACAAAGTAAATGGTATTGGAGTGTGCCTTGAACAAGGAGAAGCAAACAGGCAGCAAGGCATGTGTTTCTGGAGCTTGAGAGGTTTCCCCAGCCCCGCAAGCCTGAATCCTGCAGACACGAAGGAAATGGACAGCTTTCAAGGATGAGGAACCTTAGGCTACACAGATCAAATCCAGAGTCAGACTGGGGATAATCAAAGGCTATTATCCAGCTGCCGTCTGGAGACGGATAGCAAATCAGCAGTCGGCAACCAGTGGTAAAGGTCCCCAAGTCCTGTTTATATGATGGCTTCTACCACTACTATTGACAGTGGAGCTGTGACAATTGTAAATTACTGTAATTTTCCTGGTTCAGATGTGGCCTTTGAACCCAGCAACGTCAATTGGCTTTGACCAGCTGAGGTGGACAAGTGACCGTGTCTCAGTTTCCAAGGAGATCTATTCCCTGGTGGATCAGCTGTGGGTTTAAATTATTCCAGTCTGAAACCCTGCCCATGTTACTACTTCCAAGTACAAAACTGAGGCTCCTTGGGGACAGAATGCCCCATACATTAAGCATTTGAAATGGCAATAATAAAAGAAAGCCATTTCGATTTTTTAAAAGTCAATTGAGAAACAGGACTGGCTCTGTGTGCCTGAAATTTCTCCCCTAGATCCTATGTGAATCTCTTAAAACAGGTTGCAATACACTCTTGTCCCAGCTGACTAGTACTCCCAGCAATGGAAATACCCAAAAGAGAGACAAATTGCTTTTGCTGTCATGGTTCAGGCTGGGGCTGGAATCTCTCAGGCTTTTCCTGAGTGAGCCAATCATCCAGGTAAGAAATGATTCCAGCTTCTTTCCTCCTTATTGCAGCTGCCATCATCCTGACAACACACAAGGGGATCTAATGCAAGTCCAATGAGAAGAAAACAACAATGAAGATGTCAACTGTCCCGAAAAGCCACAGGTACCAAGGATGGCAAGAGTCTATAGGGATGTGGTAATAAATATATTGCATGTATAGAGACAGTGAATAATTCTCCTGGGTTCGTGGCTCAAATAAACCGCGTTCTGCTGAAGCCGTGTAAAATTTATTTTGGACAGCAAACTGATTTAGTCCCGGTTATGCCCCAAACTGGCTAGTTCCCCCGAGGCAACTTAAAAAACCATAAACGCAAGGAATAAACCTCTGCTTTTCAGTTGATAACCCTGGGATAAAGCCTCTTCAAACAAGAGGCAGCAGACAAAATAGTCTCTGTATGGTGAAGCAGCACAGACTATTATAAGAATGTAGGACATACATTAGAGTTTTATTTGATAGCTTCCCAGGATTGATTAAAACCATCTGTCCATGGTTATTCTTATCCCCTGGCTCAAATCCCCAAGGACAAGCAGTGAGGTGAGTACAGACACGCAGGGTAGAGGACCTTCTGCAAGTATGTGGAGGGCTTTGGTGCCTCCTCCTCTTCTCCTCATCCCTCCTATGGGAGGATGACGCTACCTTCTCCAATCTAAAACCAAAAGGCAGTTTAGGTCCATGGTTTTAGAGAAGACAAACAGACATAGTCAGGGCTTTGCCTTGCTTTGTCTTCCAGGTCAAAAGAGGAAGGGAACATTATGCTCTACACAGCTAAACAAGTGCCCCACACAACCCTCTGCCCTTACAGGAAAAGGTATGGCTATCAAGCGGTATTTCACAGGAGACCTGAATCTTCAATCAAACCTCATGTCTTGCTACCAGCAGGAAAGCCTAAAACCTTTAAGATGCCTAAATCAGCTGCTGTAGTTTGTACGAGGAGAGGTCTGTGAGCTCATCATGAAGAAATAGCCTCTTCTTTCTGCTGGTTTAATCCTTGAACCATTCTAACAAGACGTACGATAAGCACAGGTGCACAGCAGCGACTAATAAGGACGTAGCTTGATCCAGTGACCTTCTGAAAGCCACCTTCACATTTCTTGGACAATAACAGCCACTATGGATTCTAGAGACAAAGATGACCTATTTCCTCCCCAAGTGATAACTATGAGATCTACTTTCAGGAATATGCGCCCTGAAGACATACTTATCTGTAGATAACCTATATATTTCCCCCCAGAGCAGATGGCACTGAATTTTGTATTGGGATTAGCCCCAATTTTTAGTAATTCAGGACTAGACAGTGAAGCGACTATAAAGTAGCTTTGGTAGCTTTTTCTTTCCTCTCTGAAGAGCAGAAGCCCATCTTCCAATTTGCAGAATTTAGGTCTCATAACCTGTTCAATTGTTGCTTAGGAGCCTCAGCCTTAAAGTTTCCTTGCAGAAACTCCTGCTGGGTGAGTATCTTCCTTTTCCTCCCAGAGCGAGGAATGCCTTTTTTTGGAAATACGCTTCCAAATTACATTCAACAGTCACGGTTTTTAAGTTCAGCAAACCAGATATCCCCTGCCAAGATCCTGTTGAACTAGGGAGCAGATGTTGATGCTACAACATGCTTAAAGCCTGGGTAATTTTTTCCACTTCTCAGGAAATGGAACCAAGGGCACTAACTTGTCCACTCAATTCCCAGGAAGAATAAAAGCAGGATTTAACAAATCCCCACTATTACTGGGAGGAGCAAGGAGCCCAAGGCTGGCAACAACTGAAGGGTAATAAACTGCTCTTACTGAACTCTTCTGTATTTATTTTCTCTATACCCTAAAGCCTTCCAGCCTCCTCATCTTTGACTACAGCAGCTGGAGACAAGAACAGAAGTAGCCTCCACCAACAAATCCAGCCAAGGTTGACAGGTGCCACTTTAGTTTGAGCTGCTTATGCTCGAGCAGGATTTGGACCCAGATTTCACATGAATCACTTGGACACTAGCCGAGCGTCAGCAATGCATCGAATACAGACTGAACTTTGAATAGCTGCTTGTAAATTGCTTTACGAAGGGAACATGTCAGACCCGCTTTCCCTGGCTGCAATTTATTCTTTGTTATCACTGTTATGGGACAAGGCAACCTATTTTGCACCAAAGGAAAAAGCAACCAAGAATTCTAGTTCTAGTTGCCCAATATGGAAAACTGAAGTAAAGATAAGGCATTTCACTAGGACTGCCTGCTTAAGGGCTACAGCGAGCTACAGCTGCAGCACAAAGTTCCTGGGGCATTCATTTTTTTCCATCTCTCAGACCAAACTGAAGAAAACTGGCCCCAACCCTTTGCTATAAATCCAAGAAAACAAGTCTCTGACTACAGGGTTGTTTACTAAATTATAATCAGTTTGCAGGAAATACCGTATTTACTCAAATACAAGATGACCCTGGCTGTAAGACAACTCCCCCCAATAATTAGATTCTACACACAGAAAATGTATAAATTTATTACAATTTTCCCTGTATGGAATCTAATTACTGGAAGATCATCTTAAATTTGTCCACCCCAATACTGCAAGTAGTAGGGGGAGAGGTGGCGAGGGGGGCCGTAATAGGGCAAGGGGTAGGGGACAGACAGTGGGGGAGGTAGCGGGGGGGCATACGGTAGGGCAGGCTGGGGGCAGCAACAGGGCAAGCAGAGTGGAGGCAGTGGGGCAGGCACAGAGAGACAGGCAGACAGCTTGCGCCTTGCTGCCTGTCACCCCCCACCCCAATTATCCCATATTGCACCTCCCCCACCACCCCTCTGTAACCTCAGGTTGCCCAGATTCTCCCTTCCCGTTCCCCCATCCTCTCCTCATCACTTTTGCCACGCACAGCCTCTCCCCCTACCCCAAGTCTCTCCCCATGCCTGCCCCTCAACCCGCACTCCTTACCTTTGCTGTGTGCCCCTGCTGAGCCCAGGGCACGGAGCACCATTCCAGCCTGGCCCCGCAGGAACAGGAAAGAGTGACACCGTTGTGCCAGCCTGGCCCCGTAGCAGCAGCAGCAGGAAGGTAGCACTGCTTCTACGGAGCTGGGCTGGGACAGCAGTGCCAGCTCCCTGCGACTGCTACGGGGCTGGGCTGGAGCCACGCTTTGTGCCTCGGGCCATAGCAAGGATGGAGCCTGCCAGCACAGAGCAAAGGTAAGGAGAAGTACAGCAGAGGGGAGACGGAGGGAGGTGGGATGGGGTGGGGGGATTGAGGGAGGAGTGGTAGGCATGCAGAGGTAGCGAGGGGAATGGGGGGCAGAGGGAGAGGCAGTAGTAGTTGTAGCTCTAGCTGCAGCAGCCCCCCCCCCCCAACTGCAAGGCAAGGAGCTTTTACTTGTCTTCTAATTGAGTAAATATGGTACCACTATTTCAAGTAAAGCATCCATTTGTCCATCTGTAAAGTTTCCCGTTAAAATGTTTACACTTCCTTCCTAGCTTGTTTTAGAAGAACCTATGTAAATTATTTTTCTTACCAGCGATTATGTTAACAGTGAAGGAGCCTTGCCATCTAAACCGAGACTCTATACAGTTAAGTATTGTTAGAAGGCAGGTGATGAAACCACCATAAGCACTACTCAACTCCTTTCCAGAAACAGATCACATTTCCTAGGCTTTTCACTAAGAATGGTTCACAATTTCAGAAATGTTTGGGGATTAGACTGACACTCCCATTGCACAATGAATCTATTTTTATTTTTCTATGTAATAAATACCCCACATAGAGCAGTCTCATAACTACTGGAAAGAGGGAAGGGAAATTACAGGACCTTGATTGTGTAGAAAGTGTGGGAAAACCAGAAAAGTAGGGTAAGTAAGGATCCACCAGCAAGCACCTAATTAAGATTAAACTATGGTCACCCCCAGAGGAAACACTCAATAAATTAATCCTTTATTACATGAACAGCAAGTCAAACATCTTTCAAAGGTCCCTGGGTAGTTTATGCCTTTGCAATAAATGTCAACACTCCTCTCACCAAAGCCTACAATACACCTCTCAAAAAAAAAAAAAAAAAAAAAAAAAGAAAAGAAAAGAAAAGAAAAAGAAAAAAGCATTGGCCTAGTTTCCCAGTAGAAGAATGGTAATTTATAGATGGAACTGGGAAACCAACATGTGGAGTGAATAGTCTGGGAAAAAGAACTAAAAAGTTAAGAATGGACCTTCCATTATCCAATTTAAAATGACATGTTATATCTGTAACATGGATGCTGCAAATCACATACATGCATGCCCCTAATGCTTTTTTCCAAAACAAGTTTCTCCACATTTGGAAGCCATGCTCTGGCCTAATCACCCTTCACTGAAACATATATGCAGTGAAAACTAATCTGCTTACTTCACATTATTCATCTGTCACAGATGTTGTAACGGGTTAAGCACTTTTATCATTTTGCACATAATTACGCCTGGATGATATGGAATCCATAAAACTAACGCTATTACAAAAATATAATGCGCTGTGTTTTTTGTTCTCTAAAGTAAACTGTGCTAATACATCACGTATATTGCCAAAAACAGTAATTACACAGATGTTTAAAGCTGGATTAGGACAGTAGAAGTAAATACATTGAAAATCTTAGTGGTTTTTGGCAAGCTCTACAGCTCGGGTTTGCTGTAATTTTACTCACTGGCAGCTCCTCATTCCCACTGTACAAAACAGCCATCAACGCAGCTGCCTCTATCGTCACCTAACAGAAAAGAACCTCAGATTACAATACCACAGGTTCAGGAATATTAATCACCTACAATACCAAGTTACTGCCTCATCTGTGGGGAATTTCCTAGAGACTCACAAAGAGAAACAGTGCAGACTAAAGAAGGTTATTCACATAGCCGAGATGGGTATACAAGGAATGCTTCCACTGATTTTTTTTTAAATACTCAAAACTTCTCAGAAGAGCACATTTCACTCTGGCTATGAAAATATTGAATTCTTTATGCGAGATCCTGACAGTCAAGAGACTAATGTCTAGTCAAGTTAGTACATTTTATATACACGATGGGATACCACCACTTATCCCCAAGCAGCACAACCACACACAAAGGAAAGCTAGAGAGAAGGAACAGGCAAGCATTCTGCGATGCTTGGAGCCCGTTTCACTACCGAGTACCTGATCAGAATGATTTCCTACAAGACAGGCTGCCGTCCTGGTTCACTGTGCTCAAACCCATGCAGCACGGCTGAGGGCATACAAAAGATGCACTTCTAACAGCCATAAGCAAACCCCATTGAGAGCACAGAAAAGGAGATCAGAGACCCCCCCCCCCCCAACAATGTAATTACCCTGCAAATGTACAACAAAAAAGCAGCAAAGCTTCACTTTTAAGCCTAGTGAACAGTAAACAACATGCAAACAGTGAAAGAAAGGGTCCGTGTGCCTACTTGAGCTGCAGACGAATAAACTGTTGGAATGCACAAAAGTGCTAATTCAAGACAAATCTGAGCCTGCCGCTGCAGACGAGATATAAGTAGCTGAAGCAGCAACCCGCAGTAACCCCAACTGAACGTGTGAAGTCTCACCCAATCCAGAGCGTCTTTCTCCTCCCAACGGCTGGCCCCTTTTGGATCAATATGATTCACTTAGAATGACCCAGTGTATTATGCTGTAGTCTGTTCAACCTCAGTCATGCAAATGTTGCCCATCAAACCTACTCAATTATAGATACCAGCTGCATAGAAGGAAAGCGGAGAGGCTGTGGAGGGTGGAGGGAGAAAGCAAAAAATCCCAGCGCTGACCACAACTGTTGTATGACGTGTAGCTAGAGGAAACTTACTGCAGCTTACCCATCACATGGCTGTTGCCTAAAAAGCAACACACGCACTTCCCTAACTCCACTCTTTCAATGCTGGATAGCACAAGCCTAAAGTTACAAAACCAGGTACAGAGGAGAAAGATGCTGCGAATGCTTTGGAGAGCTAAACAAACAAAAAAAAAAGTGCCTCAACTAAACTCAGGAAGATAAAAGATTTACTGCAGCCTGGGGAGATCAAAGGCTTAAGAGTTTTAATATCTGCTCAAGATTGGTTTGGTCAAGTACTTGCCTTACAGAGGTTCAAGTCACAGAAGCATTTTAAAAATGAGGATAAGAGAGTCAAAACAGGTCTACACTAGTAACACTTGGGTTAGCAGAGTCATAGCTGTATGTTATACTAGAAAGGCACTCCTAATACAGATGGAGCTTATACTAGCAAGATGGCGCTTGTGCTGGGATAACTTAATGCAGTCTTCTACCAAATTTCTCAAAAAAAAGAGTGGTTACTGCACATGCAAATATTTGATTGCATTAAAAGAAAAAATAACTCCTCATGGGCAACCTATCCCATGAATTAAAATATACAATACAAAACACTGCTCAGCCTCCGTAAACACAAACAGTTAACAAAAAATCACACTCTTCCCCCATTACCAGGCCATCCCTTGTTCTAAAGACTGCAGGGAAAGCACTGGCTTTCCAAGATGCCCAGTTAAGAACCAGTTGGTAAGATTAATGAACTAAAAAAAATGTTGTCCCAAATAAGAATACAGAATAAATGCCTGGGAAAAAAATCTTTTAAAATTAAGATAGTTTGAAGCTAGTCACTGAAGCACTGGTACACGACAGATCGAAGCATTTCCCAACCCCAAGTTCTTACTTACTGGTTTTCAGTTCTAGGTTCTCTCTCTTACCAAATGTGAAGCACTACAAAGTTAAAGCAGTATTTAAAGGCTTACCAAGGCTGGGGCAAAGAATGAGTACCTTTACACTGCCCCATCAATCAACATACCAGCAATTATGGCATGAACTCCATAGTCTAAATGCTCATGACCATATAAAAAAAAAATTACTCATGGAAACAGTCCCACCGACATCCTATAAAATTACAGGCATGGATACCACGCTGAATGTGGAAGTCCGTAGGCTGGAGGAAAAGTCTGAGCATGCACCCTTCTGAGTGAGGAGAAACAAAGCGTTATAAATAGCAAACATCTCTGGATGTCTTATTTAAGGTAACTGCATGCACACTATTGTCATTGCACCTGCAGGACTACTAGAAGAGCCATTACGGAAATTAAATTTTCCCCGTTTGTTCTGCGTACCTAGCAGTGTTGTGTGTAAAGTTAGTTTTGCAAATTTTGTTAGTCACTTGCCTTGTCATCCTTCCCTAGTCTAGCTGGTCACTCGCATCTGCAATCTACACACCTCATGCAAACAGACACATGCCACAATTAGCTGCAGCAACACCAAAAATGAACAGACACGAGGCATTGGGACAGAAGCAGAAAAAGAGAGAAGGTAGAAGCTAAGCAAAACTGGTGATACTGTCCCTGAGCCCTTAAAATACATACCTGAACACAGCAAGAGGAAGAGAATAGTCCCCTTATAACCACTTAATTAAATAAAAAGAATCAGGAAATATTATTTTTAAAAGGTGGTCTATCAAAAGACTTTTTATTTTTTTTTTTAAATGGAAGCCAACTCCCCAAAATTGACAGTACCACTTTAAAACTTTTTCTTCCCTAGGAAAAAACCAGAAGTGCGATAGTCTTTCAAGCAAATACATATGTCCTTAAAAACCTTTAGAAGTAGAATTTATAATGAAAGTGCCGAGCAGCAATCGTTATGGATACATCGACTGGAATACTACGGTCTTCATTCCCTAAGAAGGTATAAATATTAAACTGGTCAATTAAACCAAAATTCATTTAAAGGCGGCCTTGCTAGAATGAAAGTTTACTGTTTCCTACCTCCTGGTAAGAGATAAGAGACATTACCAAGTTTGAGGCATAATCAAACGGTCTTACACACTTGTTAAAGCAATAAATCCTCCCAAACTGAAAATGATGGAAGGGAAATGTGAGTTCTAGTAGAAAACACTATCTTGGTCCAGGAGTGAAGGAGTACAAGGTGTGGACTGGCACCAAATATGCCCGTGAAGAGAAAGGCAGCTGCATCAGAAACTAACACACTGCTTATATTATGAAATGTTACCATGAACGGTGATGGTGCAGGCACATGAAATGCCTACACAATGGTCTGTGTACATGTACACACACGCATGTGCTCTCTGTTATAACTGCACCAGATCCAGCCATGCCTCCACCCACAGAAGTTCAAGTTGAACTATTTTGGTTCAAGTTGAGTCAGGTAGCAGAGGCAGTGCAGTCCCAGCCCTTCATCCATCCCCAATCCCATCCATCACTGGCACAAGGGTCCAGGATGGCTTGAGTACAGCAAGAGAACCCTATTCTGCCTAGTATCACTCTCCTCTTTTCCAGTAAGCCCATGAAGAAATGGGTACTAGACTGGCCACAGCTCCTTCCGCCAATCCCAACCAAGAAAGAATTGATGACACTGGGCAGCTTAAGGAAAAGCTTTATTTCCAATAGTTTTATTTTAAAACGCATCTAAAAATGTTGATATGTTATATCAGCATACCTACTTCGGATAAGACATCCACAACCACAGAGAAAACATAAATGTTAGCAGGTATACAGATGCAGAATGCAACAGCATTAAGCCAATACATTCCTGTGCATTTTTTCCTAGGGCTCAGGGTTGGCCTGGCTTTGATAGCTGCATCTACTGTATTCTTGAGGCCTGGGGGAGAAAAAAGATGAACAAGAGGACGTTTGTCAATCCATACAGATGAAAGCAAGCCGACTTCAATGCTCCCTCCCGTCCTACGCCATAAATAGAGAGCTCTGTACTTACCTCTCCCATAGCATTCTGTCCACCAGTAGCCTCTCCATCAGGAACTGGCGCATCTCCCACCAGAAGTCACTGCATGTAGACAAGGACACCTTCCAGGCCACAGGAGATCACTCGCAGGAATGGCCTTTTCTAGAGCATTCCCATATCTAAAACCCTAGAGAAGCACACAACAGGAACAAACAGTTCACTACACCTGTGTCCAACATGGTAGTAGGAGAGCCCTCCTCTTCTGTCACAGAAGCACATTAAGCTTTCTTACCTTTTCAAGCACCGATTATATGATGAGGCTGGCAACGAGAGCAGGCCCCAGAGCCCTTCCTGCAATGATCCACCAGGCACTGGTGACAGTCAGCGTGGCATCTGCATGCCATTATGGTAAGAAGTATACGCCTCTCAACACTTGTGCAGATCCACAGGAAGGACAGAAGCAAATATAAAAACAAGCCTGCAGTGGCATAACCCTTAATTAGGACCAAAAGATTTAATTATATACGTTTCTCCAAAAAACAGAACTGAATCGGTGTTATATATATATGAACTGTGCCATCTAGCTGGCATCTTCTATTGTGCTAGACCCCTGCTTTAGGAAGCTAGCCTTCAAATTCAAGCTGAGATGCCAAAACATACTGGCACCTAGAGTAGGTGAGAACAGGTTACATCAGTTTACAGAGTCAGGCCTCAGTGTAGGAACACATTAGTGATACAGATGCAAACAAAAGTTCAAAGACCAGGCCACATTTACATATATAGCAGTTTCAGTTTATAATGGAGATAAACCAGAACAGTTACAGCACAGCACAGTGGAGACCATCTCACTCCATCTTCTGGAATATGGGTATTAAGGAAGTAAAGAGACTTACTAGGAAGAAGCAGACAACTGCACTGTTTGTGGATCAAAACTTCCCATGAAAGACATGAGCTTTATCTGTAGGAGAAAGCATGCAATTTTCCACTACTGAAGCCACTGTTATCAAAGATAATGGCCCCCTGATTTTTCTTTTGAATCCTGGTCCCGAGCCAACCAGCTTGGAAAGGTTACCCACACTGAGAAACAAGCTAGTCAGTAGATGTGTGCAGTCAGGATCTCCTGGCAGCAGATGGGAAAGCAATGCCATGCCACTCCCATGGCGAGGAAAATAATCCCACTTTTTAAAAATAGACTCCACAGAAATGGTAGAACAAAAAGGAGTTTCACTGGATACACAAGATAATGTTTCCGGCAATTATCTTGGTGCAATAAAAGCATCTCATGAGAACTTAGTTCAGCACAGATTAGGCTATCACAACATGAGAAATAAAAACAAAACCAAACAAAAGCTGAACAAGTTAGCTTTGATTACTTTTTAATAAATGCCAAGGATCAGACATTTGCCTGAGCTCTGTCATCTTTCCCCCTCCCTCCCACCCCCCCGTATTTTGGACCAATATGAAATGAAGTATCGCCATTTGTGAAAACGCCCGTTTATCCAGTCGACATACCAAGGATAACAACAAGCAATTATGGCCAGATGTGGACTCGGGCAACTTATTAATGCCACAAAACTGCAGTTATCAATATGGTAAACAGAGTTCTCCAGTAATTTGATCTATACACCTAGAAAATCATTATCAGAGGGAAAGGCATACATACCACCTCTTTGCACATTAATACCAGTTAAGAGGTTTATGTGCTTAGAGAGTCAGGTTTTAAAGATAATGTGAAAGCAAGTCCAACAGAAATACTAAGAGCCAGCAATATAAAAGGCAACTAAGCGTTCAGGGTAACTAAAAATATGGAGAAGAGCTTCTCATTTAAGCAAGCCAGACAGATAAATCTTTTAACAAGATTTGTATTGGTCATGTGTTACCAGTCTTAATAAACACAACAGGACCATTCTTCTGTAAGCTTTTAGTCTCATATTGCAAGATAAAAAGGCACTGTGTTCAGCAAATGCCAGATTAAAGGAGGTACGTGCTGCAACTGCTGGAACTAGAGTTCCTTTGACAGAACTCTCCTAATTTTGTCATCAAGGAAGAATTAAAAGTTTACACGCCTTACTTTGAAAGTGCAAAGGATTACATTGAAAATGCATGAAGATTTTTTTATTTTTTTTTAAGTTTCAAGAACAAAAGATAAGAGAAGCCCTCCAGATAATTTGTAGAACTGTAAGCATGGAAAGATTGAACACTAGGAAAAAGAAGTAGTTCTCAGAACTGCAACATACAAACACAGGCTGAAATGCTGAATTGCAAGTATGAAAATGCAGCATTAGCACTGTATTTCCAACATGCACACACTGCTGGCCGCCAGCGCACAAAGGAGTAGCTTCTAAACAGCTTACATTTTGAAAAATTCCACCTTTGATTATAAAGCCGATTAGCAGCATGGGCTCGACTTCCCTGGGGACAGGCATGGAACTTTAAGACCAGACTTTTTCCTCTTTCTATTTTTTAAAGAAGGAGGGATGCTGATCCCTTTCTTTTCCAGTGATTTTTAGTTGCCTCCCATTTTGAAAAGGAGTCTAATTTTCCAGAGTGGATACTCAGCACTTTTCCCACAGATTGGATAGGACCCTTTACAGATGCTCAAAACCACCAAATGTCTTTTGAAAATGCAGACCTGCGAGTGGAAACCAGCAACCAAACTGAAGTGAAGCTAAGCAAAGTGCAGCAGGTGACATCCAGCAAGACTTTTTTAAACAGATTATCCTTCAAGCCAAACCCTGTAACAATCTATAAACAATGCTTTTCAATCAATGGCCAGGTGGGAACCCAATTGTTTGCCCCATGTGCATCAGCAGCAGGGGCAGAATGAGGAACAAGAGCTCTTCCAAAGGGTTCTCTTGACATAGGAGAACAAACAAATTCAAGGCTACTGGTGCAAAAGAGCTCAGGAGTGGCACTTTGCCCTCTTTCCCTTAAAATTTAATATGCTTTCAATGGAATACTTAGCTCGGCAATCAGCCAGACCATTCAGTAACAGAGACGTGCTGTAAGCAAGCCTACAAACCTATGCTGTCTTCAGAATAGTTTAAAACTAGTGATGTTGTTGCTCCTGCTACAGTGGGGCAGGTTTAAATTACTTCACCATTTTAATCCTCCACTTCTCCAGGTTTAGTATTTCTGCCACCTTAATTGCATCAGGCATTTGGCATAGATTGAGTTTACAACCCTTTTTTTTTTTTCGCTAGGAAGGTTTTTTACTATGCTGCAAGATGGCTTTTTTCCTGATAATGAACTAGGAAAAAGCAATCTGGAAATGGTTTCAAAAGATGTTAATGAAGACCAGGTTCTGAATGCGAACGCAGAGCAATGCCAATTCAAGTCATGTTCTGATGTCAAAAAATTAAAGGAAAAATTCGTCTAGCTTACACAGCCGTGTGAGCCAAGCAACTATGTCTAACTACCATTACCTAACAGAATAAAACTAGGAGATTCTGACAGCTGACACCACTTTATTGCATTTTCTCTACACTAACTTCAGATCCCCTCTCAAGAAGGGAAACTGTAAACTCTTTGGGACATGGAACCTGCTTTACTTAATCCCACGAAGCACTGCACTGCATAACATTACAGCCATAAATCTGGTGCTTTTTGGTCAGTCTTACTAAAAGTAAAAGCACTGAATAAAATTTAACCACAAGATAGCCACACCTGTGCATGTATTAATGAAATCCAAAAAGCCCGTTTATGAATAACAGCACTCAGCTGTATTGTATTGTGCTGAGGGAATCCAAGCTTGTTCAGATGCACACATCAGCTAAAAACAAAAAGTAAAACAAGAGGACTCCAGTTTCATCTGCTTAGGAGAAAGTTATTTCTCTATACAGTACTTTGATCTGTCCAATTTAGTCGTGTTCTCATTAACCAGCTACAAGCGAGGCCTCCACTTGGAAGGAACGGTGGCCTTAAACACAGCTTCCTCCATCAGCACTTTGAAGTTGTAAAGTGCCAAGTATTAGAGCCTGGAATTGCACCAACACCATGTGTGGATGCTTATTCCAGGCAAACAGTGCTTTTTTCACTTGAACCAAGTCCTCTTGGAAAGTGAACCAAAGCGAATTGCACAAAAGCACCCTCAGCACACAGTAAGTGTGCCCACATGTGGGGCTCATGCCAAATGGCTACAGCCATAATAGCTATTGCAGACGATTGCCTCGTGTAGACAAGCCATTAAAACTGTACTTTCAAGTCTTCCCACCTACCCAGCCATCTCTGAACAGGAATTAGGGTAACATTGTTTGGGAGAAGCATCAACATTTGGGTTCTACTTCCAGTTCTGACATTTCCTGTGTTAACCTGGACATAATCTATTTTCTCTTTGTTTTCCCCCCCTCTATAAAAACAAAAGGGTAATACCCTTGTACCTCACAGGTGCCTCTTAATTCACTAGCATTTATAAAGCACTTTGAAACCTCTGGATGAAAGATGCTAAATAAATATGGAGTCTTGTTTTTACCCTAAGCTTCATTTTTCAAGCTTTCTCCATTTTTCCTGGGGCTGGCTTATAGCAAAGAAAAGTTAATAGCCAGGGCTTTCCTCAATTTCCCTTGGAATTTAAAGAAAAAAAAAGAAGCTTGATTGGATCTTTACTTCATGCAAAAAAGGCTGTACAGCCTAGAATAGGCACTTCTTAGAAAAGGAATTGGTAAAATGCAGGCACTTACAGTTGTCTGTAATACATGAGCAAATAAGGGACATTCAGATATTGTAAAGCATGAATGCCAAGTTCATGAGGAAGAGGAATGAAAGTGGATCCCATGCCCAGATACAGAAGAAAAAGATAAGTCACAGCACGTGGCTCAGCATCACAGGGTTCCTGAAGCAGCATTATGTGTACTACTGCGGATAAAAACAACATAATTTAGGTGGCAAAAGTCAAACATTCAGATTGGACAATGCCTGACCTAAGGCTACATGTGAAAAATGAACACTGTACTCTGCTGAACCCATTCTGTGCAGGGAATGTGTATATGATCACTTAAAGAAAGGGAGTAAGAACTGTTTGCCTACTGGGAGATGCCCAGGAATTAACAAGGATGCTAATGGACAAATTAAGAGCATAGCCTGACCTCTCTTCTACAGCAATAGAAGAATCTGCACCCCAGGAAGCATTCAGGTGAGCATGGCAAAGCCTTTACTTTGAAGAGCTTGGGAATATTCCTCTAGAGCAGTGATTTCCAACCAGGACGCCACGGCACTCTGGGGTGCCTCGAGATCCTTTCAAGCGTACCAAGGGGTGCCATGCAATGTTAGGTGCACAAACATGATTCACTTCAAACAGAAATCCACAGTGCTAAAAACATTCTGACCTGCTGTGCTCTTTCTGAGTTTTTGCAACAGATTTGCTCTATTATTTTTCTGTAGTCAGAAAGCAAGTGAAAACTAAGAGCTGGCATTTCCTGACGGGTGCCTCAAGGCTGCTGAGGGGTGCCTCAAGTCTAAAGGTTAAAAACAACTGCTGTAGAGGAAGTTCATCAAGAGAAAAAGCAACAAGATGCGGTGGCACTCAGAAATGTGGTGTTTTAAATACCAGGATTTTCTTCATGCATCAGCGACCAGGAAGCAAAAAAGGGAAAGTCTGGCTGTTGTCCGCCTTCCAGTGGGGTTGCATTCATTAGCAAGACTCTTCAAGAATGGGTTTCAAATGACCTTACCATAACTACGTAATTGGCTGCAGCTACCAATTTAACCTTAGTTCATGGAAAAACACCAAGACTTGCCTTAATTCCAGCAGTTCTAACTTTGGTGAGAGGGGAAGTTTTGAAAGGACAGAGTAAATACAGCTCTCAAAAGATCTTAGTTCAGCCTGATCAGAACAAGTGAGCAAAAAGACAAAAATGAAAGTTAGCCATAGGCATGAAAGTTTCCCTACTCCTTCACTACCCATGCAGGAAAGACCTTCAGCACCAATAAAAATAAAAGGCTGAATTAAAAAAAAAAAAAAATACTTTTTTTGAGAGCCTCGAAAGCAAGACACAGACACACCTCTGTTACCCATTTCTCTTCTGCAGTACTTAACACCCTCTTTTTCCCCATGTCCATGTTCTCCAATGTTTTATGAACCCAACCTGTTTCCCTAAAGAAGAAAGAAGCACTCTCCTTCAAATGCACTCAAGTAAGCTGCTGCTTACAAAAGCTTATGCCCTCCAATTTAGTTGGTTTATAAGGCACGCATACACCCTTCCCTTTTCCTGACTTCAGACTAGCTAACTACCCCTCTTGAGCTAAAAGCGTAGAAGTTGGGAGTTGAGGGGAAAAGTGAGCTGGGTCCACAGTTTTCAATGCTTGTCACAGGACAGACAGACCAAGTTCTGTTTACAACAAATCAGATGCAGCCTCAGGTCTTTGGAGCAGACCCAGTTTATAAGCACTCAATCTGTGGAACATAACTGCAGGGAAGCAACCTGAAAGGAAAAAGGAGCAGACAGGTTCCCCTTGGTTCTTGGGCAGGTGGCCTATAAAGCAATCCTGCAAGGAATAGGTAGGTCCCAGCCCAATGATTGAGGTCATTTGCTTATGCTTAAGCAATTTTATTTTGAAATAATACCGGAAGCCTGCAGGAGAGCATGGGAAGCTTGTGGCCAGAGAGTACACTTCAGTGCACAGGCTGCCAGGATAGCCCACTGGCTGACATAACCCACAAGCGTGCCAGACCAAGTGGTACACCTGACTCACTCAGAACTAACAAACCCATGTCTCCCACATCACTAACAAGAGATGAATAAGCAAGAGCCCTGTAACACCCAGGAGTAGGAGAGACTGACAACTACAGAATAACAGGAAGAACTCATCCCCATGCACTCTCAGCCATCTATTGCAGAAGAAGGATAAGCGGCTCTACCATACTACAACAGCACAGGATTTAAGACTCTGTGGACAGATGTCCATCTGCTCTAAAAAGGCAGATTGTTAATACTGGTCTGGCAACCCACAATGCTGAGCTGGATAAAGACTCAAGACACAGTTCCACCCATTCAAGCTGCAAGCTTAAGTCATCCTTTTCAGTAATGGGGAATATCCCCATGGAAGCATGTCTACATGCCCATAAATGGGGAAGACTCTAAAGCCATGTATTATCTGCAAGCATATTCTATATATGCTTAATTCCAGTGCACAGCAAGTTACTAAGCAGTTTCACCAGGATGGTGAACTGAAAACAAATCCAGGTTTTGCATATCAGACTGTGATTTTGAGAGGTTTGCTGTTAAAACGATGATCTGATTAAGAGAAAATCCCATCAATAGAATTATGTGGGCCAGTATTAAGTATCATGTGGGTAATGGGTTAGCAACAGTAAAACAGATATCAATTAGTAATGATTCTGTCTAATCTGCATACATATTATTTAAATCTACTGTAAAAAGGTAGAGGAGGAAAATCAAGTAATACAATATTCTGATAGTCATCGACTTCTTACAATATATTCCTACAGGGAACTCTTAGTTCTGGAGCTATGAAACATTTAGAAAGACTCAAAAGAAAGCAGATGAACAGATTAAAATACTGAGATATTAATAAAACCACATTTTGAAAACAACACTGACCAGCCTGATTTATTACCAGATCAAAGACATCTCATGAAATGTTCTCAGCTTGGCCTGTCCCACAACACAAGAATACAGCTGTTAAGCAGGCCAGTCTTCAGTTCTGTAGTGTCCGGTGAAATGTCTAGTGCACAACACCATTCCCCTCCTACCTAGGACAAGGGTCACAGGTACCGTTTAAGTGGTGAAGACATAAGTTAAGCATATAAGGATGCTCATGGAACATCTTTAAGACTGCAGCTGGAGCAAATTTGCTCTTACAAGTCTCTACCCTGTGAGAAGAGTCTTGCCACTCTCATGCAACACAGCTCTAAACTGGCTGGATGAAAGCATGCCTTTGAAAGGAGGCAGGATTACAGAATTCCAGCTTTTGTTTCAATACATTTTTCCAAGAATCAAATACCTTCCATGTCAGTGGTCTCCTCTACTTCCCTCGCTGCCATTTTAAGCCTATGAAACGCTCACATTGGTAGAGAGATTTGACCGCAAGTAGTAATTAGAGTTACATATTTACAGTATGTGGCTTCTGTAAGCCCTCTCTAAGTGCATACAATTAAAAGCATGTTTGTTCACTTCAAACCACTCCCTACTAATCATCCTCAAATGGGCTTGAACAGAGAGGCTGGTGAGAGACCAGGGAATACAAGGACAGACTCCATGAACAACTCTCCCACACAGTTAACAGATAATCTTTCCTGGAAAGAGGAGAGATGGAGGTGTTGCTCATGACAGGTGCTGACCTTATTTCTCCCACTCTTACTGCAATTTATCCGATTTGACTCAAGAAAAAGGCAGAAGATCTCCTTTTTCTGAACTACGCTTTTTATCAAATATGCCCAGATCTGCCAAAGTTTCTAAATCACAGGCTACATTATCCTATGCATCAGCACTCTTCCACTGCAAATTCTACCTTTGTACTGATCTGCTCTGACTCTGGATATTATGCCATCATTCTGAAATCCAGGTCGAGGGTCTGTTTGACAGATGGGCTACGTGCGATGACAGTTTGGATAAAATCATAAGTACATCCTTTTTCAATGCAATTCTGATGCTCGGAGGGGGGGGGGGGGCGTGTGGGGAAATGTTAGCAGTGCATTTCTTTTCAACAGAAAAACAAAACCCCTATTTCCATAAAATTGATAAATTACCTCCGTACTTATAACAGAAAATGACAGGCTCTGTATTCTGTATTTCTGCAGAGGATAAGCTTTTAGAAGCACATGTTTCCAATCATTTATTCCTCAAGGATGTTTGAAATCTCTTCAAATATTCTCCAAGCAGTCAGCCAGTTTTATCTGCCCCTTGTGGTGATTATCAAAGACTGCTTACAGGAGAGGAGTAGTTGTCAAGCTTCTCTCTCCTATGGATCTTTAGTTTCTTCCCAGCTCCTGTGCCACACAGAATGCCTCTTGCAGAGGCAGTCACATGCAAGGATAAAATACTGCCAAGAGCTCCTTTTGGCAACAAGAGCAAACTAATCAGGGCTTGAAGTCTACCAGAGGTCTGTTAGCCATCTCTTATGAAAGGTGAGTGTGAAAGACTCTGGCAGTAAGGTCTAGGCAGTATTTGGATGCAAAGCCCAGTGTTGAGATGCTCAAAACTGTGCTCCCCCTAGATTCTGTACAGAAACTCCTCCTCTTGTCTGGCTGCTGGAAGGCATAAGGGGCTGTCTGCTTCTTCTACCTGCCTAAAGGCCTCCTGGCAAGAGAGGGCAAGAGGCTCTTCTGCAAAACTTCCTGGAAGCCAAAAGCATAGAGGAAAGATGAAAGTATTCTCTACCCTCTATTACCCCCGACCTCCCCTCCCCCACCTCCCCAGCCACTTTCTATGTCTGTCTGTCTCTCTCCCCGACTCCAGCCCCTCCAGGCAGCAGCAGCATACAATCAATACGGTCCTCGACAGTTTTTCTGCTCCCCACAGGGATTCTCAAGACCAACGGTGAAACTGACGAGTCTCATTAATGTCATTGTTGGGCAAGTGAGTGAGAAGCTACAGAGGCTACCGAGCTGTCTGCAGGCTCATGAAGACGTCACTGCATTAGCTGATATTCAGAAGGTCATCTTCAAAAATCACCATTGGCAAGAAGAGAGATACATTTTTTTTTCCATCTTAATTTTCACATCACGTGGCTGATGAATGCACACACCCGCGTGCCTCAGTAATCCCAGAGTTTATCTTTTCCAAGTTTTCACATCCCTAATACACTGAAGCAAGCCCCAATGTCCTGTAAGAATGATCTTCATTTCATTTACACAAACACAAGGGTGTAGGCTAGACAAATGATCTGTTCAAAGCCATCCAGTGTGCAAGTGGTAGAGCCGTGTACAGAACAGGGGTAGGCAACTCCCAGCACACATGCCACAGCGTGGCACACAAAGGCATTTTGCTTGACATACATGCCTTGGGGAAGGGGCCGGGACTGCGCTGGCACGACAAATATCAGACCCCTAGCAGCTCCCCCACTGTCTGCCCCAGCAGGCCAACTTCTTACAAGTTGAGGCTGCGGGTATTTTTGGCACTGTGCCCAAAAACAGTGCCAACCCCCCCATATAGAACATAAGCAACACCTACTCCCGGTCCCATATTTGCTCAGTGCATGAGATTATGCTGCTTCTAGTGATGTTCAAGGTGATGTTCTTAATCCGTCTCTCCATCCTATTGACATATGTAGGGTTGAAAAATATGAAGTCCAGCAAATACCACTTCCCTAAAGAACCATCTACCACTACCCTTCCTAACGAACCATCCACTCTTACAAGAATGGTTAGAACTATATGGATAAGAACAGTGAAAACAATTCAAACATTGGACAAGAGTTAAAGAAAACAAGAAGCCTTTTGAAATCTTCATACAACACAACTCTGTCCCCCTGCCTTTAAAACATCATTCAGGAGAGAAGAACCCTAAGCAATCTATAAAGGGTTGCTGTTTTTACAATGGCTATCATCATGAAGGGGATTTGATGTCATTTCAAGTTAACAAAAAGTGTCCCCCTATTCTAAATGCTGCGCAGCTGTATAAAGGAAAGTGTAAAAAGGAAGGGAGTCACCAGGAACACAGGGAAGCATATGCAATCCATGTGAGACAGCAATTAAGGTTACATACCTCTCCTGCAAGGAGACTAACACTGATCTTGAATGATTCGGCTGACTGGACTGCCAAGGTAGATTGTGCAATGCAAGTATTGTGTGGTAAGATTAGCGTGGAGAACCAAGAAAGAAGGTGGTAGCAGAAAATACCCCAGTACCAGCAGCCATGGAGCCTAAGCCCTTGCACAAGGCACCTTGGCGCTCGGTCAAAGTGCAACAAAGTTGACTGGGGTGTAGGTTGTAGCTGTGCTGGTCTAAGGACATAGGGAGACAAGGTTCTTTGTGTGAATCTGGTATCTTTTATTAGACCGACTTCAATAGTTGGACATTTTTTTCTTAGCAAGCTTTCAGGTTTAAAAACCCTTCATCAGGCTGAGGAAGCCTCTGCAGTTGGTGTGTGCTCTTCCTGGACGGGATGTGAAGATGTAAATTGAGGAGCCAGCAGGTGAGAGAGGCTGGGGGGAAGAAGGGGAATGAATGTAGCAGGTAAATAGTGGAGAGGTACCTGGGGAGTCAGATGTCAGGCAGGTTATAATGTGTCATAAATCCAATGTCTATATTTAGTCCATGATTTTCTGTACTCAGGAGGCTAGAATTTCAGAACCAAAACACTTACAAAGCACGTGCAAAACAGAAAAATAGGTTTGACACCCATGCTATAGCATATCGACACAGACATAAGTGCCCACTGTCCTCTCAACTCTAAGGGGGAAGAAAGCAGCAAAAAAGTCAAAACATGACCGGGAACTCACGTTACACAACTGCCACTAACATTAACTAAACAAACTACCTTAGCTATCAGAGAAAGTTAAGGATTATTTCCTCTCAATAAAATGTCAGAGACTCTCTGCCATAAACCCATTCGAAGAGTTACATAAAGCAGTTAAAAACAAAATTAGGGAGAAAAAGGAATACAGTGCATCTGTCTGATTTAACAGCAGGGTGTTATTTATACATTCCTGCCTGAACTAGCAAACCTCAGACGGATTTTACATGCTATTAACAAAGTCATTAGGACATAATAGATCAATGTTTGTCTGTGAAGTTACTTACAGTCATCAGAAATGATTTTTTACTTAATATTCACAAACAGATATTTTGAGTCTGCTAAAAAGCACAAGGATGGTGACTAACTACCTTGAAGATGACCCTGGCTAGGACTCCACTCACACACTTCTTTCCAAACTGGCTAGATAGCCACCACCGTACGTGACTTAGCTTTAAATTCTACCGCAAATATTTGATTTTGACACACTTAATGCTGTGGAAAAACTACAAATATTGGTCTAAATCAATGCTAATATATATTTTTTTTTCCCTTCCTTTCCCCTGTAAATAGGACTTCAGCTGAAAGTTACCTACCGAAACGCCCTAATTCTTTAGATGGACGCACATAGTTCTGTGCATGCAAAAAGCAAGATCTCTGTAGCAGAACATTTTCAGCTCCCGCCGTCCCATCCTTGCGCCTTCCAGAAACCAGAGAACCTCCCAAGCGTCTTTAATTAAAGCATCCGAACTAAAACTAGACCAAACTATTTTGAGAGAACTCCAACTGTCTGCAGCTTGCTCAAAAGGCACAGGATCCCATCCTGCAACCCTCCGCTACATAAACAATCGCATTAAAAGGTCTCTGCACTACTTGGGTTACTTGTGGAGAGAAAACACGACAGAGCTGCCCCTCTGATCAGTTCACTGAACAAGGCTGTCCACTCAGATGCTGCTATAATTAAACTAAGAACTCCTAACTGAACAAAGTGGACTCTGAGAAATGAAGAGAAATATTTATGAGATTTTAACCAAATAACCGCGCTATTAAATCTTCAGGAAAAATCCACACCACCATCAAAAATGTCACTTCTTAAATCAACCCCAGGCCAGGAGAAAAAGAAGACATTGAAGAGCAGTGAGCAAGAAACCTTATTTTTTGGTTGTCCACTCTTTAAATACACTCACATACACTGCAGCCCTAATGAGACTTATGCCTAGAGAAGATCTCTCTTTAATTTTCTACATCAGTCTCATTTTCTCTGAGGAGCTGCCTATTTTGGTTAATGACAGGGCAGACGTCAGAATTTTTTCCTCCTACAAAGCCCTCTTCCCCAGTACAGTAGCACTGTTGTAATCATGAGATTAAGTCTGCTTATTCATGTGTGAAATGGAGACTTGATCCGTCGCTCATATTGCAGGCTGCCTACAGCAAACTGGGTCCGCATATTCTTCATAATTTCATAATGCCGAACAACTGCAATATATTAAATTACATCTCACTTCCTTTATTGCGTTTACAGAATATAGTACCATAAATACTTGGAATTTAAAATAACAAAACCTTGCTATCAAAAGCATGACCTTTGATCTTGGCTCAAACTACATAATCAGTTTCTGCTATGAGGCAATGTGAATGTTATTCAAAGAGCACATTGGGGAGAGTGTGTGTGTGTGCATGTATGCCTGCGTGAGCGTGCGCGCACACTTTATCAGGTGTCAAAGATTTATAGCTCAAATATCAGTTCTTTCTACAGTGAACATACATAACAATTCACTCACTGCATTTCTACAGCACCTTCCACCCTAGGATTTCAAACCATATGCAAACATCCATTCCATTAAAGCCGCTCCACACCTCTGGGGAAGTGTAGAGCCCAATTTATAAAAAGCTGAAGCACACAGGGTATGGAAATACTGCTTGTTTTGTTCGTTGTATGCTTGCAACACAAAGTCAAGATAGGTGCACTGCAGAAATCAAGACAGGTTTGACTTGCCCAAGGTCATACAGTTTGTGGCAGATATAGAACAATGCAGAGATTCCCCTCCCTAAGACTTACCCAAAAATGCCATCCTTCCTCCACTATGTACACTGCTGGGGGCCAACCTTTTCGGCAGGTGAGCCAAAAATTAAGCCCTACACAGCTACACCCTCAAGTGCTACTCTGATCCTGCATGATTTGCTGCTTTGCTTTTGGCTCTCTACCCTGCACTCCTTGCCCAATCTGCTGCTCTGCTCTCTACTCTGTCCCTGCCCTGCCACTGTGCTGCCTTGCCCCTTCCCCAATCAGCCACGTGCCACATGATTAATCATCTCTGGTCAGCACCACACTAAGTGATCTAGGCTCTTTGCACTAAGCATTAAACAAGATCTACACAGACATTGCACGGCAAGATTTGTCACCATCCAGTGACACTTCCTAGTTTCCTGCCCCTAGCAACACTGACTAAAACATGCCTGGCTCGGGATGTGATATTCCACAATGAAACAAACCAAATTAACAATGATTAGGTACATTTAGAAACAGTATATATATATATTTTATATATGAACACCAGCTGTGTCTAAGTGCTCAGGATACTCATGGCCAGTGAATTCCAAAAAGCAGCACAATTAAAAATTGCTCCAGCTCTCATTGGCTCAAGCTTGAAGCCCAAGGAGACTAACACATCTCCCCAATGTGTGTTGATGCCCATCTTGACAAACAGCTAGGGAAGCAGAAGGAAGATCAACTATATATGCTGAGCCAAAGCATCTTGCCCCCAATTGTCCTAACTGCTTGTGAAAGATTAGCCAGAGAGCATTGTCTTTTGAGCATGGCTACACCTTCCTTGCTTAAATTCAATTTGCTGTACAAGTTGCTTAGCAAGGAGGTCGGTTAGATCCTTAAAAAGAACATTAAACATCAGCCACTAGCATCCACTACGACTAGGGTGGCCAATCTGCAACACGTACTACAAGCGGTACGGGCAGCCTCGCATGCGACAGACTGGCAGAAGCGGGAGGTACCGGTAGATGAGGTAGAAAGCAGAGCAGATCTGCCAAGGAAAGGGATCTGAGTGACACTTAGGGGAGTTGGGGGGGCATGGGGCTTAATTTGTGGCATATGTGCCAAAAAGGTTGGCTCCCACTGCACTACGACAAACACGTCGTGACCACTGAAAGGGTGCTTCTTATAACAGGGGTTGCAACAAACCAGCTCAAAGCACTGTGCAAAACACACGCATGTGGAAGAAGACTGGAATTTGCTGCAGACACCAGGACTAGCACCTATTCCCTCATACAGACCCCAATACAATTGCTTTTGCGTGTGTAAAAATCTGTAGAGACCAGAAAAAGATCTGTCTTTCCATACGTGTGAATCACACGGAATACTATTTCAGAAGAAAGTCTAACACCAGTGTTTGAACCTGTGTTTCCAGATTAAGGATTTCAAGGCCTCAAGATTAGTCCACCAAATGCAATATACTCCAAAGAGAATTCTCAATAGAGACATGTTATGAAACTACAAATTATACTAGACAAAACTGATTATGACTCAATAATGGCTTTATTTATTTTTTTAAGTCTAGTTTCTTTAATTTGTAGCTTTTCCCTGGCAGAAGTTATTTCTGTAAAGCATTGTGTCTGTACTCATCTACACTTGCTTTAACAAACAGCACAGAGCTTGCCAAAAAGGTGACTGACTGAACAGCTTATTTCACCCTGACAAACTACAGCAAGGAAGCACAAAGGCAGTGCTGTTCAATTGCTACCCATTTCTCCAAAATTTTCAATCTCTGCAGCTCCCCTGGTGGTAGCAACAAGGAGACTGCTATTGTAGGAAAGGTCTTCAAATGTCTAAGCCCCCTTTGAATAAGATTAGACAATACAGAGCTTAAAGATCATATGAACAGCTGAAGCTTGTCTACACTAGCACTCCCACCAGCAGTAGTGGGAAATCTGGGACAAAACTCCTCCAAGGAGACATCTGCCAGACAGTTCACTAAGATGACAAAAGTTTGCATTTCCTCAAAGCTCCTTCCAGTTTCAAAGCCAAGCATGAACATGACATGGCAGACTGCTCAACGACCTCCAAAGTAATTTCTCACCCCACTGTCTTCCAGACTATTTTCCCAAGCCCTGCCACAGTCGCATATCTGGCAGCTATGAGACAATTTGCAAAAGGTGTGTGTGAAATCTCCAGGATGAGAAAAAAAAATCAGCTGGCTTGTCAGGGAGCATGACTGCTATCACGCCAATAGTCAGTTCCCTGGCTAGACCCAAAAAAGCTGGGCCTATGAAAAGATGCTCATTCAGTAGCATATGTGCATTAAGGGTGCTTTTAGTCTATAGTGCACACTGCTGTATGTCAGGTTTCAAATTATTAGTTACCAATCTGTGCCATATGGAGGTCTGTATTAATAACTTACTAACTGGCTACAGGCTATTACTAACTTGTATATGAATCTGAATTCACTTTTCTATTGAAAGTAATAACATCGCAATTGGCAGTTTCTATTTATGAGACTTGGAGGGGGGGGGGGTGGGAAAGAAGGCAGAAAAAGGCTCCAAGCAATGAGTTTGTCCTTAACCTGCAGTTATAGGATGTGCTTTAAGATGCCATGAGCCAACTTCAGCCCTTAGGCCATCCTTTAGGCATTAAATGTACTTTCTGCTTATAAGCCTCTCCACTGAGCTTATTAGAGCATTATTCTAGCAGTTTGGTCACATAAATCTAACATGCCCAGGAAATGCAGTTGGTTAATGTATGTAGGCCTGCTCCTACAAAGTGCTGAGTGCAATGTTTTGCAGGATTGGACCATAAGCCATATTCCTCTTGATCAGTTCAGTTCAAATCATTAAGACACCAGTGAAACAAGTGCAGTCACTTAATGCAACTGTGCAAATCCACAAAAGACCACCACACTGTCCAGTACAATCACGGCGTCTGTATAAGACGGTTGTAAGTCTAATAAGCAGGGAAGGACAGAGGCAAACAGTTAACTGTAGATTGGTACCTTGCCTACCAGGGCTATTTGCATCTCATTTCACTGAGCACTGAATTCACATAAAAATGTGCAAAAAAAAAATCATAAAAGTTTAGAGACTCGTTCTTTTAAAGTGATAAATTAGAAGGAAAGCTCTCAGCCTTCATGAATACAGGCTAATGTTCCAGCACAAGCACACGTGGGAATGTCGAAGCTGTGTATCACAAGTGAAATCGCATCAGTACCTTAAAAAAAAGTGAGACGCTGCTGAAAGAAGTCCCCAGGCCAACAAGAAGCCCCTGCTCCACACTCAGGATGTATTTTTAGCATTAATGTGCTAAACCACTCTAAAATGCTTTTTTTTTTTTTTTTTAAATAAAGAGAATTATGTTAAAAGCAGTCAAACACAGGCTCTGGATAAACATTACACAACTGCCAATAGGACTAAAAATGTTAAAATAAATAATTTTAATTAACCAAGGACCAACAATCTACTTTACAAATACACGTGCAGTGAAGTGAGAGGCAAGATTTCTTGTGGGATCTAGTTTATTGCACCAGCTGCATGGCTGGGATAAACACACAAGCTTTTGGGTTTCACAGTATCCTTCCCTTCAGGTCTTCCTGTACAGCGAAACATAGTTCTTCTGTGCTTTTATGCTAAAATATAAGTTATGATAATGGTATTTTTTTATCCTAACAGAGGACAAATAACAACAATTGTGCAGTCATTTAAGTTTAACGAGAGACTGTTTTACACTTGTACAAGTGTGCCTTCAAAGCTCTCTGAAGCTTCAATCATTTGCTGCGTGAAAGCATTATGACAAAACACAAAAAGTATAAAAGAAGTATCAAAGAATTCTGTCCAAATCACAAACTTTTCTCCTACAACATTAACCTAATCCAGAGCAAATTCAGGTCTTTAGAACTGCTCTCTAGGTGCTACAGAAAAAAATTAGCCAAGTGCCAGTTATCCAAGCAATTGGGACCCAATTAAATCTACTCGGCTCTGCCTGGATTAGCCGGTTTCTCTAACAGTCATGTAACCTCTCCCATGAGATAATATCTACAGGTCCAGTTGAGATTTATTACTGGCTGACTAATTCTCAGCATATGCTAGACTGCAATCTTTCCTAGGAATCAAAATGAACTTGGAACTATGCTAATTTTAGAGGGTGAGAAAGTAGTGATATATAGCAGGGGTTCCCAAATTGTGGCACACGTACCCCTTGGGGTACGCAAAACATCTCAGGGGGTATGCAGGAGAAATTGTGTAATGGCAGATTTAGTTTTCATTATAGGGGTTTAAGGGCATTTAAGGGGTTAAAATATAAAATAGATGCTGGTAGGGGTAAGAGGGCAGCTAGTAAATCTGGAAGCGGGGTAAGAAAAAGTTTGGAAACCTCTGATGTATAGCATGGGAGTATCCACAGCAAGTAAGAGGGAGAGGTAACAAGCAACCACACTACGAAATGATAGCTGCCGGTCCAGATACCAAGCTCTCAGCTCAATAGAAATATAGACTTATTAGCAACAAGCTAAGAAACATTTTAAAGGGGTTGCATGGGTTTTGCACAAATCAGCTGAATATGATCAACTGCTGGCATAAAAATTAACCCAGGCCATCCAAAAAAAACCCAAAGATGCGGGTTTGGACACTAAGTATTTCCAAGGGGTGCCAACTTTTATGTGGAATCCCAACAAAGCACCCTGCTGACTTCCCCCCCACACCGCCCTCCCTAAATATACCACCTTGAGCTCTCTTGCAAATAAATCACTGGCTACATGTGACCTGAATACTTTAGAAACCTTTGAGAGCTTAAAAAAGTTTTCAACTAGCAATGATCACGCCTCAGTTCAACCTCACAGGCTACAATACTGCCACTGTGCAAAGATACCCTAACCAAGGGTATCTTAACCAAGATACCCTAACCAAGATAATCCTGAGTTAAACTTCTTTTGGCCATCACCTGCCCCATGTCTGTCTCCAGCACTAAATGAATTATTCCTCTACTGCTGATAAATAGTTAATATTCTCCACAAGCTCCCTGCAAGCAAGCTAAAAACAAACTTAATAAGCTATTGGTGCATTTCAAATGCAAAATCTGCTGTATTAACAAGTCAAATGTGAAGAAAATAACACCAGTGTTTATGAAGCATGTCTGGCCTAGGCGGAGTTCTCTTGAGCTCCAAAAGACATCCATGACTGCAATGCAAAACGTTTTGCATTTCGTTAACTATTTTCAGGGTATATTTGACAAGTTTCTATCAGCAGACCTGCAAATCTCGATTCCTAAACTTAACATTTTCAGCACAAAAAGGGTAAACTCGGGCTTGATTTGCTCTTTTGACTTGCCAGGGTTTAACTGGTGGTGTTCTTTACAGCAATTTTAACTAAGCCAGAGCAACTCTATGAGGATATCCTTAAGGGGAAAGAAAAAAAAAAAAAAAAAAGAGGAAAAAAAAAATCAATGCAGCCCCTGTTTACATCAGGTGAGTACTCCCCTGAAAATTCAGTTTAAAACTGCTTTGGTTTTATGAAACCAGGGGAAGTCTGCGTGTAAAAGGACCCTCAGCATTTTGTAGCTGCAAATGTAAACAAATACCTTCATGTGTATTATCGCTAATGCACCAGTTACAAGTAGAATAAATGGTCTAAGTGTTTCAGAGCTTCAGCATTTTAATTGCCTGGCATGTAATGATCATGACTAATCTCCAGCCAAGACTATCACTAACTACATTCAAAATGACCACAGAGTTGTGTACATAGCACTGTTCTGCTGATTGCATTATTTTAAAAGTCACTGTTTATAAAGAATGCAACACAGAAAGTGAGAAACAGTAACGGCTCTGGCATCCTGGATAGCACAGCATGCCCTTAAATGTAAAACAGTCGTTCTGTACAACTGTACACCTCTGCTGTCATTCTCTAGAAAAGGTACAGGAGCACAGTCAAACCCAAACATCTAGAATTTGTATTTTATACTTTATCTTTTCAATTAATATCAGTTATCACCATATTTAAGGACCAAAAATATTTGCTCACGTACTATGTATTAACATTTAACACATTTAGGGAGCAAATTTTCAGCCCTGAGCATTAAGTCAGCACCCTTGTGCAAGAGCTACCCTGCATCTTCAATGAGTTGGACCAGATTAGTGGCACCCACATCAAATCTGACAATTTGGTTGACACAATTTTTGCACTCCCCCGCCTCCCAAATGCAGGTTGAAGCTGTATTAAAAAAAAAAGAAAAAAGAAAAGAACATGAACCTAAAACGCAGAAAACTGTTCTCAACAGAATGGTGTATGGGATCACATACAAGTTACACACGTGGAAGAACACTGTTTTCTTTCTCCTTTCCAAATGCCACCAGTTTTTCAGTTTGTATTTGCATAGATTTTCATGTCAACAGCTGATTTTGCAGTTTCTCCTACTATATCCATTCATGAAAGATATCTTTATTTAAACCAGGATGTACTGTACTAAAGACGACCTTAGCAACTGTGGTAAGTACTGTTCTAAAGGTAACAGACTCAGAGTGAAATATTAGCAGAAATCAAGAAGCTTCACAAAAACAAAACCAAAAAAATAAACCAAATCAAATGGCTGAATTTATATTTTTAAGTAGTCTTTAGCATATGCAACCAAGTGACACACATCTTGCATGCTCTGAATATTAACTATAAAACAATGCAAAAGAGGACAATGCAATTTCTTTTAAAAAGACAGGCAGCAGTAATAAGTTGAAACAGACTGCAGCCAATTTTCATGCACTATTCATAATTACTTTATTATACTGTGAAAGGGTAATCAGTCTCTGAATGATCTAATAACCTTGGGTTGCTCTTAACTCCTTTACATCAGTCTTTAACTATAAACAGAGGCTGGATACTCCATGTTTAAACCAATTACAATATTCTAATATTAAAAACATGCAGTTAAGAGGCCTTATACACATGCACGTGTGTGCACACACACACACACACACACTCAGACTTCCACACAAGATTACCTAACAGCATTCAATTAATCAGAAGGAACTGCTGTATAAGAAACTATTCCTAGCTCTCATCTCAAAGGAATAGCTTTATTATCAGGAAGGGGAAATCAGATTTTTGGCTCCTTTGTTAGATTTCAATAGGAAATGGAGCAAATACAGTATGTTTTGACTGCTTGTAAAAGTAAATTCTGCAGGGATTTGTTACTATGTCAGATTTAAGGATGGGGATTTTTTTTTTTACTGCTTGAGGTTTATAGCCTCTTGCGTTTTGGCTCAATCACTTTCATACCATCTTGTAACATAACTACCTACCATGGACACACTTAGTCATCAGTCAGTGGCTAAACCCAGACATCTTCACACCACGGATAAACACAAATACAAAGTTCTCAGGGCTAACGCGCTTTGGGAAAAACGCCTACTTTCTACTCTCCTCAAAATGACATACCTATGAAAAAGAATGAGCTGGCAACAACAAAGAGGCTGTGAACTTTCTCAGGGTCAAAGGAAGTAACACGGTCCTATTTTAGGTAAATACATAATTTTCCTACAACTGAACAGGGAGGTTTCAGTCACCTAATCTAATCAGGAACAAAAGAATCCAAAGCCACAACTTCATTACCAGCTGCAGTAACCTTTGGCTGCTATCATTTTGCCAGCTAAATGAGTAATGGTGGTAAGGAGGTGGGGGTTGGGCAGGAGAGAAGGAACAATGTCATTTAATTTAGTGGCCAAAATACCACTCCTCCCACCCCACCAAAAAAGGCCAAGACCTTCTAAACAAGACTAAAGAATACCAATGATTTAATGCTGTAACAACTACTGCCTCAAGTTGTAAGAGTAAACAATCCAAGCTCCCAAAAGCTGCGATATACAATTTACTAAACAGCCAAAAAGCCAGAACTGCACTTTAATATCTTCAAGTATTCTGATCTTTTCATAAAACATTTAACTGTATTACAAGGTGACCAGCATGCCAATACTAGGGGCACTTTTGGTCATTTTAGTCAAGAAAATATAAATCTGTATCACCAGGGGGGGAAAAAAAAATTAAATCACTGCATTATAGATGGAAATGCTGCAGCCTATCTATTCTAGGACTCCCTAACTTTGAAAATTTGCTTTCCCCTTGCCTGTAGCTTTCCACAATGGACTATATCTTATTTCTAAAGTAAGAGACAGGAAAATTGGGAGGTATCTAAGTTCTAGGAATTAATACTACAACATTACAGGTTTGCTGTATGACTTTATATTGTTGCATCTGAATTATGTCCATTTTCACAGAAGAGCCTAATCGCACTGAATCATTCCTCTGAAATTTGCACTGTTACTTCCCCCTTGAGGAAGTGTGCAGTCGCACTGCTAATGCAAAATTTACAGCCCTCATTTCCCCTGTGCTTTTGCTAACAGTAGGAAAAGCCAGAATACTAACCCCACCGTTGGATGAGAAATGTGTAGTTATAACCAACAAAATTCACACATCACAATCAAATATTATTTATTCCCGTAACACAATATTTATGCAATGACCATGTTTTTTTTCTGTTGGCAGAACTACATGAAAGTTTCCTAAAGAAGCCTAGCTTGTTTTAATCATTCACATTTTTCAACACCCTTTGTTCTTGCTTTGCAGTCAAAGGTCAAAACTCAAACTGCTACCTCAGGCAAACTTGGGAACAAATTCTAATTGTTGTGAGCTTTTTCAGTGAAAATGTAACATTATACTTCCACCTTTGTTAAAAGTAGACTCTCGATACTGATCATTTCCCTTACGCCTGATCAAAGATGTGCGTTATGCACGTCTGTCACGCACAGAAAGGCCTGCCTTCAACCTCAGAAAGAGTGCTGCTACCTGAATTCAACCTTAGTCCTTCTTTGAAAGCAGAGATCATTCTCACAAGGAATGCAATGGTAATCTTTGAACCCGACCTACAAAGGGCAAAGAGAAGTGAGGGCCTGCTCATGCTACAGTTTCAATTATGCCAAACACAATCCTAACACACAGTTTCTCCGACCAAATTAATATTTCTCTTAAGATGCACATTATAAAAGTCACATGGCATCTTTCCTACATGTTGAGAAATAGGGTGATGGTTGTCTGTATGCTAGCAAGGCTATTGGAAATTTCAGCGGAAAAGAAGCCTGTCCAGGGTGGTCAAAGAACCACATTACAACATTCAAAACACTTGTATTCCACTGGACCATGGGTATAACCTTAATGCAACCCTAGATCAGGCACCCTGGCAATAATATAAGAAAGATATCATTTGAAATAGCTTTCTTTCTTGAAAGACATTTCAAAACAGGCAAGATTGAGTGTTTCAAAAACAAAGTAGAAAAAAAACAACCCTGTTTAAAAGGCTGACACAATGATAGTAAAGAAAGGAAAAATTAATGGGAGAGAGCGAAGGTTTTCCCAAGGGGAAGGGATATGACATAGGGAGTTTTTTGGTATTAAAAGAGCACAACCAAGAGCTGCCACGTACCCCCTGGGGTCTTCCCAAGTACCCCCCAGGACTACACGCACCTCTGGTTGACAACTCATGTTAGAGCATGACTGCACCTTAAACATCTTGAATCCATGGACTGGTACCACATACAAGAAATATTTTCAACTGACACTTACTGAAGAACACATTACCACGTAAGAAAGGTCTATGCTGTAAACCTGTCAGGGTTCAAAACCAGCTGTGCCCTTCAGGCCACTATTGCTACTATCCATTAAAAAAAAAGGTGAATAAATTCATGTGTCAGGAGCAAACGGAGCTTTGCATATAGCAAAAAGTGTTATCTGGAGGTTTTTCATGAAGCATTTATTAAACACTCCAGCCCAGTTTTTCTGGTTTTGGATACTAATACATTGTTGTTCTTGTTGGAAACTGGTGCGAGCTGACCTTGTTTCAATGCTGGCTGCATGGCTTACACTGACCCTGTATTAAGTTTTGTCCTCAACATGCAAAATGCTCCTAATGTTAGGTATCCTTTCATCTGCTAGGAAACTCTTTTCCTGCCTCAGCATTTTCTGTTCTTAGGGCAGAGTTAACTCAAGCAATCAGCACCTGGGTCTGAGCCCATATGTCTGTCTAGCCATCCTGTGAAGTGCCACAAAGCCAACCTATGCCCCAGCTGCCATGTCCTCACTACAACTGTAACTATGCATGCCTGTCTTGAACATCTACAGAGGCATGGCGTCTCTCGTGGTTACTTCTTCTGCAATAAGCCAACATGCTGATTCCTTCTCAATGAAGTGTGTGAGAACTTGCCTGTCCTTGTAGGCACAGGAGGGAGTTGTGGGAAGACAGTGGAGAACAAATCAGTACAGAAGGGAGTTAGCCTGCACCCTCAAGAGTTGGCAGCCCAAGCGAAAGCCTCGTACTCACTAAACCCCAAAGTTTAACGGGCCAAGCTTGAACACAGAAGAGCCCTGGTTAATTCTTGCAGTGAACATCTACCCCTTGCTTTGTGGTGGAATATTCACTGTTATTAGCATTAGTGCATCATGCTCTCATCACATGTCCACTCCTACCACCTGCGCTTCCCACTGCTATCAGTTAATTGGGTCTCAGATAAGAGCACCACATTGGCCTTATGTATAAACAGATTTCATGTGCATTTGCTTTTATGGCTTTACCAACTGTTCCCCCCCCCCATATCAGCCTATAGGCTCTTATCTCAACTACCCTCTCATTCAGGGTGCATTCCACCAACTGCAAAGATTATCGTATGGGGGGGGGGACTGACCTGCCATTAAAGATGGTTCAAGACATGCATTAAAGAAAAATGCGCATCTCTGAGGTACAATATATTCAAAACCATAACTGATCATTCTCAAGCCCTTGTTGTATTCTCTCACTTAAGAGTTTACTGCACCAAGTCACCAAGGCGAGTGGAAAAAATTGCACAGAAAAGAGTATACATACATAACATGCAAGCTCCAAAAAAAAAAAAAAAATCACCCTCGTCATAAAGCTTAGCCATACATCAAGCACAAACTTTGTATATTATCCCCATGATGAGCTGGATCAACAGCATATACTGACATAACACCAGGGCTTCGTGGAGTGATGCCCATTTACCTCAGCTGAAGATCTGACCCACTGAATATAAAAATGTTGTCAGGACCAGGAAGACAAGTACTCCAGGGGCAAAAGAGTCTGGCGGTCTGTTCCTGCACTCCAAAGGTAGGTCTGCTCTCCGTCTCTAAAAATCCTCCGGGTCATATATGTGTAAATAATGCAGAATATCTGCTACAGTAGTAATTCATTCACAGTACAAAACCAATGACCTCCTATGGCATTACAAAATGGATGGTTCCTTCTGGCTACTCTTAAGCAACACAATAGCTAGCATAACCCTCTGACCCCAAAACAGGCAGGTTTATGAAAAGTCTATTAATAAATGGCTTCTTGTTTTCTTTCCTTCTCCCCCACCCAAACCAAAACAAAAGGTCTCTCACAAATGAGCTATTAGCTACTGATACCAGCAAACAAAAGCCCGTCTTGTCCCGACACATGAATAAAAATGAGCAAGGAGGGGGTTAGAAGATCCACCAAGCAATTCCCCATAACCTCCAGTACATGATACACTGCACTGCAAGAGGAAGTCAATGCATTCTGACATAACAGCTGTACACAGAGTCACATTAATTAAAATAAAAAGCTAGTCTACATAACGTACAAGCAATTCACTGAACCTTACTGACAAGTTGAAGGAACCGTTCCTTCAAAGATGCATAATTCAGGAACAAGCTGACTGGTTATACAGAAGGCAACGGCACAAAAGAGATCCGCAAGTATTTGAGAAAGTCACAGCTATTTAAAGTAAAACAAAAAGCACGACCAACTATAAAATACACACAAAGGAAGTGGTAGGATGGATTACGTCAGCCCTTGCCTCAATTCATAAATCCTAACCACAAAACAAGACAAATGCTGAACTGTCTCTCTCTGGAAACCTGCTTAAAGTGAATACATGCAGTTTAAGTCTTAAAATATGCTACCGAACAGCACTCGCTGATGCATCACTTTCAACAGCCACAGGGAAAAAAAAATGGTGTAATCCTAGTCAATTCTATCGTGCAGCCAGATCAAATAACATCTCAAGAATGGCCTGCCAAGCACCCAGCCTGCCAGAGTACAATAAGCACTCAAGTGCTCTGGACTCAAAACCACCTTTCGCTGCTCCCAGAGATCCTTATAAAATAGTTTAAACACTACTAAATTACAGGGTTGGGAAAAAAAACACACACAAATAAAAAGCTTTTAAATGTTGCTCCCACACAATTCTTAACTTGCTGTAAAGCATCTAAAATGTCTGCCTTGTGATAGTTTACTAGGCAATATAACTATTCAGAAAGGCAAGTGCCTTTAAAGAACAGAAATCTGACAAAAATGCAGAGTTGGTTGCAAGTCTGGAACTAATTGCCTACAGATTAATGGCTTTACATTGGAATAGTGTGCCTCTGTCTGTAGGGTTTTAAATCCTGTTTACTTTAACTTGGAGTTCCCAGAAGAAATGCGCTGCTAGGATGTAGAGCGTTTAGGCTCCACGGATTAGGTATTAAGACCACCAGATTTCTCAACTTTTCAGTCGAGGTTTAAAAACAGGAATCAAGTTGAAGTTAAAAATAAATAAATAAATAAATAAGGCTCCTTGTCAACTGCTATTTGCGTTCACATACAATTAAAATAAATAAATAAATACATCCCAGATGGTTGGAAGGAGCCTATCCAGTCGCACAATGCCCCATGCAGTGCAATGCCACATGTACTCAAAGAGAGGTTTAAACCCGATTGTAAAAACAGAAGCAGAGCTGGTTTCTCTCTCAGGAAACAGAAAGTGGTCGAGCAGGTCTCCTGTCACTTCATCCGAGAATGAGATTTGAGTCAACATTATAAAAACAACTCGCGCCCAATTAGGAGGACTTAAAAGGCATTCCAAGACGCTCCTGCATCTCAGCCAGGGAAGTGAAGGGGGGGCTGGTTTCCGATCAATCAAAACAGGGAAAGAAAAAAAAAAAAAACCAACCCAGCTCCAGTCCTAACCCGGCTCGCGTGAAATCACTTCTCATTAAAACGTGTGCTCTGCTCCGCAACTTGGAGGTGGTGGGGAGGAAGATTTCAAGCGTGCAAAGCGAGGTGCGCTCTTTGGAGAGGGCGGCTGTGACCTGGACGCGCTCTGGACTCCTGCCTCGGGCCAACACAAACTATCGCATCACCCACCCAGCGCAGCCAACTTTCTCTGAAAAATGTGGACTAGCAGGGGGAGGAGGAAGAGGAGGAGGAGGAGGAAGGGGGGATACATAAAAGGCATACAAGGGCAAATGTTTCCTCTGTCCAGGTGGGGTGTTTTTGTTGCTGTTGCTGTTAGGATTTGATGAAGCAGCCCTACGCTGTCATTCTGGGTACAGGTTGGATGGGGGGGTTAGTGGTGGCTGCCCCCCAGCCCCGCACGCACTCACCCAGCGCGGCCGGGCGCCGCCGCCTCCCCCGCGGTCCCGGCAGCTGCTCCGGCCTGACCCCGGCGGCCCGAGCGTTTCTTCGGCAGGAGGGGGCGGCTGGCACCGCCGCAGCCCATGGAGGAGCGGAGGGAGCGGGGGGAGGAGGCACTGGGTGAACAAAAGGAGGCCCCCTCGGCTGGGCTGGGCTGGGCTGGGCTGGCAGCGGGGCGGCCCGGCTCCCCCCGGCGCGGTGCAGCGCGGCTCGGCGGCGGCTCAGCTGCGCGGCTGCCGGCGCCTCCACATGCCCGGGACCGGCCGCTTTTCTTTCGCCCAGACACCGGCGGGGGCAGCGCAGCCTCCCGGAGACCGCAGGCGGCGGGGCGCAAAACGCGGCGCGGAGCCCGGCCCGGCGCTGCCCCGCGCCCCCGAGACCTGCAGCCGGAGCCGGGGGACAGCTAGGGCACGCATCGGCAGGCAACACCGGCCAGAGGAGAAAGCATCCCCGGCGGCCGGCAATATGAATGCAACCCGCCTCCCTCCCCTCCCTGCGCGGAGCACAACACACCGGGGGGGGGAAACCAGATTCAAATAAAATCATACTCAAGAGATGGAGGGGTGGAGGGACCCGCGCCTCGCCAAGATGGATGAGAGACGCCTCTCTGGTGTGTGGTCACGTTAGAGACGTTTCTATCCTAGGATTTTGTTGCAGTTTCTTCAACCAGTGAGCCATTTTGTTAAAACCCTCTCCACCATCTCTCTTCCCTCCCCCAACAAGAGAATAAAGATCCATCTGTTCTTTTAAAATGACTCGATAGAAATTGGTCTAATAATGCAATAAATACACGCGCCTTGTCATGTGGCTTTAAAACCAACGGGGAACTTCTCTGAATCTGGCAACTGAGCACAGACACTCGCGCACACACTTCGTGCAACAACACAGACACGCGCGCGCGCACTTCGTGCAACAACACAGACACCGAGACACTTCGTGCAGCAACAAAGACGCACAGAGACACGCTTCATGCAACAACAGCAAATCTTGCCGCTCTGGGAGATGCCAACTTTATTTGGGGCAAAACCCTTTAGGGTCTCCCCCTTCTGAATGAGATGCACAACTTGCAAGAAGTCTCTTTCTTGGCAAGGATACACAGCATCTTGTCTGTCAAGCAAATAAACAGCTACAGAGCAATATTTTAGCCTCCGTTAACCTCTTTGTCGCTGCTTTACAACTCCAAAAAGACGTTCAAGACCATGGTCCCACACAATTATATCACATCCCCATCAGGTTAAGTCTGCTCTCCCGTCTCATTTCTTCCAGATGCTGTAAGCTGGTGGTAGGGGGAGAGGGCTCATATCAACACGCAGGCATTGGTATGGTGCTCACCGCTCTCGCATCAAAGCCTTCTGCAAAATGAAAATGTGCAACCTGAAAATTTAGAAACGTTGTGCTTGCTGAAAATAGCTCCCTAAACCACTCACACAGCTAACGCACAAAGAAGTACAACACCCCTGCCACCCTGAAAAGCTGCTGTGAGCAATACAAATTGAAGGTGGTGCGTAGTGCAAGCTTGGCTCTGTTGCAAGCTCCATTGTACATTAGCTTCTCAATTGGAGCCCATCCTAGGGGGAATGCACTGGTTGAAAATAAGCTTCATAACCAAGTGGCGTTGTGATAGCTCCACACCTGTCAGAGCTGAAATCAATCCCAAAGTCCAAGTACAAAGCAGCTACACTACATTTATCCTCACTTCACTTTTCTAATCAAATAGTGTATGGCCTAACACACAGCAGCCCATGAAAAGGAACATATTTCTCCAGTGTCCACTTAAGAAAAAGTGGACTTCCAATGACTTCAAAAAGAAAGTGTTCTCTGGCAGTAAATTAATTCAGGCTTGGCTCCATTTACTTGAAAGACATCCTGTTTACCTGGGATTTTCAGAAGTGCCTTGGTGATTGCTACTTCTATCCTAAGTGTACTGATTAGGAGCACAAGTCCCCCAAATGCCTATGTGATTGGAAATCTAGTCCTTCAACTCCATAATTGACTCTACAATTTGGACTCAGTTTATGTGCAAGACATTAAAAAAGACCAGAGTAATCACCCTCCAGTGGTTTTCAGAAAATAAGAGGATTATGCCATATTCCTGATTTGCAAGCACATCTAGAGTAAACCTCAGTCTTTCTGTGCCAGTCTTCCCACCTTTAAAATGGATCTAACACTAATCTGTCTTGTACACCTTGGAAATTCCTGAATGAGAGCAATTACATACATTCCAGTGATGATGTTACACACGCATGCCAAAATTTCAAGAACCAGTTGGTCAACGTTCACACCATCCTTGTGAAATAATGGCAGCAGCATCCTCATTTTATAGACAGACAAATAATAGGTACCCAAAGGTCATAAGTAACAAGAGCACCTCCACCAGCAATTCTGTTTAATTTACTAAAGAATTAATCTTTAGTAATCTTCTTTAATTAAGAACTGCAACAATTCAAAACCTGTTTGGAAACAGGTGCTCTCTATTTCCCCAAACCCCAAGGCTTATAGAGACCAGAGGTTTTCCTGAACCTGTTCTCTCATTTGGCAATAATACTTCAAGTTTTCACCAACATGGATTGTTTTTGAAACTATACAGTGTAAATCATTTCAAGGCACGGGACCTGCAGAGGGGAAATACAAGACAAAAGGCACACAGAGACAAAAATAACAGCGTGTCATTTAGATGCATTAAATCAAAAAACTATTCTTGTTATTTTAGCCAAATAGGTAGAAAAAGCATCCCGAGAAGAACCACCCTGCATTGGACTACAGAAGGTGAACCAGACTCGGCTCTAACAGTTCCATAGTCCGTAGTTTGTGGGATTCAAAGAGGGCATCTCCTATTTCCTGCCTCTGGTCTAGTACATCGTTTCCCTGCGTTGAACTGAATTTAGGGACTAAACTCCGCTCCATGGAGAACTCCAGTCCAGGTTTCACAGCACTCTCCATTTATCAAAACAACCCTGTCATGTTGAGTACCATTAACAGATAATGAAAGGAGACAACGGATGCAGTTACAAGCAAAGCACTCCGCATTCTACAGGCCTAAGCATGCAGCCAAGTGAGCTGACATCTGACTTTATTATAAGCATTATAATTAAATAGAATACTTAGTTTAAGTAACATTAAGGTTGTGACACAAACCAACAAAGCTAGGAAATTCAAAGATAAGGCTTTGACACACTGTCATTAACTCCTCCTATACGTACAAGTGTTTTCCCCGCACACACACACATGCACACACACACACACACACACACACACAGGGCTTTGACACAGTGATTAACTCCTCCTATTCGTACAAGTGTTTTTATGCACGCACATACACACACAGGGCTTTGACAGTGATTAACTCCTCCTATTTGTACAAGTGTTTTCATGCACGCACATACACACACAGGGCTTTGACAGTGATTAACTCCTCCTATTTGTACAAGTGTTTTCATGCACGCACATACACACACAGGGCTTTGACAGTGATTAACTCCTCCTATTTGTACAAGTGTTTTCATGCACGCACATACATACACAGGGCTTTGACACAGTGATTAACTCCTCCTATTTGTACAAGTGTTTTCACACACACACACACACACACACACACACACACACTTAAGAAATGGAAAGCTAATCTTAACTTCAGTTTCCCACCTTTTGTTGAGTTCTGTGAGTGCTTTAACACTTTGTAGACAAGGTTCTTTGGGTAACATTTTTGTGAGTGCTTTAACGCTTTGTACACCTTACCACTGTGCTTGAGCTTGTGAAAGACAGGGCACTTAAAAGAGCAGTGATGTACAGCCTACCTTCAAAGGGCGGAAAAGACACTGTTTCCTAGACATACTATTCATAGGGCAAAGAAATAATTCATAACTTCTGCGACAGCTTTACAAAATTTGCAGAACATTAACTACAGACATACCCCAAAGCCACTAGATGTACAGGAGTGTGGCATTTAAAATTCCTTCAGAGAGAATTAGCTATCATCAGGTACGCATAAATACTTCAACCATTTAGACAAACTGCTCCAATGGAACAGTTTAAGGTCTACCAGATAAGGATATATACTTTGGCAGCAAACTTAAAGTGAGAATCCTCAAACTGATCAGACAGATCACATGAGAGTACATTTAAAAAACAAAACAACCCCCCCCCCCCACTAACAGATCCCAACATGATACTTAGTAGCAGGCTATACTTAATTGTCCAGAAAACACAGCTCTTTGCTTTCACAAACAGATTTAACACTCTGCCTGACACTGCCGACCACAGTGTGTTAAACCCATTTTCGAGAATAAACAGACACCTGATCTTGACAAATGTTTTCTAAAAGCAGGTTTAACATGATTTGTCTGGCTTACACAAGCAACAAGCACAGGGCATTAAATCCATGTTAAGCTAAACTATTTTTGAAAACAGACTTAATATGGCTCTCATAGCTTTGCGTACATCAAGTTCTTTGCTGATGGCTTTCTATTGTTGCTATCACTGTTGGTGCTGCACTGGCATTGTTGCAGGTCATTTCCCTCTGCTTTTGCCAAAACTCTCACCAGTGCTAACACTCAATACGTTCCTAGTCACAGTAACAATGGAAAATCGCTGGTTAAAAATAACAAACCTAGAGACAGCTTATGGCTAAAAATTTACACTAAAAATGACATGAGACAATGGTTAACTGCAGATTCCTCCGCAGTGGTGGAGGAAAGTGAGACGGCAGTTGATGTCAGAGCCCAACCACATTTAGCACCATAGAAAGTGTCCTAGACACTTCCTTCCATTAAAGGTCTAATACACTTCTTACAATGGCTGATGCAGAGTTTGGCTCTTTCTACCACTGCCATAATCCTGCTGTACAAGTAAGCAATTCTTCCCCAGCTGTCAAGAATGGGTCATTTCCTTAATGTAAATAAGGCTGAGAGGAGATGGCAAAGGTCTTGCCTAAGAGCCAGGTTTGAAGAACGTACCATATTCACAGAAGTTTAGGGCTGGAAGGGACCTTGTGAGATCAAGTCCAGCCCCCCCTGCTCTGGCCAGGAAAGACTGCTGGGGTCAAATAACCCCAGCAAGGTATGCATCCAGGCTCCTTTTGACCACCTCTGGGGTAGGTGCTTGCACCACCCCTGCTGGGAGTCTATTGCAGAGTCTGGTCACATGAACCGTGAAGTTTTTTCTTATATCCAGTCTGAGACCTTCTTCTAGGAGTTTGTCCGTTGCTCCTGGTTTTCCCCTGGGGTGCTTTGGTGAATAGTTGTTCGCCTAGCTTGAGCAGGTTTGAAGAATTTAACACACTGGAAGCAACAAGGAATCTTATCTACATTTCCATGACTGCCATTAGACCCATGCCAAGAGAACTGGAAGCAGAGAAAAATGTAAGAGATTCCCTCTCCCCCACTAATGTCATCACAGCCAGTTTGCTGTACTGTTACACGAAAGTCCTGTTTAAACTGCAAAGTCATCTCTATGGGGACCCCAGCTGCAGCACCCATCGTTGCCCCAACATGGTGGAAACACCATTTCGTCTGATCGGCAGGGTCCCAGGCTACAGCAGAATGTGGGGCAGAGTTAACACATGATTAGAGACGTGCCTGTGGTACAAGATGGAAGGGTGTGTCAGCTGTCATCGTAAAGCAGAGACACTCCCTAAACTCAGCACACGCTATATTTGCCACTCTTTTTAATTTAATGCAGAGCAGCCAATTTTTAGATCAGACCTTTTTTAACCTCCCTAAAATTCCTAGATGGCACCTGGTGCTCTGTGCATTATGAGCTTCCACAAATGCTTTCCATTTTTATTTTTTAAAAAGCTCTCCATTATGTGGTAAAAGCCCCACAACCTCCTACCACTGATTTTTCTCCCATTTCTACTGTCTATATCTATAGGGGGGGGGTGTGTGTGTGTGTATTTTTTTTACTTTTGGCTTTTAAATAGGAGGAAAAACATGCCCTGCTCCCCTGTACTTTGGTTTTGAACACCAAGTTCCACCCCGCTACAAGGACTGAAACAGAGACTTAAGTGCTTCAAACTATTAACTTTGACACCACTTTGATACCTGGGGAAAGGAGGCCTTACCTGACATGTCAAAATCCCAGATCCTCAAATCCTAACCTCATTTTCAGGCAATTAGACCTTTCTATTCCTGAGCGTTCCAAGTGTTCGCTTCGCCGTAACTGTCACCTGGCATTTGAAAGTGGAACATTTCATTTCCAGTGACTGTACAGTGTGTTAAATCGCGCTTCGAACATTATCTCCCAATGCAAAAAGGGGGAAGACGACAGGGCGCACGCACCGCCAACGTATTTTGCAATAGTGGGTGGTAATACGCTTATTAGCATTTGCCTGACAGGTAACAGCCAAAAGTGCTCATGCCTTCAAGCTTCCTCTTGGCCCCTGACTGGCTTGCAGGAAGTACTTAAACAATAACTGATTGTACAAGCACCTAGATCAGAGGCGCAAGGGAGATTTCTTTGGCTGCAATGGGCAAGCCCAGCACCTAATTCCCATTTATATGCCCTTGAAAAGCTACCCTGTATAAAGTATGTGAGATGCCTATACGAGACTCCCTATGCCTGAAGAAGGGTGACTGTGCCCAAAAGTTTGCCATGAACTTTTTTTGTTAGACCAACTGAGTAGTTGGAAAAGATATCACATCTACCCAAATAACCTTGCCTGTGATGCCTATACAGCACCTTTGAATGCACGTAGCATTTTGACATACAAAGCAAAAGAGAAAAAAAAACATTCTTCCCCAAAGAGCTTAGAGAGACCAATAAGGGAATTCACAAAGTACTAACTTTTTTTAACTAATCAGAAAGATTTCTTGCTTTGACTTAGGCTGAAACTTCACAGACAAGCTCTTGGCTGTAATTGCCTCTGAAAGAGAAACAGTCCATACATTCACTTCACTTCACAAGCAGCAGCTAAAATGCAGAGTAACCAACTGTCAGGGGGCACATCTACACGTTCATGAATGCGCTTTTGTTAATGTGCATTAAATTTAGGCACCTCCATTGGGAGGTACTAGAAAAAGGCACATAGCCTATTTTAATGCGCATTAGCAAAAGCATATTTTTTGTGATACTTTAATGTGCATTAAAGCACGCATGTAGCCAAGCCCAGGGTGAGGTATGCAAATCCATGAACTAAGGCATCATAATAGTTGACCATGATAATATTGAGCCTTTAACCCCATTTGGTAAGCATATATTAAAAGCAGCATGCCCTGCCTACAGTAGATTCAAGTACATTAGTCAATATATTCTAACAATGCCGCTTACCCTAGACTACACCAGCCCTGGGGCCAGTTCTAGGTCCCAAACATACTGCATTATTTCAGTAATGTCACCCCATCACATGGCATTTTCCCTAAGTACTAGGAGGAACTTCCTTGGATATCTCACACATCTGTTTAGGAGACACTTAAAGATAATCTCCCTTCCTCAGAAAGTTTTTTGTGGTTTTTTTAAAAGGATAAGCACATGAAATATCTACAATATATTCTTTCTACTACAGACATCTCTATACTACCAAAAGTCAAGTCATGACTCGTGACCCTCCAAAGTGCAGGGATCTCTGTGGTGATATTCTGAGGTGTATAATTCTGCCTGCGATCTAAAGCTTGAAACAATCCTTCAAGCTTCCTAAAAAAAAAAACCCTAGTAAAAGAAGCAGCACATATTTTTTAAAAGTTTTCTTAAAATGGCATTTTCCACTTACAGCGCAGAAATCACTAGAGACCAGGTTGGATATATGAAGCCACAGTTCCAAGACAATTGTACTTTGAAAGGACAAGACGCGGTTAGGAAGAGAACTCACTCAGTGAAGAGTTGTGGGGAAAATGACAAAGAGGGTCATAAGGATGAATGAGCCGAGGAACTCAGGGACTTGGCAGGATGTTCAAGATGAAATCCCTTATGTACTTAGATATCTACTAAATGTAATAAATTCAGTTGGGGGAAAATCTGACCAAGTTGCTAGGAAGCAAGTAGTGAGAAAGATAACTTGAAACTCCAGCTAGACCCTCCACTTCAAGAAATCAAAACACACCAGGATAGATGTAGACTTCAGCAAATACAATCATGTTTGCAAATCAGAAAATTTAACTTACTCAATATTTTCCCCTCTGGTTTGTTTCCTCTGCTCCTTGGCAACTAACACAGAAGTTAAACAGTCTTTTTCTGAGCGTGCGGGCACACTGCAAACCAAAAATATGAAAACAAAAACGAGTTGTGTCTGCTGGCTTTCGTGGTGGAGATAAAACAGAACTGCCAACCTGTTCAGCAACTTTCTGCACTAACCCACAGCCTCACTCTGAACAAGAGCACTTTTTACTTCAGAAGATATTGTTTAAAACATACACACAGAGGGGAAAAAAAAAAAATCAAGATAGCCAAACACAAACACAGTTTAAACAAATTTAAAGCTATGAAATGACTGGTTAGTAGAAGTGATGCATATTAGGTTGCAATCAAATAATGAACAATACTTAAGACAGTCACCACCTTCATGTCAATTCTTTTTTTTTTTTGCAAGTATGAAACCTGGGGTTTGTCCCATTTTATTTGCTTTTTGTTGGAAGAAGGGGAAAGGAAAAGAAAGCAGCAAGGCTAATGCTTTTCTTTCAACCTTTTATCAAAGCAGTTTAAACAATGGCTGTTACCCTGATCTTCCCTCTGATTTTAACTAAAAGTAACTCTGCGAATGGAAAATATGATACCTCTATCAACAGCCTGTGGTATGTTTAAACTATTATAATGTAAAGCATGCTTATTCTCACAAGCTAAAGGAAATGACTGCCAAATGCTTCCTTTACAATCTCTCCAGAATAGGACAGATCCTTTACTGGGAGATTTTCCTGACATACAAATGTAGCAGAAAACTAAGCACACAGATATACATTAAAACTTGCTGCGGATTTATTTTCCTTTATTGAAGATGCAGAAGAGATCAGATATGTGACTACAGCGCTCAACATTTTTAGTGTGTTAATCACTTTTACATTCATGCACTTCAGAAAATTCAATAGACTTTTAAAAAATGACAATAACCACAGGATGTGACCAGAGCTATATTAATCTTTCCCTCAGGAGGGTCAGATAAGCACTAAAAACAGGAAGTCTACTATAATGTTGAAAAATTCTTAACAGTCTGGAACCACATGACAACCGTTCGGTTATAGATTCATGTGCAAGGGGACTAGTGAATAAAGGAGGTGCACACACATGGAAATCATGAGCCTCAAAAATATGATGGGGAAACCCGCGGGATGTCAAAGTCTTACAAAAAGGTTACCTGGGGATGGAACTAATCTAATGTTTCTTCTTAACAGGGATGTGAAGGAGAAGCCAAGAATTTATTCCATCCAGTTCATTTAGAAAACTTTAAAAAATCAGGTTCACAGGAACAATGACTATTTGTGTCAAGAATTGTTATTTGCTTATTTGGGCCTGTGCCTATTTATTAATAGCTCCCTAACTGCTGCAACCAAATGTGAGACATGCTTCATCTCTTCTCCATGCTGATACTACACTGACAATCTTAAAACATCAAGAGTAAGAGACCTAGACCTTTTATTCTAGTGAAAAATGACCCTTTCCGTTTTGAAAGAGATTGCTAAGGGATTTAAAATTTAAACTGCACTGCTCAGAGTGCAACATGGATGTCCTTACGTCATGTAAATTTATCTGATCAGGTTTACTGGCATTAAACCTATTTTGTTTTGAGACATAAGAAAAGGCAAACATTTACACACCAAGCAAACAATGGCGTCTTTGCCCTAACTATTCTTCAGCCATACATACAAAAGCTGAAAACAGAACTACAGGAAATGATCTGTTGCTTTTATAGTACCGATATCAGCAACCAGATCTCCTGAATAGCAATGCAGTTCAAAATCATCAAGTTTACTCACCACGTAGACCCCTCCAAAATTGTAAGTGATAAATAACTCAACACAGAAACTTAGAATGGTTTCAATTAGTAAAACATACTGGACAGTCAAATTAAAACTGAGGGGCATTAGAAGGTCAACTTGTTTTTTTGGGATGTGAGAAAATAATACATGTAGATGGATTTATGTATTACCAGCAGATATTTTCCTCAATACCTAGCAGTAAAAGCCCCCACTCTCGTCCACACTGCACACATACTATATATACCTAGCCATTTTCTTTTAGAATATTTTGTAAGTCAGATGTACTGTGACCTCCTCTGGAATTTCAAAATAAAATCATATTGGTCTACTCTACCTCTGTTTCTCCTCTCCTGAGTAATGCAGCTGGCACAAACGGTGTAAATAAATCTAATATTTTTAGAAAGACTATGCTATTTTTCCCCAGATGCCTTCCTTTATGGCCTCTCAGAGCAAGGATTTGGCACGATACGAGTCCCCTAGTTGTCTCTTCCTGAAGGGAAGGGAAACACTGGAATCCATTGATTGATTAACGAGAACAATGGAAATGAGGTATTTTGTATGTATAACTTGCCCAGATCTGATGGGGGTTATTTCCAGCACACACAGTTATGTTCCTAACAAAATAAATTGTTGAAGACATGCTTCTTACAGTTTACACTCACACATACGGTCTTAGAATTCATAATCTCCCTGGGAGAATCCTATAGACCAGAAAACTACCCATCTTTCAAACAAAAACAGCATTCTGAGACACACATGTAAAATGCCTGCTTTTCACTATGTTCCAAAGCCATCATCATCTCTGGTGAAAGCACCCGAATACAGATGGTAATGCAGGAAAACACAAAATGAACACATGTGACTATTAAAAGGGATGTTACCAAAGAACACACATTTACTTATTAAAAAAACATCTACATGGAGGTATAAGAAAGCAAAACATTTACGGACGGTGGGAACAGACGGTATAGGGAATATAACAGATTTCACGCTTTATGCTAAAACAGGTTCCTGGCATAGCCCAAAAAAAAAAAAAAAAAAAAAAGGCATCTTAGTGCTTCAGAACTGCTCAAAAATACACATGTATGAGAAGTGCTGTCTTAACCAGCAGGGCTTCCTAGTAATTAGCATTCAACTACATTTATTAGTTACAGGGATGTAGGTTGTTTATTATTAATAAATTGTCATTTATTAGTTAGCCCTTCTTAAATGCAGTCGAGATGTAACACGCCACCTACTGCCACGTTCCTAAAACATCATGTTAAAGGAAGAAAAAAAAAAACATTTCAGCGTTCAGTGCAAGTTCAGGAGTACTATAGAAACCAAGTCATGCAGAAACCTGAATTAGTGGTTTGATGGGAAGTTTTAACTATGATTTTCCTCTCAACCGCTGACAAAAGTCCCACCTAAAAGCTTCAAGTTAGTAACACAAACAAAACCACCCACATGTTTAAGCAAGAACATGGGAAGATGCTTTTCTTACTGATTTTAGCAGTTGAAAATTTTCAGTCAGCAAATGCAGTACCCACACCATGGATTCAGGCAGAAGCTAGAACAGCGCATATAGATCTGTATGAATGTAATGAGCACAGGGGTTTAGGTTGTAGCCGTGTTGGTCTAAGGATATAGGCAGACTGTAATGAGCACATGTTTTCAAGCAGTTATAAGTCAAACTTCAAGGTATTCAATGGGTTGTATAACAGCTCCTTTTTCAGTATCATCTGAACACAATGCATAGCCTTTGATTAGGGTATTGACAGACAAACTGTTGAATTTTAATGCTAGTGTTTTGTCAATGAAAAGTATTCATGTACACTTCACAAGTTCATTAATAATCCATTAAAAAGACCTAAATTAAAGCTTGGCAGGCAGCTTCCTCATGAAACAAAATCTGCTTCTTCTGGTTTGTAAGAACTGAATGTGCCAAGTGTGGCATATTAAGATGTGAAAACACATTTTAAAGGTTACACATTGAAACTAATTTCAACATCTCTAATAAAGGTATCATTAAGCAGTTGCAGAACACACATGAGGGTACCTATTTCATTTCAGCTTTAAACCTGCAGTCTATCAAGTTTCAGAAGGGCAATTTTAGTAAGCCCACAGAATTCTACTTACAATGTTGTCATAAAAGAAATCCCCGAAGGTATGTGAAGATATAGGTGTATGTGAGCATGCAACAAACAGCAAGGAGGATGAGTCCCCTTCTTTTGGCGTAAAGGAAGAAAACAGGCCACAATTTCAAATAACTCGCATGTAATGCGCTATTGTGCTGCTTGCATTATCTGTGTTTAGCTTCCATAAAGAATGCTGACATGGGCACTTCAAGTAGTGATTGAAGGGTCCACAGGAAGGGGGTGCTTATAGTAATATTTTAAACTAAAAATAATCCATTTCCAGGGGAAGGTGACACTGAAAAACTGACTAAACCATAATCAAAGTTTGCATTTTCAGTCTTGATAGTAAACCCAGTTAAGAGTGGTTAAGGAACAAGATCAGAACTGCGTGCAATTTCAAGAAAGGAACATGTTTTACTAACAGTAGTCTCCCTCCCACATTTGCTTCAGTTATGGTATATACACAATGGATGCCAGCCCTTCACCATTTTGCAAAACTATAAACCCTACAAAAAGGTGGGAGTGGGGAGGGTTCTCTACCCCACCTGCAAACCTAAAAGGAAATTATAAATTTTTCCAAACGTGTGGGCAGCCAGTTACACATCTGCAATGAAACCTTACAGGCAAGTCTCACCCTATGCTCTCCAACCTCAGCATGTTTCCATGCACAGTACAAATGGCAGGCGGAGCAAATCACAGAAACCAAGAAAAAATATTTTAAATTTTAATTAAAAAGTTAAATTATGCATGTCACAAGTCAATAGTCTTAGTCCTGACCAGGGCACAAATTGGCTGAGAAGAAAGAAGGAAAAACTCTCGTAATTCCCATGTTAAAGCAACAAACAACTACCTTCTTTCTCCCCTCAAAGGGCAAATGTTTCCTAGATCAACAAATACAATCCTTAATTTCTCCTGAGTTTGAGAAAGGTCTAAAGTGCTGCCTGCCATTCCGGTGCTGAGTGGTTCATCATTAATTCACCAGGAACATTTCAAGTTCTAATTTTTAACCTGAGCTAAAGCATAACCCTGTAACCCCAAAGCAACAGCAAACCAAGAACCTCCTCAACCTACCTCACTCGTCACGACAGACGCAACTGTATGAATTGCTGGACACCAACTCTTCCTGGTGTGCTTGGGCACAAAAGGCCATTGGCACTTTGCATCATCAGGGCTCAAAATGGGAAAACAGCAATCTACATCAAACTCTCTTTGGCAATAAGCCATTTGGAAATTAAATCATACCAATCCAATAATCCCACCCCAGCCTTTCCTATTAAACACAAGTACTTACTAGATTAAAACAGCAATTGTTTACGACTCTGGAATGATCACTTCATTAGGGAAATCAATGTGCAGCCCCACCCCCAAGAACTTCCCTGTGTACCCTATACTTCCCCTATCATGGCAAATACAATAGTCAAATAACTAAGTCATGTTTTAGTATGCGGGCGCTCCAGGACTGTAGTGATCAAGCATTAATTAATTGTATTCCCACTGTATAATACTGACTTTTAAAGAACCAAGAAGGGGAACCATCAGAGGAACTATAGCAAATCTTACTTTCTAATCACTGTTGAGAAGCAAGGCTCAACATTTCAGCATATGGGAGTTTAACATAGAGCTAAATTGTTACGGTCTCCTGCCAAACTTCATGTAGACCAAGTGTGAATTCAGTGACCAAGCACAAGACTGTTCTTTTACAGCAATGATAACATTTCCTCCTTCACAGTTGGTGCAGAGGAAACCTCATCTTATATCTCATCAAGTTTTCATGAGGTCATATTTGTTTAAACAAAAAAATAACAACAAGGACGGGGGGGGGGGGAAATGCTCTTTTTTTTTTTTTTTTTTTTTTTTTTTTTTACATAGACATGCTTACCTGATTCACCACTAAATCACTGCAGTCTGCATATGAAGAGTTAGTTTTGCATTACTATAGTCAGGAAATGCAAGTGGTGACGACGCAGTAAAGCCGACTCTCTAAAATTCAACTAGGAGTAAGCAGCATCTTGGCAGCTTCTTGACTTTGGGTACACAAAGATATAATAGACCCCCCCACCCCCCCTCAAATGAGGACCTGTAGTGCCCTAATATCCATACCAATCTGAAGACCACCTTTTCTCCCCAGCAAATCCTGTTTTTTGTTTTGGGTTTTTTTCTTATTACAAGCATAAACCAGCTTAATAGAAATTCAGCCTATTCCCTAATTCATCTGGAACTGCAGTCATTGATGATCTCTGACTTGGCGTACGTGCGCACACTCTCTTACTCCTTTGGTAGCTAATAGGAAAGAGACCAACAGCAGCAGGCTCAAATTGTCCATTTTGCAACTGCTGTGAAATATACCTCTTCCCTTTCATAGGTTCATGGAGTTTAAGGCAAGAAGAGACCATTATGTAACCATCTGACCTCTCTTCAACGAGTTACCTCTGCATAGTGCCCAACAATTTCCATTTGGCTAAAGCTTGGTTCCAGAAAGACATCTGGTTTTGATTAGAAGACAAGGAATTATGAACCCACCACTTGCCTTCACAGTTTCTTTCACTGGTTAATCTCACTTGCATTGGTTGGGAGCGGATGCCAGAAAGCATCAACACCTGTCATTTCTTCCTCTGATAGGTAGAGAAAGCTCTACAGTACTCAGTCGTGCTTAGTTCCTATCACCTATCATTATCCTCAGGTTCATTTAGTTTGTGATCTGCATCATTTATATCAGTGATCCTAAACCAGGGTGACTGGGCCATGGGGTGCCATGCAATATCTGGACACCCAACAACGCTAACACCTACACGATTCACAAGATAAACCTAGAGATTTCCAATAGGAAACCATGGTGTCAAGAAAATTCTGACCTGTGGCCTGAGTTCTTTGCAACAGAAAATTATTTTTTCCCGTAGTCAAAAACCAAGTGAAAGCTAAAAGCTGGCAATTTGAGAGGTGCTTTGAATCTGATGGTTGCCTTGAGCCTAGAAAGGTTGAGAGACAACTGATTTACACACAAAAATCTCCTTTGTTATTTGTTTTCCCCCATTTGCTTCATTTCAGATCTCTGTTCCATACAGCATACAAGGAATTACTATACATATATGGTCAGACAAATAGTTCCTCTTACATTGATACCGGGTGAGAAACCCCCATAACGGATAATTAAGGAAAAACCCGCCTACAAAAGTATCTTCATCTCTATGAACTAATGATTCATCACTGCCATTAAGTAGATACAGATCATATAAACTGCACTCAGTCTTAATTACAAGCTGTGGTAAGGAGTTACACAGGTTAGTGTTCTTTCATGGAAAGCAGTACTGGATCAGTTTTAAAATTTGTTGCCTTTCCTGTTCATTGAATGATCCCGTGTTCTCATATTCGGAGGACAGGAGTATCTATTGATGTCCTTCATACAGCTCATTTACTTGTTCATTTACTTAAGAACAGCTGTTGTACAGACTGTAATACTGATGATAGTATTCATGATTCTTAAAGGCCTCCATTTAAAAAAAAAAAGAAGCTGCAACTCAAATTCCAAATTTATAAACTCTCTACAAAAATACTAAATCCTTTACACACATTTATGCAACAGGGCTACAACCTCCACTTCAATAAAAAACTAATATTTCAAGACAAATTCACGTGTTACAGAAACCAAGGGATTTTGATGAAATATTTAGGCCCAGCTTACTGAAGAGGCGACAGTTTCCATCGTCTTTTTAACACACCAGAGTAAGACAGGGCATTAGCCAGTCTAGATGTAGAAAGTGCTGCTTAGCTAAATAAGGTACGTCTACACTTAGTACAGCAGCAACACTAGTTTATTCAGTAATGCACCAGATAAAACAGAATCTCTTTTATCCAAAAGCCTTTTCTGACCCTCCACTGAGTTCCTCAACTTGACATCATGAAAATGCACTCCATGAAGTCTTAAAAACACCAGGATCTCCTTTGACCTTAAGAACCCCTATATTTAGAGACTGTTCTAAAACTTTACAATGTAATGAGATGCTTTTACAAAAACATACAGGGGGAAAAATGAATTATATGGCTCAATGCAGACGCCATCAGCTTTTGCAACAAGTTCATTTTATTCTCGTTAGCTCTGTGAACATCTTCCCCCCAGAATTGCTTTTTTTAACCTTTCTTTGGTACATTTTAGCTTTTATTCAATTGAGTGAGTTATTTCTGTGTCCTCAGAAGTCTCCTTTAAGTAATTCACTCTGATTGCGGTGTCTTCTACTGGTTGCAGACACAGCTGAAGTCAAAAGAGTTATTCATACTTCTAGATGACAATTTAGCCATTTTAGACCTACTAGATACATGCTTCCAAAACAGCAGTACTGACTGACTTTTGGTTTTAAAATGAGGATATGCTACAAGGTAATATTTGGATTTCTATGAGGCGTTGAGTATGTTAGTCTTGGCTGTGAGGCTGCATACAGTTAATTTAGAAACAAATCAAATAAAAATAAAAAAAACGAGGGGAAATCAAGTACGCAAGTCAGCCCAGCAATTAACTTCAGGTTACCACCATATGGGAAACTGTGTTGAGAAACAGGAGAGTTTGTACATAATACCACCATTACCTCTTCCATCATCCCCAACTATCCATCGTGTACCTAACAGGCACACTTGAGTGCTTGGTCTCTGGTCTCCCCTTGTAATGCAAGTAAGGGGAAAAAATAAGAATTCCCCCCCACCAAACAACAATAAGAATTCATGCTAGCTTAATTTCTGGGGATAAAGGTTCAAATCCCGTCTGGCAACAAGTGACGAATCAGCATTGTGATCTGTTTTATCTTTGATGACTAGAGATGCACCGACAGAGACTTTTTGGGCGGATATCGATGGCCAATTTCAAGAAGCTACATCAGCCAATACCGATCCGATTTCTGATATGCAACTAGGCAGCTTGGAGATCAGCATCAGGCTGGTAAGTCTGTTGTGGGGGAAGGAGCTGGCGCAAGGCACGGAACTGTGAGCGGCTCATCCAGAAGAGTCCGGGGGGAGAGGGGGGGTGACTCCCACCACTGTGCGCACCCTGGGAGGGCATGGGGGTCATGTGCCCCCAGATCTGCATGCAGGGCTGGGCAGAGTGCTGCTCTGGGCTAGGGACTGTGCTGAGCTCTTCCTGACAGGAAGCTGGGCCGGGTTGAGCTCGAGGCGGGCGGTGGTGGTGCTTGGAGAGGAGGTGAGGAGGGCTGCAGCCACCCCAAAATTTGCCATAGCACCACCCCCCGATAGTCCCATCCCAGCACTGCCGCTGCCGCCCACCCCAGCCCCCACTGCTAGGAAGAGCCCAGAGCTGCTCTGGCTCCAGCCCTCAGCCGTAGCCCACTTTGTCCTGTGCAGATCTGGGAGCACCTTCCCCTCCCCCCCCCCAGGGTGCATGCAGCAGCGGGAGCGACCCCCATTCCCTGTACCCCCCCAGACAAGCCTCTTACGGCTTTGTCCCACACCCTACCCCGTCCCGGCTGTGCAGCACCTGCCTCTGCCCCACTCCCTCCCTCCCACAGGACCTTCAATCTGCACCCTCCGCCCCCATGCCTCTTCTCTCCTCGCACCCCTTCCCCAACAACAGACTTACCAGTCGATACTACTCTCCAAGCCACCAGCTGCACTCCTGGCCACGTGCATACTGTGTCTGTGCTCATGCATGCGGCATTTATTGGCCACATTATCGGTCACCTCAGGCAAAAACAACCAAACAATAGCTGATACTGTCAATTTCCCCTATATCAGTGCCGATCCAATATGGGACCAATGTATTGGTGCACCTCTATTGATGACTATTCACCCACAGCCCAAAAGAAACTGCCCCATCTGTTACAATGCCAATTTCTCTTTAAAGAAAACCAAGGGGGGGGGGGGGAGGGGAAGAGGAAGGCTGCTGGTTACGTGCGCGCACACACACACGCACACACTAAAGTTTTCTTTATCTTTAGAGCCATCTAATGTTATTACAGCCAAAACCATCAGACAGGATATATTTTTCTCAATGAAAAGAGACTGATGAATTCCTAGCACCTTTAAGGTTCTTTTGCGCATTTGCACAATGCTGCAAGCTCTCAGCCATTAACACTTCAGAGTACTCTGTGGCTAAAAATATTTCCGTTAAAATATCTGTAGCTTCTTACAATTTCATGGGAATATTTCTATTAGGGCAGGTATTTTTAGATGACTAAACAAACTTCAGGTTTAATCTGATCAGGCAGCATCTACTGACAGGGTTATACAGGGACACACATGCAGTATTCCATCAAGCTAGTCTAACATTACCTGCTCTTTCCATGTGGACACCAATAACAATCCATGGAGGGGGGAAATTATTTATCTTAAAGATTAAGACCCCAAACTGACAACCAGGATTTAAAAAAGGAAAAAAAGAGAGGTCTTGGCAGCTCTGTTTGAATCAGCATGTAGCTTAGGGCTTGAAATGAATAGACAAAGTGCCTTTCACAGCTCCCACTACAAAGAAAACAGTAATTAGTCTGCATGTTTGTCAGCTGATCTAAAGCCATAAGAAATATATTTTTTCTTGAGGAGCTTGGAAGCAGATAGTCAGTGAAATTCATTACCATTTCTAGTTTGGAATAAAACCTTTACTATTTTTCTTCTATGAATCTGCCTTAGCACATTTTGAAATGGCCTTTAAAGGTGGTTCACTGTTGATTAAACCATTTTCATGCCTTAATGAGTTTGATTCCTATTAGTTCAGACTGCACTGTGTGCATTGATTTTTGCCACAGCCAGGATCAAGAGAAGTAACAGCTTTTCAAATTAAGCAACTGCTCACAATGTTAAGTAGAAAAATATGTCTTCAACGAGAATGTGCAAGTGTCCAAAGCGTTCTTCAATGCCAAAAATGGCTAACAAACATGCCTGTTATGATTTTAACCTTAAACTTGGGTGGAAAGTCATTTCCATGCATACTGCAGACACATCAGCTCTTATTAGTGCTGCCGATAAAAAGCTATAATGCCGAGAACAGCTCAAAATTAGAGAGAGCCCATTTTCAAGCTCTGAATTACCATCATTACACTGTACAAATCACCACATTGGGACTCAGCCTACCAAAATAGAAATCACAACCTGAAATGGTTTAGTAGACTACTTTTTTTTTTCTCTTAAATGAAGCCTTTATACCAAACAAATCTATACTGTTCCTGCATTATAGCCTTTCACCAAGTTGCACAGTAAATCAAGGATTTTATTCCATAGCCTGCAGCAATTTCCCACATTTAATATCTGACAAGGGAGACAAGTTTTAATCTTCCATCAGGTTGAAACAATTACTATCCCCAGAACCTCTCTTAAGTCCGTGTTAAAAAATTACTTGTTTTATATTATCTGCTGTATATTAAAGGGAACTTTTTTTTTCCCCCCTCTGCACTGGCAACAGTCAAAACACAATACTCAAGGAAGTATTGGCACACCACTAGAGGGGGCTCAGCTCCAGCCTGACTGTGGCATAATATCCCAGAATGACTATGCTCCTTAAAGATGAAGACAGATACCTTTTACATGTACAATAAAAAAATACTGCTAACAGGTAGCATGCATGAACAGATGGAGGCAGGGGGGGAGAACCTATATTTGCAGATGTAAAACACCCTCCACATCTTTTTATAGCCAATTTGTACCGAGATTAAGAATAATGATGTCTGTTACCTTGAAAATCACTAAGCCAAGAGATTGTTTTAGATCAACCTGAACTACCTAGTCAAAGTATCTGATCATCATATATGCTTTTTCCTTTATGTGCAGGGATATTGTAATTATAGAGTTCCACATGTAAACAGCAGTCCAACGGCAATGTCTCCTAACATGCAAGATGGCCTGTATTTACGATTCGGGAGGTGGCTGCAATGGTAAGAGCAATGGACCTGCGAGTCCAGTTGCCTGCATTCTACTCCTGAGCTGCAATCCACACCTTGTATATTCTGCCTCAGTTTATCAGCCTACAAAACAAGCTGAAATTAGTTCGTGAGACGGAACAGTTTTCCCCAAGACACTACAGCAGTGCAAGGTGGCATTACTTATGAAAAAACAAAAGCAGGGGAAGAGATCATGTGGAAGGGATTCATAATTGCTAAATATGATTTTCACTTAGGCAACCCAAAAGCTTTCAGCAACAAATGAGGACCCCAACGGTCAACCTGGTGACAAAAAATGACTTTGGAGCCCAATTCCTCACAACCTAAACAATGAACACTTTTACCCAGCTGTTGTACCTGAACTGTCTGGAATATGGATAGGACGTCTCAGACAAGGAGCAATTAGATTCTAGATAACTGGCTTATTACTTAGATCAAGACAGACACTCCCATCTCAGACTCAGAAATGAAGATACAATTAAGTTCTGTACGGCTGTCTAGAAGATCAACTAGGGAGAGAGTATCTATGTTCTCCTTTACTTAAAAAAGTGGACAACCACAAAATAAAAATGGGAAATATTTCCAATAGGAACTCTTTTAATTAAAATTAAAAAGCTTCAGCAAGAGTTTAAATTTTTTTTCCAGGCGCAGTGTCTACAGAAATAATATTTGAATTAAAACTCAAATCAAGCCTCATGGTATTAAATTTCCCCCATCCAGTTCCCTGAAATACTGTGATTTTCACCCTTTAAGATCTGTGTTAAAGTGTGGAAAACTGGACTAATGCTGCTCAATCAGCTGGCATGGATAAAAAAAATAAGTGTTTGAGTCTCTGGAGCTTCTGCTAATTTCAGGTTTAAGAACAAAAAACAGAACCATTCGCTACTTATGGCTCTGGAGACCTAGTTAACTCTCTCTCGTTTATACTGCTTAATGGTTTTTGAGCGGTGGAGTGGGAAGAGATTTTTATTAAACACTAAAGGATGCCTTACTGATATAGGCAAGCATCAGGAGAATGCCACTTTAACAGAAGTACATGTATATGGCAAGAACTCCATTTTTTAATCGTTCTCCCTGGCTAAGTCCCTTCCCCCAGTCAAAAGAAGAAATTATTGTAACCACATCCTACTAGTGCTCCAAAGCCAGAAACAATTTGGTGTGGAACCTGTTACCCCAGCTTGGATCCAGCTGCTTTAAATGACAGACTCATCCTGTACTGCAAGCACTTTGCGTCTGCCGTATCTCCAAACAGGAACTGTGCCTGACAAGGACAGCTATTTTATGCTTATTTTAAATGACCCCAGGAAAAAAATTATACAAAGTACTATTACACATGAGCAGAAACAAAGAAACCTGCATCTAAAACTGTTGCTGAGACACTTATAAACGGAGGAAAATCTCTCTACATGATGTCACAGTGTGGAGTCTGCACATTATTAGACCTTTTATTCTGAGTTATGACTAGTTGCTAGAAGAGAATGTTAAAAAGAAAGAAAAAGTCACAGCAGGTCAAAAAAATCCCCCTGCTCCTTGACTATCTTGAGGCAAGATACAATATTTTATTTCCTGTCCAGACAAAGGGGAAAGTTAGGACCATCGATCCTTTTATTCATGTTCTACAAATGCCTGAAAAGCTAGTTCAACTATCTAAATGATTTCAGTTAGCGTGAAAACTCCAGGTAGGATGTTTAAGAGCTTATGTTTTGAAAGCCTTGTGGAGGAATCCCCCAGAGCTAAATAATTAAGATATATTGTCCAGAATAAGTCTCCAAGCCAAACCAGTGGTGTTCTTTCCAATATTCATTTTTCCACCAAAAAGAGATGCCATGTGGTGGGGGAAGGAATGCAGAACAACTTTTACACAGCAAAATGCAAGCCTTGGCTTTGTGAGGAGTATAAAACAGCTCTCGCACGTGTTGAATTACACCGCCCTCTAGAGTTTCCTTTCTTTATTGCCAGCCGCAAAAGATAAAAGCTGGCACTCGAAGGCCAATGCAATTATCCGAGAATTCACACCACGTTTGTTTGTCATTCTTGCAAGCTGCTACAATTGGTAAGATTTTATGTTAAAGCCTATAAAAGGCTATTCACCGGCACTTAGTCAAAGGTACTTTCCAGACGGCAGAAAAAGGTCCAAACTTGAAACATCACCAAAAGTACTAGACAATAAAAACACACCTCGCGAACTTCCAGCTGGGAGGAAAAACGGAAATCAGCACATTTGGAAAGGTGATTTTCACTGCCTGAAGCAGATTTCTGCAGCTCCGAACAATTATTAGCACCTTTAAGCAGGTTTTAAGCAGCTCCATGGGCATTAATCACAATCCACGTATGTTTTTTAATAAGGTACCTACAAAACGTGCTTAAAATGAAGGCTGTAATTCTATCTGTTTTCTAGGAACGATGAATCCCTTGTGTTTTGTTTTTGTGGTTTATATTGTTACCAGAATTCCAGGCTAAAATTACATGATTATGTCCAGCTGGTCTTATTAAAAAAAACAACACCCCCCCCCCACATTTATATTTTTAATTTTGTAGCATCTTTGTAGGAACATGCATGTTGCCATAAACACAATTTGTGAAATTGTGGCATAAAATTTAAGTTGACACAATGTCATTCTAATTTCTCTTAAAGATTCATTCTTGTCCCATTCAAAATTACAATTTCTCTCTCTCTCTCTCAAATTGTTTGAACCATTCCCTAAAAGTTAACTTTTTTTTTTTTTTTTCCAAACCAGGTAGAGGAAGTCAATTCCAAAACAAAACCGTCCCCTGGGGTTTAGCCACAAAGCCCAAGATGCACTAATTGGAGAATTGACACCATGCCTGCTCTCAGGAAGCCCATGGTCTGACACCAGAGATGCAATTCCATTTCCCTCTGTGCCTCTAAGGCACCTGACAGATGTTATACTTAAAGTATGATTAACTGGTGTTCCCGGAGCTGGGACCCCATCAGCTGATTGGAATTGGGGGGGGGGGGGGAGGAAGTGGCATGGCACAATGCGTTCCTGCCAATATGGAGCAATAGGATCTGATGCAGTATCCCATAATTGCACCTCCTGCCATGCACACCAGGCATGGCAGGAAACATAACTGCTAGAACCCTACATCAGATCCCATCACTATATGTAGGGACCTACCAAACAAGGTAGATGCCACCTGATTTCGTGGGCAGTCAGTGGAGCTGGCAGCAGTTTTCACAGGTGGAATATGGTGGGACCCTCTACACCACTGACTGGCTGCGAGAACTGTCTGTCATATGGTCCACCCCTTGCCACTGATTGCTGCAAGGGCTGTCCACATAGATTCATAGCTGTAGGGTCAGAAGGGACCTTGTAGATCTTCTGGTCCGACCCCCCGCCCCTCACTGCCAATTGGTGGCAAAAGGTGGGGCCGTATGACAGACAGCTCTCACAGCCAAAGGGCGGTGAGGGGCAGAGGCAGCAGCCATCTTGCTGTGCCAGCAGCACCCCTTCCCTCCACCTCCCCAACAGGCTGGGCCACAGCTAGCACAAGGACTGCCAACTCCCCAGAAGTGGCCAGCATTTTACTTTTGGTAAGGTTCCCGCCCCACCCCCACACACCTGCCCCAGGGAGCCCACCAAAAGTGCTAAGTTCGTACAGTTTTTTGTGGTTTTTTGTTGTGTGTGTGTTTTGTTTTGTTTTTTTTTTGTTTTGTTTTTTTTTTTACAGAGCCTCCTGAAATTGCAGTTTCTGCAAAGTCGTAAAATTGTGATTTCGGTAGGTCCCTAACTATATAGTAGGTTTTTAACTACGTAAGTGGCAAAAACGTAACGTACATGGAGGTAGGGATTTTGTTGTCTCTGCAGTATGGACACGTATGTGTGTACACGCACACTGAGCATCAGCAGTCAGCCACATGCTGACCACATGCATATGCAGCTATGTTTATACATGCACTATAGATGCATGCATGCATCCAAGCCCTGAAAATGTAGCTGGTTATAAACCAATGACTAGTGAATGTTAGACTCAGGAGAAGGAAAGCCTTTCTATGCTTTACCCCAAGAGCTGAGGGGTTGAGAAATTTACCCAGGATTCTAACCTGGATCTAAACCCACTTCTCCTTCTGGCCTGCTCATTTTTTCCAGGATTTAATACGACACAGCTATATGTAGCTGTATATATGTACAACCAGTGCATAACTTTTCTGCGTGAGTTCAATCTATGCGTGCAAGCTTCTGCATGCACACTACAACATGAGAACCAAAAACAGCCAGGCAGACTGTGAGAATACTGCAACTGAGGATGCAAAAGGGGAAATAATTACACGCTAAGCCTTTAACTGTATTTTGTTACATCAGGAAAGTGTTTAGGCCAGAGGTGGGCAAAATATGGCCCGCACCCAGCCCACTGGGCCATTCTATCCAGCCCATGAGGCCCCTAAAAAATTTAGAAAATATTTATTTGCTCCTGGCAGCAAAGATGACAGAGCCAGGGGCAGTAGGGCCCAGAGGGAGCCTCAGCAGGACCAGAAAGCCCAGCCTTGCCCCCAGCCATTTCCCTGCCCCCACACTGCTCCAGGACCACCTGACTCCTGGGAACGTAAGGCTGCATTGGTGGGGGGGGGGGGGTGGCGGGGAGAGAAAGTGTGAGAGTGTGAGTTCATAGGATAAATCCCATATGCACATCCCACCATACATATGCGAGGCCCCGCTCCTGCTACAATCCCACGAGCCCTGGACCCAAAGAAGCTGCCGCCACCATCGGCAGCAGTGGCAGTGGGGGATGAGGGGGCGGGGTAACAAGCCGCTGCACCACCCAGCTCCATACTGCTGCTGCGCCCAGTTCTGTGGGGCCTTCCAAAGCATGCGGTCTGAGGTGATCACCCCAATTGCCCCCTCCCCCCCACGGACAGCCCTGCCCACACCCCCCCCTCGCACTGCCATACACGCAGACCCCACACCCCCTCACACATCCCAGCCACCTTCCCCTCCACACAACCCCCCACAAACCCCATACTCACCCATATAGCCACACACACATGCTCTCTCACCCCACACCCATTCCCCCACAGACACACCTACACCCTCCCCCACACCTCACATACCCACACCCTCCCCCACAATAAACAAGAGTAAGACTTAATTTTAAGCTATAATATACAATTTCTATGTATACTACACAAATGCATGTAAACCAGGAAAAAAAATTCTTGTTGAAATCAAATTAATGACTGTTTTAGTTGTTTGCTTTTTAGAATATAGCATGGTACTTTTCTGGTTCCGAGATAGCAAACCCCCTTGCTGAAAGGAGTACTTCCAGGGGGGCAAAGGGAGGGACTTCTGATGTCAAAGGTCAGGGGTTAGGAGGCGGGACTCCCAGTCATAAGATGGCGACCAGGAGGCAGGGCACCTGTGGCCCTCAACAGCTTGCCTCAACTGGGTAAGTGGCACTGTACCTGAAATAGTTGCCCACCCTAGTTTAGGCCAAACAAAACCACTAACTCGTATTATCCCTACACAGGCACTCTTATTTTAGAATAACTATACAGTATCTGATAAAAACTTTACTAGGTAAGCAAGCCCTCAGGTTATGTCTACAGGGTTTTTCTGAGTTTGTTTGCCTCAGATTAATTGATTGGCAATTAACTTGAGGTAGTTAACGTGTTTGTAATCAATTAAAGGGAAAAACAAGCCCGAAGAGGATGTAGGAAAGCATACTGCTCTCCTGTCGAAATTAGGTTTGACTAAACATTTATCATGTAAAATGTATGCCAAAGTTATACAAGGGAGGGGAAAAAAAACCAACAAGACCTTTAGTTTCAAAATGCTTCACTTGAGGAAAATTCCTCATTTTCCAACCAACTCAAGACACAGCCCAATGTCCGGAAAGACCAAATCTGGGCAAGCTCCTCCAGCACGGGCAATCTTTACAGTCCACCTCCTGAAAGACTCTTCCACTCTTTGAAATATTTGGATCTAGGATGAGTTAACATAAAGGGAGCCAATCATGCTGCAAATACCATAAAAATGAATGGCAGAACTATAAACAAAACCCAGCTTTCAGTCCTATGGTCCTCAAAAAAACCTGCCATGTCCAAGAGAGTGTTACCAAGAATTTTTTTGTGTTGAAGTTCAGACCAAAAGAAAAGGATCTTTCTGTCTTGGTTTTGTGAAAGGACCAAATGCTGGAGTTCACATACCGGTACAGGGTCCACGGTATCATTTTCATTAGCACCAAACTGCACAAAATTCTCCAATGAGAAGTGTTCCCAATTTGGCTTTTTACCAGTTAGAATAATACCTACTTAATCGGCTAACATAAAAATACAAGGATGTTTTGCTGAAGAGCTCTAAACAGTTCTTCAATCAGGATGGAAGCTCCAGCTTCATGTTTCCGTTTGCATCTTTGTTGCATGCCACCAGTGCTCTATATTTCTACAGCTCATTTCAATCTCCATGTAGAGAGATGGGATATAGACCTTGTGGTTTGATGACACAGCCACCAAGAATTAAGGGCTTATCCTTTGGGGGTGTTGGTTGTAGCTGTGTTGGTCTAACGACATAAGCAGAAAAGGTTCTTTGGGTAAATGTGATATCTTTTATTAGACCAACTAAATAGTTGGAAAAATGGTTCTTTGCAAACTTCTGGGCACAAACACCATTTCTTCAGGCACAGGGACAGTGCTGTTATTTTGTGCTCTCCTGGATGGAATACAAGCCAGTATATAAAATGAAGGTCCTTGAAAATGTAAGTGCAAGGCAGTCAGACCTGGAAAGGAAAGGGGAGAAGGAAAGGTAAATGTTGACCTGGTAAATGTAGCTGGTAAAATGTGAAGAGGTTATCTGGGGTTATTGGACAGCAGGCAGGTTATAATGTGCCATAAATCCAATGTCTATATTTAGTCATCCAAAACTCTAAAACTCTCGGTTCAGAGATGATACCTTTTATTAGAGCAACTAAGAAATCACAAAGAAATTATTTTTCTTTGCAAGCTTTCAGACACACACCCTTCTTCAGGCTTAGGAAAAATTAAAGATCATAAAAGTCCTCTTAGGTAGAAAATAAATTTCATTTAGCACACAGGAAACTCAAGGTGGATGTCTGTTCCTCTGGGTCCATGAGAGTTCCTTTATATTTAGTCCATGATTTTTTATATCCAGTAGATTTATGAAGTGAAGTTTGTAGGCTTGTCTGTGAAAGGTCTTTTGTAAATTCCCTTTGAAAATTTGACCTGGGAGATTGGAGAGAGCGGTTGTCTTGTGAGAAGTGTGAACCCACAGGTAATGGGGAATTTTTTGTGTCTGACAGATTTTTGGTGTGTGTTCATTCTGGGACGCAGTTATTGCTTGGTTTCTCCTAAATATATTCCATCAGGGCATTTGGTGCACTGGAGGAGATGTATTACATTTCTGGAGGTGCAGATGTATGATCCAGGAATGCTGATAGTTTTGTTGTGGGATGTCGTTATTGTGGGAGTGGTGGGAGATATGTTGGCAGGTTTTACATTTCCTATCCTGGCCCAGGCTGGATCTATTCAGTGTGTTTCGGGCCATAGGAAGTTTGCTTCTGGTGATGAGACTGGCGAGGTTCGGTGCTTGTTTAAAGGCTAGGATGGGTGGTTCTGAGAAGATCTCTTTAAGATTTGGGTCTGCTAGTATGAGTTGCAATTGTTTGAGGATTTTTCATATAGGTTCGAGGGAGAGATATTATGTCAACTAACGGTGTGTGATTCATGGGGATTTTCTTTTTGTACTGCAGCAATTCTTCATGTGGTATCCAGGCGGCTCTTCCAAAAGTGCCATCTATCCCTCCAGAAGAGTGTCCTTGTTGAGTGAAAGCCCTTTTGAGATTTGCGAGGTGACAATTGCAGGTGTTCTCCTCAGTGTAAATTTGGTGGTATCGGAGGGCTAGGGTGTATATTACAGCTTTCGTTGCATCTTTGGGGTGACTGCTAGTTCTGTGCAGATATGTATGTTAATCCATGGGTTTACTGTATATGGTGGTATGTATTTTATCATTCTGGATATTGATCATAGTGTCTAAGTAGGAAGTGTTCATGCTGGAGTATTCAAGAGAGAGTCTGATGGAGGGGTGATGATTTGTGATGAAAATTTGTGATGAAAATCAAATCGAAGATTGAAGATTTTCAGTCCAAATGATAAAGATGTCATCTAAGTATATCATGGGTTTGATGGTGCAGTTCTTGAGGAATTCTTTCAAGTTGATCCTTCTGTATTCAAGAAGGATGCCATCTAATATACATTTTTCCCCACAGAAGTCCCAAAATGCCAACAGTTTGGGATCCAAGGGGTCAATTGCCTTAAAATGGACTTGAATAACTAAGTCAGACTTCGAAGTCCAATTCATTATAGGAACCATTATTTTCCCACTGTTTCGAGGGCTAATTTGTCAGATGCACAGGAAGGCAGATAGCTCTGAGTTTACAGGACCTTCCATTTTTTGGATGCACCAGAATGATTTCTTTCCTTAAAATTACAGAAGGATAAGTTCCCAGGTTGTCCTCTCCTCTTTTGCCCTTCCCCCTTGATGCCAACTTCCCCGGTTACATGACTGATTTATTCCAGAATTTGAAGGTCTCCTAGATGTTGGTCAATGACTGATTGAGTTTCCTCTGTAGAATCAGATGAGACAAAATGCTCCTAAATTCCATGTCATCTCTGATTTTTCTGAAACAAGTTTATACAGAGATGTTTTTCTTGTTCAATCTGAAGCCTTGGAAAAGAGCAGTTGCCAGGCACGTCAGCTTTTTAGTCAGAATGAAGACATGATCTTGCAGACTGCATTTGGTCCCCATAGCCCTGGAGGAAAATTAAATAGTATATATTGGAATGTCTCCCCATAAGGAGGCTAGGATGCATATTTTATCCTGAATCTAATGGGCAGGAGTTCCTTGAACTCCTTGGACCAAGCCATGACTCCTTTGGAGAAAAGAAAGCACAAAGCAGTGTCTGAAGCCCTCTCGCACGCTTCTTTTAGAGCAGTATTTCCAGTTTTCCTAAACTGACCACTTTTCAGGGCAGGAGGTGTCTCTTCATTGGGATCATGGGTTCTTTCTGAGTCTTCCATGACTGCTGAATCATTTTGAGCAACCTGACAAAGAGTGAAACCTTTACATTTCATCCAGGGATTTGGATGCCAACCTTTGGATCCTGATTCATGTCCAATTCCATTTTGGAGGCCCCCCCTCGTTGCCTGTGGGATAGAAGAGAGGAGCAGCACAGTGAGCTCAGAGCTGCCATGGATGCTTGCCTGAAGCAAGAAGCAGGCCCTCTCACCACTAGCCCCATTTCCTTGGCAGCTTTATTTGCAAAAACAGAGTCCAGCCATCTAATCATTCAGGAGAACGTCCAAGTGTTGTGGGGGTGAGAGAGATGTTCTCTCAAAGTCTGCCAGTGCCACAGATGCCAAAATGAGATATTATTCGGAGTAAGTTGTGAAGGCTTCATAATATCATTGTCTTTCTTTCTTGCCATGCTCTGATCCACCTGACTAGTTATATGTTGAAATTTAAAATAATCTTCATTAGGCTTCAGAGTTCCCACTTCAGTGAGGTAAACAAAGAAGCTGCTACTTCCCAAATCAGTATTTCAGGCTGTCTGTTGACTCAGGCAGACATTACTGAGTCATTTACATGGTTCACATTTTTTAAAGATTTTCGTCATGACCGAAAGAGCTGGAGGCTTAATTATTTTTAAAAGGAAAGAATCTAGAGCATAAAGTTGGCAGCTTCCTAATAAGAAAACCCCAATGAGTTGTCAAGCTAGTGCGAGACAGCCCAATTCCACTTTTGATCAGAATGCTAATTTGAGAGAGTGTGGAAATGCATGACTAAACCTTTGAGCATTGCTTTAAAAGTTTTCCCCTAAAGTACAGAGATGCAAGCCAAAGAAAAAAAAAAAGTTACACTGACACCAGAAAACACCTACCTCACAGAGCATCATGGGAGTCAGAATATTAGACTCACTATTGTAAGGCCCCGTACAGATCATTATGATGAAGTCAAACTGCCTACATGACAGAGAAGTTCCATGAAGACACTGTTGCAGCGGGCCCTGAAAAGAGATAGCCCTGCATTCAGTTCTTAACAGGAACTTATTCTTCAGAGGAAGGTAAATTGCACAAATCTGGACCTTTCTAGACCACTGTTGAGATTATTTGAGTTCACAACCAAAAAAGCAGGTACTTTTTTCCTGCAGGTTTCCAATGCTGGCCAGAAGTCATATTTTATACTAAGAGAAACTGGAAAAAACAGAGGGTCATGCTCTCTCACTTCCTGTGCTCTTGAGCTTCGCTGAGGTATCACACATGGGAGACCTCCGACAAGGAAAAGGTTTATCTTCTGTTTCAGAACAATCTATGATTATCCTTCTAATCTTTCTTTGAAGAAGAGGAGATTCATGCTTGCTTTAAAGGGATTCAGAAGCAGGGTGTTGGTGAGATTTTTGCACTCGGCCAGTTCGTTCCTAGGAACTATAAATGATAGTCCCCAATAGCCTTTTTCTTTAAAAAAAAATAGGGCTTTTTGCTCAGCAAGACAGTGGCAGACACTGGCAGAACCAAAAAACACTTATTTTTTACCACTGTCTTGAACCATATTTTGGCAATCAGCAGAACTAGGCCCTGGGAAAAACAGATGCAAACTGGAGTCCTTTGGAAGGATTTGACAGGGTCTAAATGTGTTAGTCAACAGTAAGATCATCATCATATATGCTCTGAAAGTTTTGCACAGAAGGATACTAGTTGCCAAGAAAGTCTTCAAAAATAGCTTGATATTCCTGTGCCTGCTAAACAAAATCTACGAAATTTAACTTCACAACGATGATCGTCTTTTCCTAGCTGGCATAGACCTACTGAAGAGTAAAAAAGCTCTACTAAGTGCCTGGATACAATACAGAAAACTAAGCTACTCCAACTGCAAAAACATCTTCCTGAAATCCCAACATAGCTGTCTATTCAACCTCCAGCTCGAGCCACACATGATTCCTCCGAGTCCTGGATGTCGCTTCCAGGACTTGATCAAGGTAGCACACAACGCCGTATGAACAACTATCCTGGGGAAAATTTAAAACAAGACAAAAAGGCATGATGGACATGTGCAAGGTACCATAACACAGACTCAACTCCTGCCACTAAATAAGGCAGTTCAAGCTGTGACCTTTAGCAATCTGTTTTGACAAACATAGTAGCTTTAGTACAAACCTAATTACACACATTACTGGATTATTAGTATTTTTAGTTATTTTGATTCTAGCAACTACTTGATGTCTCTAACTGTTCAGCAAAAGAGGGGGCTACAGCTACAAACCTTTGCTAGCACACCTGCACTTCTTTGCTCACACCACTTTAATTTCTGTCACCTCATAAAAAACTGTAAACCACTAACAGCTGCAAGTGTGAGGAGTTACTCGCAACCAGGTCTGATGCAGACAAGTTTATATCCTTAAGAGATGTACTTGCAGGTGAGCACAAAAAAAGCAAAACCCCAACAAAACCCTGAGAGGGGTTAAGGAAAGCACCTATTGTAAGGAAAGGCAGATCTAAAAAGCGTGTGCTTCAAATCTTGAGCTTCAAATCTTTGGTATCTGTCTGAAGACAGATTCCCTTTTGAAAGCAGGGCAGCGAATCTGGTTTATTATTTTTAAAGGTATGCTGTTTTGCAAAGACATTGTTTTTTGCTTTCAGACTCAGAACAGAAAACCACCGGATACTTAAAGGTATTACACCTGCAGCTGAAGGATTCAATGTACTTAAATGACATCAATATCTATACTTAAGCTTTGCAAAGTTTCCTTACAGGTTACCACCCATCCCTTCCTCTGGGCTGTAAAGGAAAGGTGAAAGTAAACCATCTGCAGCTAAAGTAATAAAATCATGCTTTAAGTCATTTGTAGCAGTTTGACTGAAGTTAAAACATGTACGTTTTATAGGTTTGATCACTCAGGGAAAGAGGCTGGACTGTAGATAATGCATGACGCAGAACAAAGGCTTATTTCTCCCTACACAAAGAACTTGCAAAATAGTAACATACTAATAGCATCCTCCAGTGCTCAGGAAATCAAGCCTCCTCCTTGACAGCAGCATACACATGCCTCCCACATATAAAATATAGCTACTATACTTTTAACAGAGTATGTTGACACATTCAGAAAAAGCTTCTCATTGTGAATGGTACCTAAATTACAGTACCTTAAACCAAAAATCTGCCAGTATAAGAACACTGATTTCTCTGCATGTCAAATAGTTTGGCTTTTCACAGGACAATCATGTTGCAAATACCCTAAAGCACTATATCAAAGGGCATTTCACAATACTCTGGGGTTCCACAATAGGTTGTGAGGGGTTTTGCAATATGAAAGAGTTTCCAATATGAAAGGGTTCTGTGACTTTAGGAAGTTTAAAAACCACTGCGCTAATGTTTTAGTGTTGTTGAAGAAGGAATCCTGCAAAAATGTTAGGCTGGTTTCTAGAAGCACCTGAGCCAATATACACATATCTCCAAACCAAGTCTATAACCTCTTCAGATTTCAGGTTTTGAACTATCCCTCCATGCCCAATCTAATACCCCCAAAAATCACTTGACTTTTCATTAATGACTGTCATCTGATGAGTGATAGTGAACAAACAGTTTATTATTCAGATCATAACATTTCCTGGGTAAAGCACAGCTAGAGGGATTGTGAATTGCTTTAAGTGTTATGATCATTTAACAAGAGAGAAAGAGATCCACCACATTGCAGTTACTCTGAATTAAAGGTTACAAGTACCCAAAGATCACATTCCATTTCAAGAGGAACAGCCAGTTCTTACAGTCCTATGTATATCAAAGGATTTCCAGTTTATTTACTCCAGTAATGAAAATCAAATATTATACCATGACATTCAATAGCCAGCTATGCCTCCCACAGCTGAAATCTGTGCATCTTCGCTCTCTTTTGCATCAACTTTTTTATCCAGCCATAATTCCAGAATCATTATGCAACGCAAACAGTCTTCCCAAGCACTTTGCCACCATCTGAACCCAAAACTAACCCACTGCGACATGTACGCCTAAACTGTCATACTCTGGTAGCTCTCTGGGACTCTGCTTACGTGTGCAGAAAACTGCCTGATGTAAAACTCAACTGACATCTTCAATTACTGAGCTGATCTGCCTGGATCTTTAGCCAAGTTTTCACAGAACAACCAACCACCTCTCCTCAATGGCCAGTTAAACCTCTTCTGTTTTTCAAAGCATACAAAAAGTCTGAGTTAATGTTTCTCTCGATAAAAAGAATGCTCAAGGTACTATGCCAAGCCTTAAAATAGTCTTTTTGCCAACTGTCTGTTCATCTTCCATAATGCATGCAAGTGTCTGCTATTTGCAGTTATGTCTGTAATTTGACATTAATTCTTTAATCTTCTTAAACCAAGACACAGCTTGTTGACCATTACTGAGGCTCTTCAGGAAAGCATCCTTCAAGTGTTACATTATATGTATCCACATTTTAAAACTTTTAGCTACTGTTACGTCCTCTACACCATTATTTACATGGCTGAAAATAAACTGTCCCGCTTTAGAAAAGGAGCGCACTAGGAAGTACTATCACTTTGTAATCGTGCGGCAGCATCTGCTAACAAGATTGTGTAGCTTTCACATCGGATCAGCAAGACGGTGACCTCTACTGACAGTGATAATAACCAATACTAATACTAGAGTAATGGCTACTGCAAAAAAACCCTCCACATTAGTACACTGCAGTAAAGACACTGCACAGGCTATGATCCACTGCTCATCATTATTTATCAAGTACCTTTCTCTTGCATGAAGATGGTGCAGAAAGAAGTGCCAGTTACTTACCCAGCACTGTAAATGCATGGAGACCTGTATGAGAGGCAAAATAAGTTCCTCCCTCAGAGGGCTTACTGTAAAGATGCGCACGTGTGCATACAACACAACCAGGACAGAACAAGTATGCAATGATACATAAGAGTCAGAGCCAAAATGGTTCTTATTACCAGGGGGTTTGCTGCAGTTTTTGGAAAGCTAATATGGCACACTTGGAATTCTCTCCAAATTAAAACAGGACAAAATGGGAGGCAACAGGAAGCAGTCATGCAAGTGCACTGTCAAACATGAACCTAAAGTAAAAGCAACTGGAAAACAAAACACTCGCATTAAAATTCAGAAAAAAATTATGTGGATGGCTTGTCCCAATACTAAAGGGAAGACCATGCAAACCCTGAGCTCAAAACTAAACATCCAAAGGCTTCCTTTTACATGACAGGGTGATTAAAAACAAAAGAGAGGGAAAAGCAGAGTATAAGTAGGATTTTGGAGATGTGCAGGTTGGTAAGTACCACAGCACAAAGTATATTCATAATTAAAATCCAAATATTGCAAGTCAACTCCTGCAAAAGGGGCACAATAAACCTACACGGGGCCCCTCAACTCAGATCATTTTGGAAATGCCAGACTAAATTAATGTATTTATGTGCATGAGTAACTCTCAAAATTGGCAAAGGGATACCATGAAAATTCTGTTATGCAAAGTGAAAGAAAGCAATCAAACAGACAAAGGGCTTGGCCTGCCTGCACAGGAAAATGACCCACAACAGTATGAACACTCCTACTCCGCATTAAAAGCGCCTTTGTGCAAGTTACCTCAAAATAGTTCCAAAGTGGATTATGCCAAACCACACAAAAGTGCTCTTTGTACGGAGTAAGGCTGTCCATTATGGAGCGAGCACTGTGCTTACAATTTACGCCCTAGGTTACATAGGCAACGCTTAAGCAAATGACAAAGGAGGGTGGAGCGCAGTCATGGAGCAATGATGGCATGGAACAGCATCATTGCCATTGGCACAACACTTTCATAATTTCCAGAGGTTAAGGGTTAGAAGTGGCATGACTTCATTAGTGTACTCGCAAGCACAAAAGCTATTTGAGTAAGCACCAACACCCCGATTTTGAGAACAGGAGTAAAGGTGCAGGAGAAGGAATTTAACTAAAATAGCAGTGCTCAAGCTTTTGACCCCAGAGGCCAGACACAGGCATAGGGCTGCTCCAGATCAAACCCAATGCACCACGATCAGGCCACGCATGCCAGGATTGGGTCGGGCCCAGGCAGCCCAGTGCTGCCCTTTGCGCTGGAATCAGATGCCTCATCTAGCACACAAGTTTCCCTGCCACCAAATTTCCAAACCCATGGGGAGCCCCATGGGCTAAATGACACTGCACTGGGGCCAGATATGGCTCACCATTTGGGAGCTAAGCATCCCTGATCTAAACAAATTGTGCATCACCTCTGCAGGGCAACTGTCTGTCAGTGTTATTGGGCAGGGCTGTGGGAAATAGAAATTGTGATCATATATATATATATATGTGTCTTCAAGTTCTGTAAGAAGCACTAGCAAGGACCTTGCTGAAAAAAACTTTTGCTACAGGTAGTACCATTCTCACAATATTTCTCTGACCAGCGAGCAAAGGGTTTTCTCCTTAATGGATGCGTAAGGGCCTACTGCCTTTACCCAGATGGTAAGGTGCTCTAGTTTAACCCAAAGTGTTAAAGCAAACAAGTTTTAAAGCTTAGCCAGGGCCTGGCCCCTGCACGGACATTCTTATAAACTTACTGTTAAACCAAAATAAGAACATCCACAAGAAAACCTGCATTGGCTAAACTACACAAACTTATCTGAATTTACATCTTTGGTTAAACTGGTGCAACTCCCCCTAGGCAATTGCTGCTTCAGAAGCAACAAGCGTTTGACTGGTACTGACCTGTGCACACTCCAGGAGCTGCTTGTCTGAATGAAACAAAAAAAGTCCAGAGCCTACAGTAAAAAAAAAACAAACAGGTCCTACTCCTACCATTGCTACATAATGGGCACTTCCTGCTTCCTCCCACCCCGTCTTATTTGCGGTCCATATTAATCCGGACATGGGTTGAAGCAGCAGAGCAAGATGAGACTCGTGTGCAGAGCTGTCAGCTACTACCACTGCTTTAGCAAGAAGTAGGAACAAGTGGGGGAAAAAGTTGGCCTAGATGGTTTCTGTGTTCCCAAGTGACAGGTAAGACGGGAACACCTACTGCCTGCAGTGGAGTTACCACATGATAAGGCATCTAAAAATCTAGATTTTTTAAAACTATTTAGAATGCAAGCAGAGTCTAAAAACCCTTAAGGAATCAGGACTCCTTTGCCCAAATCTCTAACTAAAATGCAAGCCAAAATTTTCTAAGCAGTTTTGCATCTGTGCTGCAGTTTGCAAAGCAAGCTTCATTCTGATTCAAATTAAAATCTCACTTGTAGCCACAAACAAACTCTAAAACCAGTTCATGAAGGAACCAAACTGCCTCTTTCTCACCAGTGGCATTTGAAAGAGCAGCTTACATTTATCAGCTACACATTTTCCGTTATGCATACCGTCATAATGCATTTTGTAATTAAATTGCTAATGCTGCAGAATCTAGTCTCAGTCACATATACATGTAATTACATTAATCGTTAGCCTGGAATAGCATTTTGCAATATGATTTTGATTCCTAAGGCTGTGCTGGGTTAATTTGAAAAAGCAATATTCTGTGTACCATGGCTCTAAAAATCAATACTGCAATACAAAAGAGGCTGAATGACCTTAAATGCCAATATGTTTTTAAATTAAGGTTTACTTCAAAACAATACCAATACAACTGAAAGTGATTTTACCGTTTTGATCAACCATGTTGAGTCCCTCTCAAAATGCTTTAGTTGCCATTAACAGAAGCTACCAGGACCCTGGGACAAGCTCCGCAGCGTGCCACGTTCTAACTGTTTGGCAACACAGAAGCAGGGTGGAGTAAAAAGAATTACTTTGGATTGTAACAACATAAGGGGAAAATCATCAAAGTGATGAATGAAAGGTGGGGGCTTAAGTGCCATTTGCACTTTTGCAACAACTCTGCCAGCGAACTTAAGTACTAGGAAAGAAATTAATCCTCACCTTGGAAGTTTTAAGTATGTGCTGAAGACTTCACTGGAAAAAAAATCAAGTACTAGGAAAGAAATTAATCCCATCTTGGAAGTTTTAAGTATGTGCTGAGGACTCGCTGGAAAATGTCAACAGTTACCAATACTTCCCCCCTGAACTTGACTGCCTCCTGCTCGTCTCTCCTTCTAGGTCAGTAGTCCTCAACCATTCTAGACCCAAGGCAAATGCCAGCTCTTAGCTTTCATTCATTTCTTAGCTACCAAAAAATAACAGAACATTTTTGGGGCACAGATCTCAGAAAGCCCAACAGGTCAGAATGTTTTTAACACTATGGATTCCCATTTGAAATATCTGGGTTTATCCTGTAAATGTCATGTTTGCACACCTGACAGTGCTAACGTTGTGTGGGACCCCGCAGCACACTGGTTGAGTATCACTGCTTTAGAACAATAAAGCTGTAAGTAAATCACAGGAGAAGTGTGTTGCTTTGAGGTTTCACTTGACTGGCTCATAAAAAGGGAAAACAGTCGTTAAAAACATTCTCTTTAGTTGCATGGTACACTCGTCGAGCTAAATCAGAGCTGTATGGGAATCTGAGCCAGAAAGAGAGACACGCACATTGATCATTGCACGGTAACAATAACCTTGTAAGAAGGAAAAACATTAACAGACACAGAGCTAGGTCCAGAGAGGTGTAACAATTTTAGGTAAAATGTCTCTCAAGCGAGTCATAAGATTGCTAAACCTGAAAGTGACTGGAGCAGGAGGAGAAGGGAAAGTACTTTAACCAGACCTACCGAATACCCAGGCCCCATTTACCACGTCTTCCCCTGGAGAGTCGGTGACCTTTGTTGCTTGCGTGGGCCTGTTACACAGCAACAAGGCGGAGAAAATCCACATTAAAATAGAAAAGAATACAATTGTAAAGCTACAAGAGGGCTGGCAGAGGGTCTGGGGCAGATGGAGGAGCTGAAAAGCACGGTTCCCAACAGTAACTGTCATTCTGAGATGCTTTTTCACACAGACTCTACTCTTAGGTGCACAGCCGTTCTTAACGTGCACAAGTTTAGACTGTCTCAACAATGGGATCAGATGGGCCCATGGCTGCACCCCAAGTGCCGTTATGACCTCTGCACCAGAAAGCATGAAGAATAGGGTTCCCCGCTGGGCCATTTGGTTCCTTTATCCATATGAATCCCCTAAGAATAGGATCTTGAATTAATGGAAAAGCGGGGTGGGGAAATCATGGGGTATTTCTCACAGAAGTACAGTGACGGCAGAAGAGTAACCACTCTCTTTGGCTGACTGGCCACATAAATTTCATTCTAGATGACCTACAAGTAGCTACCTCAACCCTGGAAGTGTGAGAATGGATCTTTTTAATTTTTTTTTATTTTTTTTTTTTTAACTGAGCTAAAGCAATAGTTCAACTAGCAAAAGGATTTTCACTAACCAAGCATCCTTCATGCACAAGTTGTTTTTCAAAAACACAGTCCACACCCAAATGACAGGACCCAGGAGCGGACCACCTCGCAGGAACACATTATATTGCCAGACCGTCTAGATCAGGGGTTCCCAACGTTTGTGCGCCCAAGGGCACGTTTGAATTTAAAAGAAAAAGCAGTGGGCACCAATATGAATAGTAAAGTATTTAGCGATCAATAGATATTAAAGTATTTAGATCAATCCAATCAATCCCATGCGGGCACCTGAATAACCTCGGGGGGGGGTGCCATGGCACCCACGGGCATTGCGCTGGGAACTGCTGTGCTAGATTCATTTGAACAAAAACTGAAAACCTCATTTGATTTTTTTAAGCAACTTAAATAACATAACGTGTATTCGTCTAAGAATTTAATGGACTGTTTGTCAGGGATGGATTGGTTTTGATATTAATTATTATTGATGTACACAAGAGGTATGTGGATCATTAGGAGCAAAACAAATCAAACACAATTATTAACAACCTAATTAAACAGCCATTAGGTGCCTGGCATTAAGATGTTTGCTGACCAGCTCACAGCCAAAGAATTACAACAAATTCACCCTCTAATCATTTGCTGTGCCTACTGAACATTATGTGTGCTACAAATTTTAAATAGCTTGTCCCAATATAAAAAAAAGAAAACATCTCAGGGTAAACCAAAATCCCTGAAGTTAAATCAGAGATTCAGATAAAGGCCCTGAAAATGCTAAATAAACCTTTTCTTGGAACGACCATGCAACCTTTTGCATCTGCACACATATACCAGCCATCACAAGTGCTTTGTACCCTGAACCTGGCTGTAGCTAGACCACAAGCTGCATATTGTGCAACTGTACCAGTTCAGCTTGTCCTCCCAAGTTCATTTCACTGTAAACTAGTTCACACCTGGAAATTACTCAAAAGGCCTTGACCTTGCAACAGTGCTGGGCACTGTAAAGGAATAGCTGCTCTCAGAATCCCAGAATACATTTATTCAGCCATAAAAAAAGGCATTTGCTCTGTGGTGACTTACCAAACTCCTCTGTCAAGGAACAGCAAGGATGCGTGGAGGCCCAAACAGATGGCAATGCATGAAATAGCTGGCGCTCAGCTATGATTAAAGCCCCATGCACTTGTTCCCTGCTTCAAGAAGGCACACTTTTAGCCTTCAAGTATGTCTAGTTGTTGGTTGGGAGAGGTTACTGCAGTGGCAAATGCCCAGAAGGACCTAGTATAGGATGACTTCGCTAGATCAGCTTATTTACACACTTGGTAGCCAGGACTACCAAGCCCAAACCTTCAAAAATCTTGATCCCAGTCCCAAAAAGTCATGACCTGGTCATCTTCAAAAGTAAAAAATGCCCAGGTTCTTTTTCTTGGTCCTCTGCTTTCTAAGCATTTGTGATGCACATTTTCAAGGTCTTCTCTGTACATTTGAATTAGAGACTTTTCTTCTCTTTAGACAAACACATGTAAAAATGAAAGCTGAAATTCCCAAGCAGACTAATGGCAAGTGCTTTAAAATATTAAATCTTATTATTGTAGCAAAATTACCAAAATATTTGGCAAGATGGGTATCTATTCATTATTAAATAGTCACTACATTAAGTTGCAGCTCACTTCCTCAAATTTTGCTTTCACTTAACATAAGCCAAGAAGAAAAAAAAGTCTGAGGTACAAGTTAAAAAAAAAATAAAAAGCTTTTAAACTCAGCATGACTGATGGACTCAATAGCACTAGGCTCAGACACTGTTAATTTGGTAATATACCTCTTAAGTACAATTAAGTGTTTTAATCAGGTTTCTGCCACTGCTGCAATGCACATGTATTATTCCAGGGGCTGTGCGCATTTCCTATTGGGAGACCTGCAGGTAAACTGTTTCAGAAGTACAGAAATCTGTCCATTTTACCATTAAGTTTAGAGAATCCTCTCTCTATTTGGGAACAAGGTAAGCAAGTACACCAGACACATCTTCCCTCTACAATTTTATTGCTGCCATAATCTTATCTCATCTCTCTTTCTGAACAATAATATGTACATGGCTACAAAGAAAAAGAAACTTTGACATTTGAATCTGCAACTGCATGCTACTAACCAAGGCATTTTCATTCATGCCTCAATTTCCCCCATACAGAAAAGAGAACAAATATCACAGTAGTAAGCCACTGGCAGTGCATTACTCTCCCTTGCTTTCTGCCTGTGGGATAGTATAGCTTTGTTAGCTTGCAGGGTGAATTGCAGCTGTGATGTGTGAGGGGTCATTGAGGACAATATTTAGGACTCTTTAGATTTCTGGGTGCTAACATAGCACAGAGAACAGGACTCAATGGCCAGAGAAAGCTCTCCATGCTCTCTAGTCTTATCCTATATTCCTATGAATTGTCTTACACTGCAGCAGAGATTTTTCCTGAGATAGTAGAACTAATTCAGACTCCATCTGTGTGAACTGTTAGTTTAAGTAGTTCCTTCTCATACTGTATTACCTTGCACCTCTGCATCCATCTGCCACAGTGTTCTTCAATTTCTCTGTTCTGCTAAATCCTGCAGGGAATTCCTTGCAATTCTCAAATTTTACTCCCCAAACTAAATAAATCTGTGGCATCAGCAAGAAATCTGCCACTTCACTATTCACCTTGTCTGCCAGGTCACAACTAAATATATTCAACCAGTGTCCTAATAGAGATCCCCGGGCACTGTACTATTAACCTTTTTCCATGCTGAGAATGGTCACGCACTCCTACTCTATGCTTTCTCCTGGTTCCCTGGTTTTTAAATCTACAACCAAACTCTGCCTTTGACCCACTGCTGAACAAGTTTCCTTTACAGCCCTTTAAATATTCACATTTAGTTGCATCCTATTTTCCTTTCTCTGTCGCTCTGTTAAAGGAGCACCGCTGCCTTCCCCCAAAAATATACTGTCTTACAAAAATTCTAACAGGTTATCTCCATCTAGGCAGGGAAGAATTAATATCTTAAAACATTATAGACACATGTTTTACAGTCACAAAGCAAGACTCACTAGGATTCTTTAATAATCACATTATATACAGGTGGGATGCAAAAATGACAACTCAACAGGCCCTGGGTACTTCAATCAGGCTGTGAAAAGCAGAGATAGCTAGCAAGTATAATATGGAGACACGAGTCAGGATGCCCTGATGTTATTTCTAGTACTGTCACTAACTTAGCGTATGACCCTAGCAAAGTCACTTAACCTCTCTATGCTTCAGCTGTCCCCACGTCTAAGATGGGTCTGACATATTTCTGACAGCAGGGTTGTGAGGTCTAATAAACTAAGACAAAAAAGCAGCACTACAAAAATGCAAAGTGTGTGGCTTTGTTTAATTAGAGCACCTACTTGGTTTAATCCCTGCAGGCCTCTCTCATATGAATGCCATCTGGCCCAGGTGGATTTGTTGCAATTTATTATTTCTCAAGTTGTCCTAATAATAAGATCAAATGAGACCAAAAAGACTGAAAATAAGAGACGTTTCCAGCAGCCACCACAAAAGAAATCTGAATTATTAGTTAGGGTAGCAAATAGGACATCACGCCTACACCTGCAGTTGTAGCTGACAAACTGTCACTCTTTGCTTCCAATTTACACCACTCTCCCTCTGTAGGTTTCTTTCCCTTTTTGTGTCTCAGCTTAATTTTTTGCAAACAAAAGCAATCACGCTCTTGCCAACCAACTACCATGTACTAATAGCACAGATCATTTCAAAAGACATCTGTGGTACCTACACAAATACGGGAGAGAGAGAGAGAGAGAGATGTGCAATGAAAGTGTCTTGCACCCATTTCAGGAAGCTTTTTCTTTGTATCAGCTGCTTTGAGCTGACTCAAACAAACACTGGTGTTATGCACAGAATTCTAGGATAGCGTTTTCATCTACCATGACAGCTGAGGCTGTGTAGATACCAAACACACAGTAAATGTAGCAAGTATTTCTTTTAATAAACTGCCACAGAAAGAATATAAAAAAAAAAATGCTGCAAGCTGAGGACATATTGATGGGTACAGAATCCTTCAGGCATTATGCAGCTCACACAAGCTCATGGATCAGTATTATTGCAGCAACCAGTATCCATCAAAGCCAATTACCCCAGGGACTTTACTATGCAAGGACGGGGCTCTATAGACACCCTCTGTAACTGTCAAAGGCTGTACACACTGGAGAGAAGAGGGAGCACTGAGAATCTGTCATAGCCAATTACTGCCAATGTTTTATTAATGTCAGGATACACCTGATCAGTGAACAATAAAGCCATTTTATAAGACTATCACAAAAAACAGAATGTAAAATGGCAACAAACGAGAAGGAGATCTCATTTATAGATACACACAGCAGACATGCTCACACACAGGGACAAGCAAAACAAATCCTACAGACCCTCAAACAGTGACACACATCACAGGTTTTAAAGCCTTTGGCTCCTAATGCTGGCTGCTTTTTAGAAACATGTTAAAGGGAAGCGGATTTGCTTACAACTCATTTGAGAGACAGGAGGCTACAAGTGAATCTGCTAAAATGAGAGCTGAGAAATTAGATTGGGGGGGGAGGGGCAAGAGAGGGAATGAAACAAGATGGAGACAAATCCACAGCATAGATATTTGTAATACCTCTGCACCATTTGCTTTTAATCCGTTCACTTCAACTGTTGATAGAAAATACACAACCTCCATGTAAAATACATGACTATATCAGCACATATGATCTTTTGCATAGCCCAGACCCTTGAGGATCTAGAAAACTTGTGTTTAAGATGAACCAGACATTTTATTTTAGATTTCTCTTTCCATTGTATCTATCTTCAACTTACAAGCTGATGTCCGCACTTAAGCAGCAAGTAAAGTGATTTCCTGAACACCTCCTCTGGCTTCACGCACCACCTCCAAATTAAAAATCCCTGCTGTCTTTTTATTAGCTTATTTGTTTATAAATTAGATAAAGGTTAATTCAGTAGCATGTGGCAAGATGAACGGAGTCCAGCTTTAGTAATGCTCGTCTATTAAACAGGTACTATATTCGTGTGTCAAAGGAAGCAAAAACACTTCCTACAAACAGAAAGACATTGTTTTACTGAAAAACAGCACTGTTTGCCTTTTTACCTCTGATGAGACATTCTTTTTTACGTTTATTATTTCCGACTGACATGGAGAAACATTTCCACGTCCCTAGCTACAATTTTATAATAATATTTTTTGTATTTGAGATGCATCTGCATTTTTTTCGTTCTGAAATTAATCTTTGCTATTTGTCAGCTGGGGAATGCTCCCAGGTTAATAAGATTTCCAGTCAGAGTTCATGTTTCTGTAGTTTCAGAGTATTGCAATCCATGAACATTTTGTTTCATAAAAACCTATGAGCAAGCCTGAAAGTCTCCAGGTTGAGAGGTTCCAAATCCATGCTGCCTCCAGGGTTGACTAAATCAGCTTTTCCCCTACTACCCTGGGCATGAACAGTCACAACTAAAAATACTTCTGGAAAAAAAAAGAGCTTGTATGTTCTCTTAGCAGGTGCAATTTAAGAAAAGATGTAGTGAAATTCAGCTGTTTGCTATACATTAGGCTTAAATCCATCAGGCCTTCTGCTCATGAAGAGATATTCTCATTTCAGTAAACATGGAACAGATCAGCATTTTATTCTGGATCCAATTTCTAGTTTTGTCAACTGCCACTTTCATCAGAGCTGCCCTGGAGAAGTGGGAATAGCAGGAAGCAGGGCTCGAAACAAATGTGTCAGCTGGAATCTTGCTGCCTTGCTGGGCAAGTGTGGCACCGGGAGCCCTTCACTGAATGGGCAAGACCTCCCAGGAGAGGTCACCACCGCGGCTGCAAAATTAACTGCTCTCAAAATGCTAGTGTAACACAAAACTTGAGCTTGGCAACAATTTTAATAAAAACGAGAACATCCTCATTCTTCTGTTATCAACCTTCCCCCTCCCCCAAATACACACATGGTTTTAAGTGTGCTCTGGGATTACAGATACCCTTGCAAATAAAAAATAAATAAAAAAATAAAAAAGAAAAAAGTAAATTCCTGTAGGGTCCCTCCAAAGGAAGGACTGCTCTTAAACTGCACAAGCTGCTCACACAACTAGGGAACACATCAGCTGTACTGCAGAAACCCATTGGTTTTGCTACTAGGGTGGGGAGGAGAAAGGGTACACAGAGAAGGAGGTAGCATCAGAAATAAAGATCAGTTTACCAGCACAAGCAGAAAGCAACCGCACGACGCAATGGAGCATTTGAGATAAATGAAGGGAAGAAACAAAGGGAAGAAAAAGCATTTGCCTGAAGGCGCCACTGCTAGGCCATCAGGAGCTCAGAGACTAACTTCACTTGCCATCTCAGCAAAGTCCAAGAGAGCCATGGGATCATACTTATATCTTGTGCAAAGAATACCCCACACACAGACAGACTAAAGTTGTGTCATTCAAAGGGAGCCACATGCAACATCCAGCCATACCAAAGAGTCACCGCCCTCCTTGTTCTTCCAGTAGCAGGAGTGAGATGCCACAGAAGGAAAGGAACCAGGAAACCACAGACTTTAGCCTCAGAAAGCGGCAAATGGAAAGAGGGGATCAAGTAAAAGATGCAGTGAACTGAGCACCAAATGGGAAGGGAGGGAATGAACCAGGAACAAAGTGGAAATGTGGGGTAAAGATGAAATCCTTGGTTTCAGAAGGCAACGTAAATCTGAAGTGCACAGCTACCAAATCTCCAAGTTTTATGAACTGTAACCCCAGAATCACAACAAATACAAGGGCTGCCCCATCACCACCAAAAATGTGTATACACAAGCACGGAAGAGGTCAGTCCTGCCTGTACAAATATGCCTTAAAACAGTTACTCAACATTATCTGTACTGACAGAGTTATGCTGTAAACAATAAACTATAGATTCAAACAGCATGGAAGTCTAAAGAATCCTTCCTCCTTTGATTATTTTTCTTGTGCTTTAAACAGGAGTTCTCCACCCTTATTACTCTGCAAACAATATTTATATTTTTTTCTGCAGGACTCTGTAAATATCCTTCAGATAGAATATCATCTTCTAACGTTTAGGGAGAAAAATCTCAGCCAAACATGTTAATTGGCAAAGAGCTCAAGTTAGGCCTTTCCAGAGGGAGGAGAGCATGTCTTGGCACAGGCTGTTAGATCAAATAAGGTCTCAGCTACACGGCAATTGACTACCGTGTCGGAGACACCACAGCAATTGGGTAGCACCAGGCACTGTCTGACCATGGCTTCAACATGTAGGACACGCTGAACCTGAATGTTTTAACCATTTTCTAGAACTATGACAAAGAGATAGGGTCCTATGCTGCCCATTGACAGACTGGCTATTATGAAGAACTTCCAGGTAATTTACAAACTTATTCTATTAAATGGGTTTTAATTTAATTCAAGTTTTAATTTCTCCCTGGCTTGGCAATCGGCCGCAGGGGGACTCTGGGTGCCTCCCCCAGACCCAGGAGGCACCAGTCACTGAGCCGGGGGGGGGGGGGGGGGGTGCAGGCAGGCGCCCAGCGCACTCTCCAATGGACCCGGAAGTGCCTCTGGTCCACTTCTGGGTCTGCTGCCGAGCGTGCTGGGGAGCCCCCTGCACTGCTGAGGGATGGTCCATGAGCCCCAGCAACACAGCCTCCTGATACCTAGAAAAACATTTGTAGAAAAAACATTTAAAGTTGTCTCTATGTCTGAATTGCCAAATCTTTCCAAATCTCTCCAAATAGATTCAGAGGGTTCTGACTCCATTCGGAGAGGTTAAAGGGTCCTCTGATTCGATTCGGATTTGGAGATTCGGCCACCGAATCACATCAGGGACCAAAGCTTCGCACAGCCCTACTGGCTATTATGAAGAACTTCCAGGTAGTTTACAAACTTATTCCATTAAATGGGTTTTAATACTGGCTGAAGCCATTGCACTGGTGGCTTGACCTATTTTTATATGAGCAGGCCCTCAAAGCCAAGGAAGGGGGTCGGTTGCTTTGCTGAGGCTGCACAGAAATGTTGGGTGCAATTGCTTCAGTATGCCCTCCAACCTATCTCCACTCCAAGAGCCACTTTCTAGAAACCATTTACACTTCAATAATTGAGCAACAAGGCTGACCACCCAACTAGGTTAAAATACATTTCAGCAGCAGAAGCAGAAACCAACCACGCCCAAACCATCTGTAAAATGTAATGAGACAAAAAACAGAGATACTAATTTGAAGTTGAGACAACAAAAGTGTTTTCTTCGGTGCGCAGCGTACAGACTAGCAACAGGCTTGCAAATAAATCTCATTATGTGAAAATCAATTCACCCAAATTAATACACTAGCACCTTGATTGAATTCTGAACAGGCACCAGTCGCTCTCTTTACCTGTGTTGAAATAGTAAGCCAAAATCTGCACACTTGGACCATGAACGAGCACAAGAAAATGGTTTTGTTAAATACAACTGATATCCCTGCTGAACCCTATCTAAACTCTAGCAATAATGGGATCCGGACATCACATCTGAGAGCTCCAGAAGTAACAATACTGAAGAGGGTCACAGGGTAGAAGAGATCTGGAAACAGCCTGTTATGGAGATGTACACCATCCTTACACCCATGTTAGCCATTATCAAATGTTGCTACAACATTAACTTTGTTCGTTTGCTTCGTTTTGGATTTTGCAGTACCACAATGTAGCTTAACTCTTGCTCCTGAATCAAGGTTAGGCCCACCTCAGCAAGTCTAAGTGATGATTAAATTTGAGATATTAGAAAAAGACACCCAAAAAATATTCAAGAACTAAAAATATAAAAGTCCCCACAGGGAATGAAGCACATATTCATGGAAAGATGAGAGAGACACGATTATGCACCACAAAGAGTTCACCTCTCTTAAAAAAGCTGCAAATATATTATTCCCAGACATCACAAAAATCAAAGGGTAATTTTTACAGTATAGATGAAACCTAAACTTCACTGCCATGAGCTCCCTGGCTCTAAAAGTGGGAATAATATTTACATCCAAGGGCATCATGCAGTTAAATTAATTTAACGTTTTAAGGCCTTTTAAGATAGTCATCTTAGAAGACGCAATAGAAGCACCAAGAATTATATATTACTACTATACATTTTAAATAGCAAGACTACACATAATACCAATTGCCTCTAATGTACAAATTCAGACCATATGCGAGTGTACTTTGCACATTCTCTTTCCAGGAAACAGACTGCTCAGAGTGCAAATAAGAGGCATTTTGTGTCTTATGATAAAAATATGTAAGGAATGGCTCTCAGGTGCCAAACTCTGAGCATCACAGAATTTGAAAAACATTTGCTTTCACATGCATTAAATACATGAAGGAGAATATTTTCAAAGGGTCTTCATGCACTTATGTCAGCCCATGTATGAAACTAGCTGCAGGAGAAGGCATGGAAACAAATACACCCTTTGCTTAAAGCCGGTGTATGTGTGTATATTATTTTTAACAATAATCTATCCTGTAGCTATTAGAGATGTATAGTATGATGTTTTAATAGAGCTAAATGAAAGAGGATCAATATTATTTTAATTTTTAAAGGTCTGTTTATGAAATGCAATCATCCTTCATTAAAAATGCAAGCTGTGCTTCAGTGAGAGGTTAGCGTAAATGATTCATAGTTTGATATCTCTCCAGTATAATCACCCTCTCCTGGGAGGACCCATCGGATGCTTCATCACACCACTCAAGCTGCTATTATTAAAAAATGCTTCCCCCTGACAAAAAACACGTAATATTCTCTCTCACACACACACACGCACAAATACCCAGCCTAGTTACCTAAACAAATATCATCGGAGGTTTCCATGTTTGACCAAATCCTCCCTCCCTAAAAATTAAATGTTTAATTCAGCTACAGTCCTCGTTTCCCCAACTTCCTTAGAACGTTTTCAGGAAAGATGTTTTATGATGAAATATAAAGGTCAATGCAGTATAAAAAAAAAAAAGAAAGGAAGAAAGAAAGAAAGAAAGAATCAAAAGGTTCAGATTCACTTACCTAGCTTGTTATTTCAATACGGTTCCAGTCCTTCATTATAATAAAAGGAACTCTACCTTTTCTATATTGGACTTCAAAAGGTCTTAAAGATTGAAATCTTCAAAGTCAAGGCTACACAGTATTAAATGCATGATCCTTCTATTTAAAAATGCTAATGCCAGTAGCCTTTCAATACAGTACCATCTGGCTAATTATAACATGAGGTTTTAACTAATAAATTCTTAATTATTAAACTCCAGTGTTTTTTTTCCACGTAGATAGAACAGCATTATATCACCACAATTATAAAACACTCTGGATATAGCAGCAACAACAAACTTGCTTCATGGAAATCCCTGGTTTTTAGTCTTTGATTCCTCAGCTGTTTAATAATGCTCATATTATTAAAAGGTCTAGGAAGAGAAATGGCCACATGGTCTCACGGATACAGATGCTGCATTTATTGGCTACTAGATATTTCACCATGCTGGCGACTCACACATAATGTTCATTATAATTCTGTTTGTGCCTGGTACAAGGCTCTTTGCTAATAGTTTCTCAATGCACTGTGTTCCCTCAAAATACTTGTATTGGAAACCAACATAATTGCCCTACACCTAGCTCATTTTAATCCAATGTGTCCATCCTCCCCCCAACCCTCCCCACACCATCAAGTTAGTATATTTATGTAAGTGATACTGAAAATATATTTAATCAAGGCACTATTGCGCATTGTGGCACATATGAGTCCTGGAGAGTCCCAAGAGAGTATGTTTGGTTTTAGGCTTAATACATGACAGGGATCCTTCCCCCCCTTTATAAAATCAGAAACATCGACAGTACTGACGGAATATTTTACAATGGAGTTGCAGAGTATGTGTGTTCAATCGCTCCGTTTCCCAGAAGATTCATTATAGTTACATTAGAAAGTCAAATCAGGCAATTCTGCAGTCTGGTGAAAGCTAGCATATGAAAGCAGGTTAATACAAAAGAATTTCATTTTAAATAGAGGACATTTAGGACTTTTAAAAGCAACATTATGATAAAAATTTCAGGGTGTTTGTTCTGGCTTTACAGCATGCTTTTCAAGTCTAATTTCAGTGATGTGTAGGTGATTTTCCAGGAAAAAGGGAGGGGGTGTTAGATCTACAAGGTTTGCCATCTTAATTATCCTCTTGCTTCCACATGTCTCTAAAAATCATATTGCAGATCTACTTTCCCCCCCCTCACTCGTGGGTGTGCAGCTGATACCAAATCTCACAGTTATTCTGATACAAGGAGTATTACAAATTCAAGATGCATTAACTTGGCAATCACAAAGGCTATAACTGAACCCTTTGGGACTATAATATTTTTATATAAATGTAATAGAGACAAAATTAAATTTAAGAACAAAACAAAAAAACACTCTTCCTGCTTGTGTCATTATCATTATCGTATCTATCAGTAAAGCAACCCAAATCTGATAAACAATCACCATGTTCCCAAACACACTTAATACTGGATGACGAGGTGCCTGGTTAGCTAGCAGGATAGTGCCTGTGCACATACGTGTGTGCAAACACACGCGCACACACCCTCTTTGTTCAAAACGTTGTTCATTTACAGTATGTAAGCTTCATTACACGAAGCCAACTCATCTTGTTATTTTGCAGCAATTCCTTACTGCAAAACACTGGCAAAAATAACAGTTACAAGCTGTACCAAAAGCACAAAAAGCAGTTGTCATTGGTGCCAGCTTTGGCAGCATTACAGATGGACTTCATGGGCCCCTGGCTACGCTTAATTTAATACAAACCTAAATCCAGTCAAAACATCTGGTGCATTATTGATGGTTATCATGATAAATGAAATTTGACATTTCACAGGAACCTATTAAGAATTCTATTTATACACCATTTTTTCCTCCCCCGCTTTTTTTTTTCTTTTTTAAGCAAAACCACAAAAACCAGAGACCTGCGTTTGTTTTTATTTTTCACATCCTTTGGAAGAAAAGAAGCCAAAAAGCACAGACACGCACTAGATGGATAACTGATATCTTCTCTGAAGAAGCTTAGTTGCATACAACAAAAATGAATGCCACTGAATTGTACAAGGAATGTATAACTGCAAACAAAAAGAAAAAAGAAAGGCAGTAGCAGGCTACAAGCCCACAGATGGGCATAAGCTGGTGCCAACATTTCACACATGTACATCAGTCATGAACCACAACAACATTTTTGGACAAATTCAGAAAGCCTTCAGAAATCCTAAAAATATGTATTACTGGGTAATGTATCGCTTAGATACAAAAGGTTGAAAAGGGAGTTAAAAAAACAAAACAAAACCCACCAGCTACTGCTCAACCAGCACCAGCAACAGGCCTCCCATGCTATGTCTCAATCTTTCTTACCAGTCAATTAAATTATGTTACATATGCGCTGGGGTTTCTTGAGGATTCTACGTCAACTGCACTACTATGGAAATCTAAAATCTTAAAAATCTCATGGATGTAACCCAAAGCTAATCAAATCACCCCCAAGTATTTGTTTAGAAAGATGTTATTTCTTCCCTTGTTAAAACAGTGACTAACGCGAGACAGACAGTAAATGTAACTTTGCTTATGCCAAAGAAATAATAGATGGTTTAGGGTCTTATAAAAACACACTGATACAGACTTTTTTCCTCCCCATTCCCCATTTTTTGCAACGGAGAAAGTCATAATTTTCAATAGGTTTTCTGTTTTTTTCAGATACAAAATAAATCTTACTACCCCACTCACCCCAAACACATATCTCAAACTATAGTGGGTTAATACTTGGTAAGTTAGCAGCAATTTCCACACCAACCTTCACTCTGCCCCAAAAAGCCCAGTCAACACTCACCCACAGACTTCAGACTGCCAAGACAGACCACAGTATTATTACTGGCCCAAGTTTTAGAAACTGCCCTAAATTTGCACAGGTGATTGCAAATGCCCAGCTGCCATCACAACATACAGACCCAGACAGAACGGAAAGGACACCTGCTGGCTGCTCCTCCTTCGGTCAGGCACGTGACCTTACATGAGGTTATCGACAGGTGCATACAGAAGCTGGCAATGGCCTATATCAAGAAGTACAAAAATGACCTACCTTCAGTCCATGCCGTCTCCCCCTTCTACAGGAACGTAAAGTCAAAGTCAAGTCCCTGTGGTCTGTAATCATCCATGCCCAAAATTAAACAATTCAATTCTGGGCTACCTCCAAAAGGCAGAACATCTGCAAGAGAAGTTTTATCATTCTAACATTTTAAAAGCCTTAGTCTGTCTGTCTGTCCATAATGCTTTATTTGAACTCTGATTGGCTGATTAAAACAACCAATCAGACTGCAAGTACAGGGCTGGGCCAGGAGGTGACGGCCCAGCGAAGCACTGTCATGGATAGTGGGGACACAGGGGACAGGGAGGAGGGGGGAAGGCCAGCTCTGGCTTCCCCTCACCCCCTGTTGCCCTGCTCCCTGGAGGCAGTGGCAACAGAGCAGATGGAACGGGAAGGGGCAAGGCCAGCACTGCTGGCATTGCCGTGCGCCCTTGCTGCTTTGAGGTGGCGGCGGCAGCGGCACAGGCACAGGAGGAAGTGGGGTCGGGATGCTGCGGGGGGGGCAAGGCCACCAGCACTGGCCTCGCCCCCCACCCCCATCATTGCCGCCTGCAGGGCTGATGTGGCAGCGAGGGTGCAGGAGCAGGACCGAGGTCGGGGGGGGAGGCCAACGTGGCAATGGGGGGAGCAGAGGGGAGGGGAAGGGAGAAACAGGCCTCGTCCACTACTCCCCCCTCCCCCGCATTGGCCCCAAGCCCATTCCTCCTTCTCCTCTGCTGTTGCCACATTGGCCCTGGCCCGGGCCCAGGCCTATTGCTCCCCACCCTCCATGGCAGGCCAGCTTCTCCCCCACCCTCAGGTCTCCTGCACACCCCCTGCCCAGGCCTGCTTCTCTCTTCCCCCCACTGCCGTGGCAGGGAAGTGGGGAGTGGCCTCGGACCCCAAACAGCAGGATGGAAGGGGGCCTGAATTGGGGGGGGGGGGGCCCACACGGGGCTCATCCCCGCCCGCTCCCCCTCCCCCTGTCGTTCTTGATGGGCAATTGGCTAGTTCAAGAATAATGTCACTCACCCCTCAAACTGAAAGCAAACATTATGTGAAACCCAAAATGGCTTGAAGTGATAGGTAGGTAGAATATTTCATTGTTAATCTTGGTATCATTACAGCAAACTTCACAACAAGGCTTGAAGAAACTTGTCTATATGCATGTGGGAGATGGCATTATACATCAGATATAAATCCAACACAGTCAAAATGAGAACCATATTTCCCTTTAGCTTTTCACATCTTGGCTCAAGAGCTGTAAAAAAAGTTATTAAAATTAATGCAAACTACCATAATTCTGTCCTTTTTATTACTGGTAATATACTTTCTAAAATATTAGTCTGCTTGGCCACATGTGTAAGTCTTTTTGAAAGTTCTCTTTGAAAATTGGGATCTTTTTAGCATAAAGGACTAAAACGTGCAATCATGTTAATTTGACAAGGTAAGGGGAAAAATTTCACTTTGGTTTAGTATTTCTGAAACTCAAATTACTCCCTCATTAAAAATTATATATGTGTATAATTTTTCCTTCCCTGTTTCCAACTGTGGTAATGAAACCAAGGAAGTAGTCAAGTTTTTTGCCATTCAGACCAATTCAAAACATAAAAAAAGTGTCAAACTTGGCAGGTGACCCATGTAAACACATTTCTGTCCTAGTTAAATAAAATTAGCGGGTTAAAATAAACTGGTGCAGCGTGAACATCCCCGGCAATTCAGCTAGTTCTCATTTTCTCTTGTTTGCTGAATAAATACTGCAATAAAAATAAAAATTATGATACCCAAGAAATAAACTGCTGGTGTTTCTCACCCTTCCCCCCAGTTTCAATCAGCTGTGTAACTGGCCAACATACCACATGATCAAAAGCCATTAGGCCAAAAATGAAAATCAAAGCACCTAACCACTGCAGATGTTTGTACAGTGCAGTCCAAAGACTTGGTAAATTGGCTACAGCAAGGGGATTTCCTATTATTTTAAAAAGTATTCTGAAAAACTGCACTTCCTGTAGGTCAACTTTGTTGCTTAACACCTGCTTAACAACAGGAAGTGCAGGTATTTCATTTAAAGGACAAAAAAACCCCATCAATCCATCCCCCTGAAGCATTTGGTACTATTGTGGCCTTTACTTTCCATTTTATTTTCTTTTACTGCTATTTCAGTGCTTCCTACTGCAACAGCACAATATAGGCCAGGTTACACCACAGTTCAAGCCATGCTAGAAACAACTGCCTTTAATTAGCAAGAATCTAGTACAGTTTCCCCTCAATCGAGTGGACAAGGATTGTTTTCAAGACTTGTATTGTAACAGTGTTATAAAGCCATCCTTCAGATCAGCTTTGCACAGTTCTGTTCACCCACTAACCAGAGGCAAGCAATTTTTCTTTTTGATCGTGCCCTATTGTCAGCATAAGGGCAAGGAAAGAGCCTGCTCTTTCCTAGAAGGTTTGTGTGTTGATTACCAACATGGTAAGGCTACTCTATATCACTACTGTATCTAGAGGCAATGTGCTTGTCTAGCCCACTTCCTGGGAAGTGTTTGTTGCTGGTCTGCTTTACGTTAGAGGCCAAGGGTCTGATCCAAAACCTACTGCCACTGATTTGAATATGCAAGGGATAGTCACCGTCACTAAGATGATCTGTGAAACAAAGCCCTGTTTTTTTATGTCGGTATCTATCTATATTTAAAACACAAGAATCTACTTGGTCATTTGACTTCTTTTTAAAAATGCACTCAGTCAGCACAGACAACCCAAACGTCATCGTCACATGAGGCTTTCATAGAAGGAGAGCCTAACAAGCTGGGATTGTCCATCTTAGAAAAGAGACAATTGAGGGGAGACATCATAGAGGTTTACAAAATATTAAGTCGTGTGGAGCAAGTAAATGGGGATTCATTTTTTATTCTCTCAGTACTAGAACAAGAGGACATGAAATTAAACTGTTGGGTAGTACATTTAAAACTAGCCAAAGGAAGTTGTTTTGCACACAGCATGCAATTGAAGTTGTGGAACTCGCTGCCACAGATTAGTGCAAAGGCAGAGTTCAATTCGGTTCAAAAGGGGATTTTGACAAATTCATGGAAGAAAGCTTGATCAGTAGGTGCTAAACATGACATGGTAAATAGGGGTAACAGCCTCTGAATCAGACAGTCCTAAACCTCTGAATGCTAGAAGCTGCAGTGGGAGAGGAGCAGGGCTGAACAATTCTGGACATGCCCCATTTACCCTCCCCATAAGCATCTACTTTCTGACACCGTGGAGTTATAATATGACCAATAAATAGCAGTTCTCATGCCATATTTACAAGTCCAGTGGCATTCAAGTTCAAGTCATGGAAAACTGATGCTCTTACAGCAATAGCTTTTATATTTTGTGAGAAATAGGGTAGGAATTATATTAAGACATGTTATCTTAAAAAAAACCCTAATTAAAAGCAAAATAGAACACCCAAGATAGTTAAGGACATCCTGACTTACTTTTTTGAAAGAGGTCATTTCAAAGGGGGGAAAAAAATAAACCAATATCGCTGAAAGGAAGGATGGTGAGCAGTTATGGAAGAACTGAACTACTCCATTTAAGATTTAATGATAAACTCTGTCCAGGTCTGCAAAAGCCAAGGAGACCATTTTCAGTAAGACACTAAACCAGAAGGGGAAAGTCATCTTGAAAAAACAAAGAAGAAAGGGAAAGAAAAACCTCCCGCCAAAACAACAAGGGTTTGCAAACTAGCCAAGGGGCTGCCAACTAGTAGGGGGTATATACCTGGCTGCAACGAAAAGCTGTGTAGAACTAGGTGCTACAGCTGACTGCTGTGGCTTTTACTTCAAAGGGCACTTTTTTCCAATCGTCTACAGGGGGCTGTGATGATTTCCAGCCGATTAACTCAGCAAAGCCCTTTGAAATTAAATAAGGGCCACAGCAGTCAGCTGAGTGGCTCACCCCTCATTCAGCAACCCCCGGTGACTTAATCGGGTTATTAGGATACAAAGACATCCAGATTCTACTTTATCGTAGTAATTTACTCTGAAATTATATTTTGCTCACCTAGCATCTTTACAAGCAGAAGTTTTAGGTGCTTCACATAAAGCAAGCCTCAGCACTCCTACAAGGCAGGTAAGTACCCCCATTTTATAGATGAGCAAACCTATGCACACAATTTAAGCCTTATGTCACACACAGTAAGCAAACAGCAAGCCAGGACTAAAAAACAACCCTGGACTTGCAATTCCCTGTCCCAAGCTCCAGGTCAGGGTCCTTCAACCTGTAGGTCAGACCTCAGCTGGCTTCAGGAGCCACAATTAACTTCCTTTCAATTCTTCCCAAGCCTTAAATGCTTTCTTAAAGATGTACATTTGTAGCCCTTATAGATAGGTCCCTATCTAAATCACGGTTTTGCGGGTTTCGCAGAAACTGCAAAAGCAACAATGCCTGCAATTGCCAGGAAATCCAGCGTGACTTCCCACAAAATCAGCTCAAAGAAAAAGTGGTAGTGATGTACACTGAGTGAAGGAGCCCTCCGCCAATCAGCAGGAAAGGGAGGGGTCATCATGGACCCTTCTCCCAATCAGCGGCAAGGGGCAGAGCCACTGCAAAATGCCCATTAATTTGGTTCTGCACGCCAGGAGCAGGCCATGAAAAACGCTTCACCTCATTGTGACTTGCGTAGATCCCTACTTATAGATGCAGAAATACAAGCCAATGCAAGATACCTATTCATACCAGTCCTGCACCAATACTTCAAAGAGGTATACAACTCCCATGCTCAAACTCAACCCTGCAATTTCTGTGGCCAGAAAATGTGGCATTTTCCCCTTCCCAATGCAGCCAAATGTAGTAAGTGCTATGGACTCTACAATTCTTTTGCCTCTTCACACTTTTTTTCCCCCGCTCCTGCAGAGGCCAGCCACTAGTAGATAGTTGCTCTTCTGTTTCCATGTCAATGGACAAAATGTTCCATAAAGAAAGGCAGCAAGGGCAAGTCCGGATTCATCTAATCTGTCCCACACCTCTCATTCCTCTCCTGAACAACCTTCTCTCTGGTGGGCTTGTACTGAGCCACATGCAGATACTTGTCAGTCACTGTGATACTCCACAGTAACCAATAAAGGATTTGCAAGATGCATACAGCCATTAAAATGAGAAAAGAAAAAAAAAAGATGGATGGGTCTCCAAAAATTTATGAAAGAAATCTGCTGAATATATGGAAAACCCTATGGGTTTACAGAGGTCAGAAGACTTATTAATAGCAAAGCTGTGAACACAAAAGCTCTTCGAGCTTTATCCTTAGTTGACACTGCAAAAGCTGCCAAGTCTCATTAAAAGTGGAGAATGCCGATTGTGTCCTGCCTTGAATGTCGATGTAACATCAAGATCTGCTTCTGTTAGCCAGGTCAAAGCAATTTCCATTTCCAATGATGAAGTCCGCCAATGAATTCATGACATGGTTTCAAATGTTTAGGAACAGCTGTTTAGGAGGATTCAGAAGAGCCAACACTTCCCCCTTTAACCAGACCAAACAACTGGTCTATCTTCAGTCCATCTGACCATGGCAATAGAAAGAACCCATAGGGAACTACCAAATAGTCCATTGACAAGATTAAAAATAGATTTCCAATCACTTTCAATTGGAACTTATATATATGCACAGCGGTAAATGCCTGGATAAGTCAAGAAAACAATATGGCCTCATAACTAGAATCCATTTGGGCACATTATCCAATTCAGCAGGAAGCTTTGGTAGCCAGAAAAACATCAATACAACCCAAAGCAGTCCCTGATAAAACTACAGAAGTGGTGGACTTTATGGGAGCCAAGTCCAACACACACCTCTTCACTATGTTATGTGAAGAAATGGACATGAATGCTGGTATCTCCGTTCCCACTCAAAATTCCCTTGGTTTTCACATAACAGAGTTTGGAAGCACTTGTCTGGGTATACAGAACCAATGGTGTAACAAGCCAAGTTAGTGCCTGGAGCAAATCCTATGGGAGAGTGGGAGGAGTGGATGGGAATGAGGGATAATAGGCATATTGATGCCAGAAACTTCGAAACTATCCTGGGCTAAGGATGTGGCCTCGCGTGCTCTGCCCACCCCAGCTCTGTTGCTCTTAAAACAACAGCAGCTGGGAACTGTTTTAGGGTTCCCAGTACAGCCATGCTGCTGGGGCATGGACTCTCCAGGGGTAGGGAGTGATTCCAGAACCCCTCCTAAATTGGTGCCTTAGGCAGGTGCTCCTCTCGCCCACCCACAGCAATGCTACTATGCAGAACACACAAAAGGTGTTGGACTGCTGCATACTTCAATGAGCAGCCAGGGCTTGTATGTTATGCTTCTCTTCAGGATGAGAACCCAAGCCATGATCTACACCTGGATTTTGCAACCAAGCATCTGGAGAGTGTGGTTGCTCTTCATTTCCCATATCATTAACAGGAACCAGTTCCAGCTAGACAAGCAGGTGACCCTGGGAAACGAGATCCATTTTCCTATCCAACTGCTAATCCCCACTCAGAGTCCCTTGCCAACTGGTAATTCGAGCAACAAGTGTACCATCTAATCAAGGTTTATGATGTATATCTTCTACATTTTTATCTTTAGGGAAGCCATGAAGCAATCAGAGAACATAAGCTTCCTTCAGGACAAAAAAATGTTATCAACCATGTCAGCCAGTGTGAACCTACTGTTGTCATCATGCTGGCCCATATCACAATAGTGGTCAAAAGAGAAACTGTCATGCTAATAATCCATGTCCAACTTTAAGAAGGTCTCGTATCCTCCTGCATGAATCCTCACAAACAAGAAAATCACAGCCAACATCGGGAATGACAGGTTATTCTTCCAAGAACCCTTTACTCCTAAAAAAAGAACAAAAATCATTTTGCTCTTCTTGTCATTTGCTTCCTTTTGTTCAGAAGCAATATGGTTTAGCAATTTTAGAAGCAGGCTACATATTTGCAACTCTACAGGGGAGGCTTAGGGTGTATGACAAAATCCAAGAGACCACCCAAGAGGCCTCTTTGACAAAATGAAGAAAGGCTTTAATACTGTCCTCCTTCAAAAAAAATTACAGGACTCTTATAGAAGAGGAATACATACACAATACCACTGCAAAACCTTGGCAAACCAGATGAAAGACGTATGGACTCTGAGTAGCATCAGTTTCCACACCATGAGGAAGCAATTAACCCCTCTCCTAACCTCCCTGAAATCAAAGCAACAATGGAGGTGCTGACACACGGAACCTAAAATTTCTGAATGTCATCCCAACTCATACAGCATGATCACTGATCATGAGAGACACGCTGAGACTATGACTTGGAAGAGATTTCTAAAAATTTTAGATCTAGCTGGGTTCATTTCAGCAACTGAAGGGTGTCCCATACTCAGGTTGAAAGGCTGGCAAATGTAGGGTTATACCAGTAGTAAAATGTATCATCATAGACTAGGGAGAATCTTCCAACCGTTTTGCTTCCTCTCTCCCTCCTAGGGCATCGGCTAAATACAGCATACTTTGTGTCGCATAGGTAACTTTTGCAGAGTTTCGCAGCTCTGGTTTGGAAAGTAGTTATAAAGCACAGTTCAAATAAGCATCAGGTTAAATCATTTTCAGATGAGGTCATTTGCATAGAATTATTTTTGTCAACAGCAGCCATATTATCCATGTTTCTTCAAGAAGACCAGTTCTCAAGTTTGCTTCTCTAACATGCATTGATCATCTTCCTATTAAAAGGAATTTGACCATTCTGAACATCTCCTTCCTGGAAACTGTCTTTTTTCTCCATTTTCCTTTAGCACACTGGCTGATTTTTTCCAGGCTACTAGGCCCAGTTCCATTTTAATTATTTGTGTAAAATTCATACAGCCTTGTCTGATACCATGTCAAGTGTACTTTATAAATGGATAAATAAATGAGCCATGAGGCCTTCAGCAAAGGAGCACTAGGAGGCAGCTACCTGTTGTACCAGTCAAACATACACTAGTTTCATTGTGGCATGTGCCACAATGGCTTTGAGGGCAAGAAATTTAAGCAGCCATCACCTTTCCAGAAAGGGGAAAGGAACAACCATATGTCTCTACTTCCAATTCTTTTGCATTTTAATCCTTCTCTAGAAAGAGTCTGCTATATATTAGTGTATCTTGACCCCCATACAAAGAGGTGTTAAAACCTCAGGCTGCACTGGTGACCATTGAGTCACGACCACTTTTTAAAATGCAAACAGTTTAAAACATTTCAGCATTCAGTTAAATTCTACCCAAAAAGCTTTTCAGAGACTCCAGTGTGACCACTGAACACCCGCACAGAAAACTTTGGTTAGGAGTCTTGCCATGTCCGCTGCAAGTACACTTTGGTTTTGGAACATGCTCTTTTTCCCTTATCGCACTTCGCAGTCCGAGTCTTCTGTTTTAGGGGCTAATTGTAAGGTACTGTCCCAAATTAAATTACTTTATGATTACAGCAGTACATCCATTTCTTGCTGCTTGAAACAAAGCATAAAGGGTCACAGTTTCAAGAGGTGAGAGGATTTCATTCCTGTGAACAGCTGCCCTTTCTCAAGAGCAGAGCACCTGCCTGGCCCTTTTTTAATCCTACCAGCAGGCTTAAATTTGAAACAGTAAAGCGCTTTGTTCATCAATTTAAAATAACATTGGATTAAAGTAAGAGTTAAAACTCTTAAACTGTCACTACCTTTTGACATCTCCGTTTAAAGATCTACAAGTAAAACAGATGTCTCAACTAAGCATTTCAATTCAAGTACAAAGAATATTCGCTTCTTTGAATTCCTGTACTTTTTGAAAAGATAATAAAACTTGTCCAAATGGCAAGACCTGTATAACTGGTACCCTGAAAAGAAAAGAAAGTCTACCAAAATAGAAATTTGGAATTTCTCCAAAGGTTACGGCAACAAAAAGTTGTCAACAGAAATCTACAAAGATAGTGATATTTCTAATACTAGCAAGAGACACTCTTTGAATATTTACGTTCTCATTCTTTAAGAAAAAAACCCCAAACATTATTATGAACTTACCTTAGAAAAAAGATCACGTGCATCTGGCAAGAGCAGTATCATTTTGAGGAGAATACACTAATGGTATTAAAGGAGGGAAAAAAAGTCTTTTGGCTGCATTGAAAATACAAAGATGCCAACAAAGCACAGGAAGTAACATTTTTAATCACTGATATAATGCACACTACAATTCTCCTCTACTACCTAGAAGTCACTGAAAGAAATTCTGGAAAGAAGGATTAACATTTTCATTTTTAACTGTCACTAGTTATTCCAAGTCCAATAATGCCTTTGGTCAGACAAGTTTTGAAAATAATTCAGAATCTAGCATCTGAAATCTGAAAGTATAGGTATGATTAATAAGTCAATTATGGCATGTACATATTCATGAGATCATCTTCTGGCTATATGTTTTCAAAGAAGGCATCCTGAAAAAATATGCAATGCTCCCTAGTGCATCATAGAAGAAAGGGCATCCAACTCATATGTCATCAATGGGCTTCCCAGAACATTTCAATGCCTTATTTGATAAATGATCTCATGACAATGATCACTTTGTTGCTTCTTAATGTTTAATTATCAAAAATGATGTAAATGATCATTTACTTTCTCTTCACCAATGCCTGTAATATCTGCTTGCTGGAATATCTCACCAGCCAGCCAGGAAGTTGCCAAGACCCTTAAGGATCTAAGGCTTGCAACACGAAGCAGGAAGATAAAAGAAGGGAAGCAGAAGATATTTCAGTAATTCCAGAAAATCTGGTCAATTTGGATGGCAGATGAGCTGCTGTAAAAATAGTTATTTGCGGACAGCGGTTAGCAATCTACGATTCCTCCAACTGATATGGAGGGCAATTATTAAGGCACATTGAAAAGCTGCATATACAGTTATCTGGAAAAACAGTGGGGGGGGGGGGAGGAGAGAGAATATATACCATAGCATCCTTTGCTTCCACTGCATTGTGTGTAACCAATCACTTTTAGCTGCAACAAGAGTTGAATCTGACCTATTACAGTCTGAGATTTGGTATACAATGTGTAAGATATTGTGCAATATGTCAACACAGCACTGATTTTGCAGTTTGAAAGTCGATTGTTTTTATTAGCTCCCTTCAGTGACTAATTAACTTTTTTCGAAAGAATCAACAGGACTCAACAAAGCAAGGATCAAAGACATCCTACAAGTCCTCCAACAAAAATTACAGAGCAGCAAAAGTTTATATCCAAGTGCCCTCCCTTACATAAAAAAAGCAAGCAGGGAAAAAGTCTTTCAGAACTTCTTTCTACATCACAAAGAAACAAAAAGAGCAAAAACAATTTTAGAACAGAAAATAAAGAACTAAGGTAACAGGGTCAGTGCCCACAATGCAGCTTCTGGTTGAGAACGTACAAAACTAAACCAGTCTCGGGCAACTTGTCTTGCAAGATTCAAAACTATGACCATTTACTTTGCATTCAAAACAACTAGGTCTTTAGAGACTACGCACATATCTGGTACAATTATAATTGTTCAAGTTCACAGCGTACCTTACACCATGGTAAACAAACCATAAAGGACTTCAGTAACAGAACGGCATTAATTGGAACTGGGTATCCAAATGTTAGAGGCAACTGGCCGGGGTTGGGTGGGGAGGAAGAAAGCCTTAGTTTAAGAATACTGAAAAAATGCTCAGACTTTTCTGCATGGGAAGGAGTGTGTTACAGCATCAGGGAAAGAAAATTAGAGACAAAGGGGAAGAAGCCCACTACAAGTGGCTCATTTAAAAACAGTTTAATCCTTTCAGGTCCTCCAACGACTTTTAGACTAAAGGGAAAAAAAAAGCTTGTCCTTTAAATCTTACATACCCAAATCCTTGAACCTTCAGGTGTCTGCTAGTGCTTGTCAGAAGTAACGCAGTAAAAAAGGATAAACTCAACCCACCAGAGCAGCAAAAAATGGAAACCCCCCACCACATGTGCGTGCACACACACACCAGTAAAAAGAGGACCCCCACCACACACCATTATGAGAAAAGACTACAATTTAAATCCTTCTATCCTGTTTATTAACTTTCAGTCATTTTAGGATTGGGTCAAATCCTACTGTTCATTTCCAACAATATTTCATTGCTTTAAACATGACTTGCTGTAGTAAGTCATGAATAACCAGATTGTAGAATCTGTTTCACTATATTTTAATAGAGAAAGAAAACAAAACCTAAGTTTTGGTCTGAAATTATATGTTAATGATCCTTGAAAACCTACTTCAACTACCATGTGTTACTGTATCATTTTCAACTCACTGTGGGCCTGATCTATTGGGTGCTCCAAACTTCTACACCTCAAATCTAGGAAAAGACCAACTGCTCATAAAAGGAACTGCACAAAGCTGCTGATGCTCACAAGCCAGCGATTAGGAAATCAAAACAGTGCATCAGCTCATTTCCATCCGAAGACATAACACACACAAGCAAAACACCCTCATATTCCACCATTCACAGTATATAATCATGCTTTCTTTGGGAAACCACAGATTGCATTACAAAAGTGAAGCACTCTTCATACCATTTCAGTTGTAGTAGACCTTTCTGATTTCTTTACATCTGTTCCTTGCGTTTCCACTTTCCTAGCCCAAAGATAAAAATGCGTGTGGAACACACTTCTCAGCACTCTAGAACAGTTCTCGACAGTTTATAATATTTACAGGTGATAGCCAATTTTAACATATGGCTCAAGCAAATATCAAATTGTTACATAATTTGCAAATCAAGTGTAATAATCTCAAGGTTCCCAACATCTGTTTTTTTATTATTATAATTACAGTTATTCTGCGTCTCACCAGATGATCTTTATATATTGCCTGCTTGAGGTTGGGTACCATTCTGCATCATCCACAAGACATTCCAGACTTTCCAATTCATACAGAATTGTTTCTTACGTACTTCCTAAAAGAACAGCTCAACTTAACACAGATGGTGGTTTCCATACTTAGAGAAATAATTATCTTGACCTTTTTTCTCCTCTGCATAAAAGCTATGAGTACTCAGCTGTGCCATCAGTACTTGATCATATGTATAAGGTTAGGAAAAAAGTCACAAAAGTTTGAATAAGCCTTCCAACAAAAGATTTTAAAACAGCATGAAGGGCTTTCAAACTGGATTGGGGAGGAGAAAGAGAGAAGAGGTATCAATATGTAATCTACTACTAAAATATATTAACAAAGCCTAGTCAGGGTGGCACAATGTTGCAGCTGATTCCATTTTTATATTCTTACCCTAAGCATCCAAATTTTTGCTTTCTGCATTATGTATCAATTACAGCATATATTTTAAAAACCCCAGAAATTCTCTAAACCTCCATAATCCTTCATTATTGAAAAACAGCATTCAAATATCCTAAAAGTCTTGATGTGGAACTCTAACATAAAACATTCAATTAAGGAAACAAAAGGCGGTTCTAATTTATTGATATTCCCTTCTAACATGTAATTTTGCTCTCAGTTCCTCTGGCATACCAAACACGAAGTGTTTTAGTGTAACTCTGATACTGCACACACTTACACACGTTTATCTTAAACTGAGAAGTAATATTATTGATCAAGGAGGTTAAAGAAAAAGAAAAATAGCATATGAGACCTTTCTGTCAAAATATTATACAAGAAGGTCTATCCACCAGCAAGACCTGCTGGAGATTCAAGCAGTTACCTTGCTCATGTAACATACTGGCAGAGCACCGTGCAAAGCGCAGCCAAAAAGGTTTCCATCTATTTGTAGGAAGGAACTCAAGTCAACCAGTTGGGGATGTTATTGGGAGGGGAGGGGAGCAACTGCACATCCTTAATAATGCATCAGATTATATTTTCAGATAAGACCTGTGCTAGGGAAGATGGAACATCTTGTTATTTGTTATTTTAACAAGATCTCATATACCCATTGACTCAGATTCCTGCCAAAATAATCAAGAGAAATATTACTGACTTCTAATTTGTGCCCTTTTATTTCAGTGGCAAATCTGGTTTCCAAGAGATAAGAGTTCCTCTCTGAGAGGATCAGTTACCCTACCTACTAAGACATTTTGGCACCACTATACCCACCACTTTTTTTAAACATGGAAGAATGACAAAGACCATTATAAATAACAATCCTATGAAAGGATGCACATGATGACTCACTGTTCAGAAGTTGCGTGGCAAAGCCTCTGATTTTGATCCTCTCAAACTGGAAATGCTGAGATTTACTCAAGGTAAATTCTCAAGTACTTCATGAACTAACTGCAGAAGGGAATACTGGTCCCTTAGGAGTCACTCTCATTGTTATAGTGAAGCTTTTGCCTGGCTCATAAGTTTTCAGTAATTTGCAAATTTTTGTATTGAGCACATGGCTGCACTATGCATTACTGATGGGAAGCTGAAGGTACTGCGAACTCAGGGGTGGGCAATTATTTCAGGCGGACGGCCACTTACTGAGTTTTGGCAAGCCATCAAAGGCCAAATGACAGGCAGCCAGGGGCAGATATATATTAACTTCCTAATTTTTTAGGGGCCCTGTGGACTGGATAGAATGGCCTGGCAGGCCACATTTTGCCCACCCCTGTGCTAACTGAACAGGTGATCAGATTTTTGCCAATGAAATACAAGGTAAGAGATCCTATGCAACTGTGGGATAAGCAGATGAGCAGTGAAACAGTTAATGTCACCATCACCTAGAGATAAGAGGGGTGGCTTACCTGCCTTACAGCTAGCAATTCAGAATGTTTGCAGACTCAAGCAGACTGTACTGTATTGATTTACGTTGTTCATATGTGGAACGTCCTTTTCACAATCAAAATGCTGCAAAATGGAAAGCCAAGAGCCTGGGAAGGATTTATGCAGCAAGGAGTGGATTTCTGCTGCTACGGAGCATATGGGATCCGGGTCTTAGCTTTTCCATTAATAAATTACAAAAAAGCCACAAGACACTGATACCACACACTTTACCGTTCACCACAGCAGACTCAGCTTCTAAAGTAAATCTTCACGTAACCAGGTGACATTACAATGGGCCCAGAATATTTTATCTATTTGCTTTTCCTCTCTCCAGATAAAACTCTCTACAAACAACAAAACAAAGGGTCGGGGGGAATACCTTCAATTACACAACCTCCCTAGTATCCATTATTAGAAGGTAAACAAATGTTTATTCAAAATGCAACATCATTGTTTGTAAAGCATATAGAAACTGTTTGTATCAGCACAGAATGGATGTCATTTACTTATACCGCTTTAGTATGAACCATAAAGCATAACAATGAAAGGCATTCAAGCACAGCAAAACTTGTTAATGGATTTTGATAACAGCAGAAAGGCATCCACTGCATTCATTATTACTGCCGCAACATATTTCACAGTTAATACTAAACAGATCTAGTTGAATACAATCATACTAAGCGCAAGATTTCATCATGTTATTTATCTAAGCATACAATTCCACTGACATACTTAATATAAAAGTAAATGACCATTACGGGGGACTTGCAAATCTCTACTGTAACGGAAGCTATATTGTTATAATCCAGCCATTAAATTTTCATGTTCCTTTATCTCCTCTGTGGGCTAACATTTTTCTAGGCATTTTCCCCTGAAACACATTTTTTTCAGACTGTTACATTAATACTGAAGAACAGTGTCATCCCATCAAGACAAGACTCAAATCAACAACTAATGTGTGGCGAGTGTGCAATTTTTCTTCACATAAAATCTAACCCTATACCCCACTAGAGAAAATAATCCCAAATGTTGCTTACTCTCCAATCAGACACAACCCACCCCAAACTAGTATCTCACATTTTAGTCTCATGCTATTACTGGCAAATTAACAGCACGACCAAATGTTGTATGTGCAATACATAATTGAACTACCACGTCAACGTTGCCTCTAGTTCTTCCACTCCACCACCACCAAACCTTCTATGAAGATCTTGCAAGAAGCAACTAGAAATACCAAATAAATGCAGTGCAAGTTTAATGATAATACAAGACTATATATAGTTGTGCGCTTACCAATTCTTTCATGCTGAAAAAGCAAGAGCTCCTGCTATTTATGGCTTTGTTAATCTGACAAATTGGAGTGTACAGTAATGAGCGGAGGAAGTGTTCGACAGACCATTTCACACTGAAAAATTAGTTTCCACAAATTATAATTTGCCTAACTTTAATCATCAAATACTATTTTTAAGTTAACTGAAACATGTTTATAGAGTTGTACATTCCCCTATTTCAAGGAACATTCACTATAAACATTTTTCACTATATCAGACTACCATGAGATTAAATACAAGAAAGCAATTTTCCTTCCCAAAAAAGCAGAAGTTGAGACACTTGGCTGTCAGATAAAAATCACCAGTTTTAGTTTGGATTTTAAGCCAAGAACCCTACTTGACTGTATGTAAAAAAGAAGCATTTGCTATTTTTAAGCCCATGTCCTATAATCATTTAAATGGTGACAGCATTATAATCAAAGCTCTGAATTCCTTTTACCCTTGAAGAAAAAAAAAAAAAAGATTTACCAAATCACAATGCAAAGTAGGAACATGAATGTTTTTTTCTTACCCTTTTTATTTACGTTTCCTGGCCTTCATCAAATATATAAGGCTCTCCAAAACCCTCTGGTAGGTTTAAGTAGGTAAAAAAATCTAAAAGCAAGTTTTCAAAAATTGGAAAACTGGACTGCCTATTTAAATAGTCCTCCTCCCTCCCCACTGTCAAAGCTAAATTTTAGCAATATGTTCCAAATGCACAGAAATCTCCAACTAAAGGAAAAGCAACATTTTTCAAGCATACTTTCAGTATCCATGACCACTCTACTCTACCACCCATGCGATAGAAGCTGTACTGCCAGAAAACAAATATAGAACAACTGCCAACGAATAGGGAACCTGTTGAGTTACCATAATGCCAGGTTAATCCAGGCACCCTTCTTCAACCATTATGTCAGGAAAAAAAAAAAAAAAGACACTTGCCTCACAGAAACACTGTTCTAAAAACGGATTTTGTTACAGGTCCGTCAAGTCTTTCCTACATTCTGGTGGTGTAAAACTGCACCACTGAGTTGTTTGAGGCCCTACAAGAAATTAATTGCACCCATCACTTATTTTTAAAAGGGATTTCATATGGTTTATCACTGATAATGCATTCTCCCCAAACCAGAAGCATTAAGCTGTCTTTCTGTATAACACATACTTGTGGCTCACAAGGAAAGAGAGAGTAAATCTGGTTCTTTTTCTTTTCCTTTCCCAGTGCCAGGAAAGAATACTTCAGAGATTTAAAGTGAGTTGGTGAAAGAACCTGTGCCACTTTCTGGGCAAAACAACAATATCTTCTTTCAAGTCCATTAAATTAACAAAACAAAAAAGTATTCCAAGAAGTGAACAAATTGAAAAAAGTAGATCAGATATCACAAGAATCAATAGGAACACATTCTTTAAATCTATAAAACCCTCATTCCTGTCCAGCTCCAAAGGTGGATTAAATGCCTGTCTTTACAGAATCAACTCAATGTTAAACTATAGAACACAAAATTTGAGCGCACTCCAAAATTGTATGAAGAGCTGATATTGGGCCGAGTGCGGTTCTTTTGACAGAAATGAGAAACAAAGCTCCAGCATGCCTGACTGATTATATATATATATAAAAACCAACACACTTATCAAGCTAACATGATTTTCAAAACCATACGGCAACGAAAGAAATGATGCCCCAGTAAGAATTACAACGGTTCATCTTAGCCAGCTCTCAGTGTATTTGGACACACAGCTGAGTACAGTCGAGTCAAATTAAAAAATCTGTCTTGGTTTTCTAGGTGCGCAATGCACTCGGCTCAGGATACGACTAACTAAAGCTCTTAAAAAGTTGCCTACTTTGTTGCTTAAACACAATAAAATTGTCCATCACAAAGTAAATATCTATTTTTGCAGAAGACAAACTCTCTCATGGGACAGTCCAGGACTATGAAATGAACTCCTGTGACTCAAAGACCAATACCATAAACTTAATTTCTTTGGTTTTCAGTGCTAAGTGCACTTCTTCAACCTTGCCTTCAATAAGGAATACACAGCACAGTAGATTTTATTTTTTCAGTGTAGATATCAACCTCAGGTTTTGTAGCTGAGAAGGGAAAACAAGAGGAAAAAAGAAGAACCACATATGAAATGTTCCAACAATGTACAAAATGCCTCGATTAGAAGATGCCAGTTCTTGGCATGGTAACTGTAAGCCAAATGTCTTTAAAACATGTTTCAGGTACTCTGCCTCTGAGGATCAAATGCATTACACCATATTTTCCCCTTTTACAAGAAGCTGAAAGATCTCAGCCTCAGCTATAAAAAAACAAATCTAATGGAGGAGGAGGAGAGGAAAGGGTCTTTCCGTGCTCTAGTTTCCCAGAAAAGGAAGAAAAACAAAAGTTTACCAAGCATTTAGAAAGGAATAAGAAATTCTCTTTCCACACTGGTCTTTTCAGTCGCATATTCACCTACTATGAACAGCCAAGAAACAGATGGATATAGATTCTCCAAAAGGAAGTAATTTTGAGAACTAAAGTCTCTCTCAAATACACACGCATTATCCTTTCAACACACAGTAGGAATAGAAACAAAATATTTCGGGTCAAGTCCTTCAAATCTGTTATTTTGCCTCCATGACATAAGTGAACACCTGATGCTGCAGACAGCACTGAAAGTCTTAATGTACCTGTAACTATATAATGGTGGATGCTAATTTTGATCACTGAGCTCTACAACTGCCATCTACTGACTAGCCTGTCAGACCCACTCAACCCTGTGCCGCAAGCCCCAATGCTACAGGAGGCAAAGAAAATTTTCCTACAGCTCAAGCGATTAAGGAATGCATTTTTGAGTAGACAGCTTGGTCATCTTGTTTCATTACTATGAAATTGTTCATGGCCATTAATCACAGGAAAACAACAATCAAAGCAACTTGCATATCTGCAAATGATAAAAAAAAAAAAAAAACTCAGAATCCTCTGTGCCCAGATGACAAGGTGATGGATGCTTTAAACAATGCCTAAAATAAACAGGTTAGGAATCTAGTCCGGTGCTGGAAAGATGGGAATTCTTGCTTGAATACTGCAGTAATCAAATGCCCTGAAGCAAGTCATTTTGCTTTCCTAACAGGAGCAAATTAATTATAAATTTCATTCAGGAAGGAAACAGGTTTCAACTTCAAAAAGTGAGAGAGATGCAAAACAGTGAATAAAACGATTTTACAAAATATGAAAGATACCTTGCCTGGATATTTTCAAGGAGAAAGAAGAGATGAACTTGTTGCTGCAACTTTGAGCAAAGAAATTTTGGAATCCAAATTTATTACCAGCAGTTGGGGGGCCAAGGGAAAAAAATAATAATCTGAAGGAGTTCAGCTTCTTTTCAGTTTCCTGCTTCCTTACCTATTTTTTAGTTTGATATAAAGTTACCTTCTCTCACACACAGTATCTGAATTCAGAGTAACAATACAGGATTCCTCTGATAACAAAGATTACAATTAGACACACATTTATTATAATTTTGCCCAAACCAACACTCCAGAGGAACTCTTCCAGTTAGGTAAAACCGGTTACACCATTGAAACCCATATTCTAACCCAGAGGTGGGCAAAATGCAGCCCGGGGGCCTAATGCGGCCCGCCAGGCCATTCTATGCGGCCCACGGGGCCCCTAAAAAATTTAGAAAATATTAATCTGCCCTGGGCTACCTGTCATGCAGCCCTCAATGGCTTGCCAAAACTCAGTAAGCGGCCCTCTGCCCCAAAAAATTGCCCGTCCCTGTTCTAACCCCTATGTTCCTGACCATTTGCTACCCTTTTTCAATGCTACATTGTGTGACAGTTGCCTTAAGTTACCTTTCCATGCAAATTAAACCAGAAGATGATTCCACTTCTTGTGTGGAACGACATATACCCTCAAATATCTAGGTTTATTATTCAGAACTACTTACTGGAGGTACTGGAACCCATTTATCTACCAATGCCACCATCAGACATCAACTCTAACTGAAGTCCTTCCTAAAAGGACCACGAATATTCTCAGACATCTTCCACAGATCTAGATCACGAACTTGTCCTACAAGCTGTTGTGCCAATACAGTCAAATGTTTACATAGCTTTCCTCCAATGACTTCCAAGTCCAGGACACTTTCATTTGGTTATGTTTATATTTATTCATTAAGCAGGCAAACTTAACTAGATCCCCATCAAATGCCAAAGGTTACGTAACCCATACTTACTACTAATTGGAAAATATTCAAATCAAGATGATTCTGCCAATCATCCGTCCAAACATCTGAACAGTTAACTGTTGCCAGGTCTCAGGGAGGAAGAAAAACAAGGAGAAAGAGCAGTACAGGCACTGTACACCCTGTTGCATGGCAGCTTTTAAAATTACACACTGAAAGTATTCTTATTGTAGTTGAATTAACAGAAAGTCAGGTTCCCATTTCCTCACTGCTCAACATTACTTCAGAATGTCAGAACTTGTCTGCCCCTTTTCTCTAAGTAATTTTATCTTCAACCTAAAAAGTCAAACCAAAATTGCAGAAACTACAAAGGAGCAAGAGGTTGGTTTTGATGGTAGGGATTTTAAAACTACATCTCAGTCCAGTGATTCTAAGACATCATCTGAAGAAGCCCACCTTGACAATAGCTGTCTGAAAGGTTTCAATTCCTGGGCAATCAGATCACTACAGCAGGCATATCAATTACATGTGATGCTCTGAAAATACTTTGACTCGAATACTTCTAGCTTCACTCTCTTTTGAAATCTAAGACCTTGTTTTGAGGCTGTAAAAAACAGATGTTTTTTAATGAAAAACTAGCCTACAATACCCTATTTCTGGTAATGTAACAACTACAGGACCTTAAAAAAAAACCAACCAAACATAACACCCCCCCACAAAAAACAAGGTAAGTGTTGGGAAGCTAGGAAGCAGGCAAGAGCAAGAAATTTAAAGGATCTGGAAAAGATGTCCTATGGATTTTTACAGAGAACAGCATTACTGTCAGAACTGAAAGTCTTTTTTGGTGACTTGAATACAGATTTTTCCAGTTAGAGGCTTTTAGGAGCTCACCAGTTCTTTATCACCGTAGCTGATACTTATTGTAAATATCTTAAGCACAGAGCGAATGTATAAATGCATGCTTTAAAAAAACATTTGCATCTACACTTGAAGATACAGTAGAGATCCCAAGATGAACAAAAAATACACAAAACAGGGGAAAGGGAGAAAAGGAACCTCAGAAGAGGAAGCAGAGAGAACTGAAGACTTCCAAGGGCAATAGAAAAATGCAGGACTCAATTTCTCCATCCTGCTAGCTTTGTGTCAATGGTGATACCATCAAAAAGGAATAGTAACTAACTAACACAAGCTATTGCTGGGCTCAGTGTAGTCATCCTTCTGGATACCATTTTCTTGTTATGCTTCCTCAATTTCAAATAATTTGTTCTGTTATATTTGAGATTAAGGTTTTGTGCAGATTTCTCAAGAGACTGGTTGAGTTTAAATGGATTATAGCTGATGTCGACTGTACGCAGTGAAAGGGAAGAGCACATCTGCTGACCTATCAGCTGTCTTTACATTGACTATTACTTCCATTTCATTCCTTGCAGGGATTGTGTTTGTTTGTGTCTGTCCCAATTATGAAGAACTTGGCGCATGAAGGATAAGCAGCTAAACGCAAAATTACCAGGATTAAACGAGCCATGAAAGATACCTTGCTATCCATTGCAAAATTAAGTTCAAGACATGCAATCTTGGCAGAGTGCTTCAAAAACAGGCTACTGCTCGCGTACAATAAATAGCCACAACATACTATAGCAACGAAAATGAAAACATCAGACAAAGACATTCAGCGGGTTTCAAGTAGCTCCTGGATACCCATTGCAAAACAATTCATGCTGTCTGCAGGAAACACCAGGCAAGAAACCGACTACTGATTAAAAAGGATTACACCAAAAGACTGGATAAATTACAGAGGAAATCATCAAAACCAGTGTCTTCCAAGAGGTTGTGCAATCCAATCCTATAGAGAGATGAACAGTAAAGAAAAAAAGTACATGATAGCAACCATGCTCTCGGAGTTGCATGGGGATTGGGAAAAAAATTTCCCGAGGCCACCAAGGAGTTCTTATAGAAGCAGATCTCTGCAGGAACAGTGGAAACCTGCATTCTGCGCCCTTACTCGGTGAAGAACCTGTTGACCTGGACTCCAGCACCATATTCAATCTCCCTCAAAAGAGCTGAATGAACAGAAAACCTAATTAAAGACCACAGAAAAGGCATTTTAATGAAAAACTACAAATCAAAGAAACAAGAGACTCAGGTAGAGAGGCAAAAGTATCAGACATGAAAAGGAACGGTAACGAGAAAAGAACCATCAAAAAGACTAAAGGGAAGACATTTTAATTTAAATGAAAGGGCTGAATAAGACAAATACCAATGAAACTTAACTCCCAACATGACAGGGGAAACAACGGTTGCAAAGGAACACAGAAAAATGATGCGGACAAAAAAAAAAAAAAAATCCAGAAATACCTGAAAAAAATTAAAGTTTGAGGGGGGAAAAAGAAAAGAAAGGAGGAACTGAATCATTTGTGGATTGGTGGTGGTCTGAATGACACTGGGTTTCTAACATTAGGTTTTTCCAAAGAAGCCTCAGGGATTTCACCAATCATTTCCACGGTCTTTTCCTGGAATGTAGCTGGGTAACCCCACAAGCTTTGAAGTTCTAAACCTAAAATGTGGATTCATATTTGGGCTAAACAAAGAAAGTTTTGAATCACATGATAACTACGTGGTGGTCTCAGTTCAAAGGCAATAGGGCACATCACAGCTGTTCTTCTGTTAGCAGACAGTGAAGTTATGGATTGTACAGATGAAGGGAAGTCAGACTTCCTAACCCTTCCGGCTGCCAACCAAAATCTCAACATAGCTGAGATCTGTATGACACAACCCTTCCTGAGATACGCATGCCCCGGAACCAACACTTTGTGCACAGAGCCCCACTTCAGATAATAATTGGTTTCTAAATAACTTCCTAGAATACATAATAAGAACTGAAGAAAAAAAAAAAAGAAAATAAACACACAGATTGAAAGAAAAAGAAGATTTTTATTTTACTACTATTTTTCACAGGAGCCAAACTTAGATTGTTCAGGAGCAATAGTCTATAAGTCTGGCTACCTTGAAGACTGAATCAACCTCTCATTGCTGGAAAAGAGGATCCTCCAGATAAGAGCTACAGCACTGGAGGAGGTTAACATCATAGCTCATATTTGTACCAAGAACTCTGGCTCTACTTCCCACATTCTGAACAAGGCTCCTGTCAACATTTGTTCCTGTGCTTAGTTTTAAATAGCTGACTATTCCCATTGAAGTCAATTAGACTGTTCACACCCATGGAGTTCAGCACATGCACCAGCTTCTCCAGGTTGAAGACAAAAAAAACAAAAAAAAACAACTTACAACTTGATTTCAACAGACAGCAATGAACTGGGTAGGAAAGGCTAAAAACAATCTGCTTTATGTGTGGCAAGTATATACTCTCTCAAGCCCAACCCTCACCTCCAAATCTGCTTAATTAGATGCTAGCCCCCCCACCACCACCCACCCACACACACTGGACTACACCCCAATTAGATGAATTTGCTTCAGAATTATTTCAAATTCAGTGGCTTCTAGACTAGTTTAAGCTGTCCGTTTAAAAAAAACCTATGTGCATATGCACATGTGTGCATATGTGCGCACGCACACACACACAGTTAGGTGCCACATGCCTTTTCTAAGGTTATTAGTTCTATAAAGTAACTCCTTTCTTCTCATTTAACATTTATATCTTCATCTTTGCCTTTAAGTAAACAAAATCCTGATCCCAGTAACTTTACTAGGAAAAAAGGAGTTTTACACAGTATTTCAAACATTTTGCGAAGAATAAGTTTAATCGAATAAAGGGTGAGTATGTAATAAAGGAGAGTCAAAGAGTATAAATATTTCTATTTGAGAACCCAAAGGCTCCCATTCTGCTACTGCAGACCGATAGCATATATGTGCAATTAAAATGGGGAAAAATGGTTAAAGTAATTCATACAAAAGGGTACCCCCCAAAGGCAAACTCAACCAAACCAGTAGTTAAAAAACTAATAATTAAATAAATCTCTGACATGCATGGAAAGAAAAATCTTGGAAGTTGTTTTGCTTTGTTTTGTTTAAAATACGTTGTAAGGGTGACTCCTGCCAATTTTGACCATAGAAGCAAAGACAGATACAAGTCCCTGGGATGGTATTTCCCCCAAATACAGTTGAAAACCAAAACAAAATTATCCCAGCTCTACACTGTTCAAAGAGCCAGGTGTTTTCCATAGCAGCCTTTACCACAGGGTTCATAACTAATTTGGTATAGCCACATAATACTGTGCTAGCGCTTTACATCTTGGGGTCTAAAGCAATGAATCACTTGCACGATTTCACAGAAACATGGCCAAAAAAATCCAAACTGTGGCATGAGGATTACAGTTCAAAGCCAACCAAAAAGAAAGCTAGTCTGTTTTAAGTTAAAGATAATTGCCAAGCAATGAAGATTTGAAACCAGATGTAAAGTGAGCTTATGGGTGTTGGGGTGCAAATACACACCACTTCCAAATATATCCATTTCCATCTCTCAGCATGAATACAAGTAGTGAGATGATGCTAAAGCACTAATCAGTTTCCAGATACAACCTTCCATCCCTCCTCTTCTACTGTATATGATTAAAACAGTTTGTTAATGTATTAAAACACCTAGAAAGTATAAATCACAAATGTTTAACAGATAAATGTGCAAAACCACACTAAAAGGAAGGACTGGCTGCTCAAGTTTACACACATGAAGTGGGGCCACTCTCTCACATTGGAATTGCACATCCCCACTGGTTTTAGCTTTGCCAAATACTGGGTTTTACAATAAAACTCATGTATTTCGATAGCCTCATCACCAAAACTATTTGTGTGGCCTACTGGTCACCTAAAGAAAATGCAATATACTGCTCAGGAATAAACTCATTACACAAAACACACTGTGATTACAACCTATTAAATACTGAAATACAGTGAAATGGTTGGGCTTATTTTATTTTTTGCAAGAGTCCAAAGCTGAATTACTGGCCAAGTTTGTCCTAGATTTTTATTGACGAAGAATAGCAAGAGTAATCTGTGGACAACTTAACAGTATCCGGTCAATATTAAAAACTTGTACTTCCATACTACTTGCCTTTAGAAATAGCTCTAAGGTGTACTATTGGTAGGAAAATATCACCAGCTTCATTTCACAGATGAGGAAACTGAGGCACAAGGAAATAAGACAACTGTCCAAAAAGACACAAAGCAAACCATTGCCAGAGCCAGCAACAGAATTCATCTCCCAACACCAAGTCCCAGATGTTGATCCTGCTGCTTCCTCAATGGGCCACATAACAGATGTCACTGGAGAGATGGTAACTGAAGATGAATCAGATGAAGATTTAGGAAACCATATAAACTTAGAAATTTTAATCAAGAACAGCATGGCGGGGGGTGGTGAAGGGAGTGTTTGAAGGATTAGTCATAGATTCACAAACAGGGAGTCTCCCTCATCTTATCTGTTGTCTACTTTTTTCCCTTTTTGGAAGATTGAAATGTAGCCTAGCTAAAGTCTTTGGGCTTTAGCTAGGCTATGCAGGTGAAAGGTAATAGCATGCTGTATACAAGAGGTCAGAACTGATGATCCCTTCTGGGCTTACTTTCTCTGAAACAACACCCAAGACATCTATTTGTTAGTGCCTCAAAAACTGTCTTACCAGGAAAAAGCATGGTTATAAGTTATCAGGCCGTCAGAAACACTATTTTACAGAAGATGGACTTACAAGAAAAGCAAGCACAGCATGGAGAGTGGGATAAGGGGATAAAAGTAGTTATTTGATGAATTACTAGTTTAAGTAAGAAAACTGAGTTCTTGGGAACTGAAGCAAGTCAGCAGGGAGAGGAGTGACTAGTGAAGTACCGTGCAAGCAGAGAAGTATTGCGACCAATTTTATTCACTTCATGTAATCGCTAACATGGAAAGAGCGTGCAAAAGGCTGACATTTCCTGATACAAGACTAAAGATGCAGTGAATATAAAAAAGAGGTAGGAAATAAAATTCAAATTACTTATTCTGACTAGAAGCATGAACAGATAAGAAGCTCATGTAACTCATTTAAAAAAAACAAAAAAACACCCCTGCCCACATGCACACTTCACAATTGGCTCATGACAAGCTGCAGAACGGAACTACACCATCAAACATGCACATTACTGAACGGGAAAAGGATCTAGGGATAATGGAAGAAAAAATTCAAAAGGGTTTGGCCAAAGGTATAAAACGAAGGAAGCATAAACAGAAATATTACTTAATTAAGAAGTTTAAGTCCAGCACCTTGGATGAAGGATAAGTCAAGCTCATGAGGAAATACAGGACTAGCAGTGCTGCTGTCCTGTCTCAGGATGCCACTGCGTGCATTCTACCAGTCTGCCTACTCTTAATGATATCTGTTTCTTACCAGGTACTAGCTAGGACTATTAGAGCAGGTAAAACTGGGGTTTGGACACTGTCGAGTTTCCCTTGTAAACACAGGTCGAACTCTGATTAAAGTGACCCCAAAAATAAGGTCTTTGGAACACAGTAATATTTATTCTTTCACCCAAAAGTATGAAGTACACAGGGGAAAGTATACATGAACAGAACCCTATAAGCACACTGCCTTACTTAAACCTGCCCCTACTGGGCCAGGCAGAGTCTTTTATTCTCCCCATCACTACTAGTGTAATAAAGTAATTCTACTTCTCGAGGTTGGCTGGGAAAGCCTTATCCAAGCTTACTAGGAAGCCTTTCCAAGATTACCCAAATGCACCCCATCTTCTAAGATGTTTGAAGTCTTATAAACCTTTCTGATCTCAGACTTACCATCGGGAAGAATAGCCCATTCTAGCCTAGATGGAGCCAGATAGAAGTTGTTCACCTGAACAAACAGCTTTCCCATCCTTAGCATAAGACTCCCATTTCAGTCAAGCTAATCTTCACCACTGTCTCATTGCCTGTACATTCCCCTTCAATGGTCTCTTGTGGATTTAAGTCCAGCAGTTTGGCAACTAGTAAAGCAAAACTGAATAAGTTGCGTCACTCAGCATTCATAGAGAGAGATTTTCCCAGTTCTTTACAAGTACAGCACAAGGCAAAATAAGATGATTCTGCAACTCAGGAAGAGTTATTCAGGAAGGCAGGAAAACCTTGGCTAGTGACACCAACCTGTGACACCAACACCTGACTCATGCTAGCCATGATGGAACATAACACAGGCACAAACATGCCGGAATCAAGTTCTTAGTACTGTGTAGAAGAGGGAAGTTAGAGATGATCTTAAAGCTCAGACCCATCTTGTACTCACCAACTCAGCATTCTACTCACAAAATCGTTTTAAGATTATCTGTCATCTGTGAAAGTCCTCTGGCTCTCCAGTTCCCTACAGCCAGCCTGGAGGATGGTTCAATGGTTTGAGCTGTGGACAAAGGCAGAAAAGGCCTGGCCTCTCCTATATTTTTCCACAGAGTACCTGAATGATCTTGGACAAGTGATTTAAATCCACACATTTGCAAAATGAGGATTCAACATGTTTTTTCAAAGTGTCCTAGCATCTTCAAACGGGTTGTGCTAGATAAAGATATGGCAATTTTATTACTGAAGATGCATCATTCTAGGACAGCAGAGATCCCACAAGTCTCATTTAACTGCCAACTCGTCAGGCATGTAACATCTTTAAATTATGCATTCCACAGCATCTTTTGTTCACCTAGAAAAGCCTGAGGACTTGAAAAGATGAGGTGAATTTAAAACAAAGATGAGGTTAAGCTTATAGGTCATAATGGCTCTCAATTATCAGGCTGGGGGGGGGGGGGGGGGGCAATTAACATGTAAACCCTGGCCTAAATTCTGCAGTCCACTCTTAAAATGGCACCACAATGAGAGGACAGAAGGAGGGATAGCAGCTACTGAACTACTGCAAACAAAGGGGGCATGGAATTAAGTTACTACAAGAGTCCAGGTGGAATTTCATTGGAGGGAGATTAGTTATATATTTGGAAAGGGGGGAAGCGGGGGGAGAGCATGAGAAGAAACCTGCCATGGATCAGCAGAAGGAACACAAGTATATGTAAAGAAAAGAATCGCTGGGAGATTAGAAAGAAATTACATTACATATAAAAGCAAGTTTAGGAGGGGAAAGACCTCCTTTCATCCCACCATTTTCAGTACTCAAAGATATGCAAACTTATGTTGTAGTTAAAAAGTGTCTTTCCCCTCCTCCCCACAGCTATATTTGTTTGATGTGAAAGTCTCTGCCATGGCCCTAAAGCAACCATGCTGCTGGGGCCTACTCACATACCAACTGTTCTTTATGAATTAGAAACAAATCTGCAGATTGTCATGCTCAACCACCATGAATTTTTACTGGGAGCATTTCCTTGGAGAAATAGAGCCCTTAAAGCACTTGAAGTCTCTGATGCACTGTCGCTTTCCTCATTCAGATTCAAACCATTTTTCATATTAACATGCGTGAATAGATAAAAACTCCTAAATCAGAGAAAAGGGGAAAGAAGCATTCTGGCATCAGCATCATGTATCTTGAGCCTGTCTAGCTTTCCAAATTAGCAGCTGAAGTCACATATGCACTTTTTAGAAGTCTTCTATCTTAAAACACATGTTTTATGACTAATATTCAGCCCCTCCATCTCCATACCCATTGCTCCATTATGCTGGTTATGATTACCCTAAGCTTTAAAACAGGGAACAGACTAGGCCCAAAGCTGGAAAGCAACACAGTATGAGGGGGGGGACTCCATGCTTAGTTTTGGCTCCATTCGCTGCATGCAGTTCTATAAACCAGGGGTGGCCAACCTCAAGTGGCACAGGCAGCCCGTGTGTGGCACACAGCAGATTGGGGAAGAAGCAGGAAGGCAGTGGCAGATAGAGCAGGGAGAAGAAAGCAAAGCAGCAGATCAGGCACAAGGAGATCAGAATGGTGCTCAGGGAGGGTGTGAGGCTTACCTTGGGGCCAAACCTTGTGGCAGACTGCCCTAAACCATGCTGCTTCGCAATCCTGATCTAGCAAAGGATGCTATCTATGCTTGTCATTCAA